>NC_134140.1:73147809-73453386 GCF_033958435.1 Carettochelys insculpta
TACAGGCATGTTAACAATAAACAGGTAATCAGAGAGAGTGTGGGGCTGTTATTGGATGAGAGAGGTAACCTAGTGACATGATATAGGAAAAGCTGAAGTACTCAATGCTTTTTGTGCCTCAGTCTTCATGGACAAAGTCACATACCTTACAGCAAGAGGCAAGGAACAGGAACACCCAAAAGGAAACAGTTTCCCAAACAGGCAAGGCAGCAGCTACATTGACCAAACTGAACACAGAAAATCTACAACCTAAAGGCCAAACTACAAACCTTCAATTCCTATACTGTTTGGCCTAGGGTTGGCAGATTTTTGGATAAATTATGTGGGACAGGCGGCCCCAGCCATGGGATCCCCTGTTCTGTCCTGCATAAGTTTTCCAAAAATGAGGCGACTGGAGTGCGGGGGGACCCAGCTGGGGTGCCAAGCCCCATTTGCAGCCCAGCTGTGGGAGCTCCGGCTGGGAGATGGGGAATTTCTCTGAGAAGTCCCGCATCCCCCATTTATGCAAAAATATCTGGCGAGACAATTTTGCATAAATGCAGGACGCTGATCTTGTAAAGAAAACTTGGGCCTTTCCTGTGCATTATGGAAGGTTTGGCAACCCTAGTCAGGGCAGCTGCCAGCTTATGCCAAGACCTAGTTTAACACTGACAAATGCATAGCTGGAAACCAGTCTGACTCACCCAGGTGTTAGTACTGTCAAAATAGTTGTTAGGGTTGTAAGAAAGTTTAGACTTCATGAAATGCTTGTAGGGTGCTGCATGTATTAAACACTACCTTACAATACGGAATAGAGCTATAATGTATAAGAGTAAGTTATAAGTTGATTTGTAGCTGTAAACAAGTTTTCTTAGTCTTTGTCAATACTTAGAAGTTTAAAGTGCCACCGAAGTAGTACAGCTGCATCAGCGCTTTAAATTGGTAGTGTGGCCATGACACACGTGCTGGGAGAAACCTCTCCCAGTGCTCCGTGTAAACCAATTCCACGAGGGGAGTAGCTGTGTTCCCAGTGCTGTTAGCTACTCCTCTCATGGAGTAGCTGTGGTGTAGTCTGGTTCACACTGGAGCTTTATGGCGGTGTAACTTGCTGTGCTTGGGTGAGGGTTGTGCTTGTTCACACCCCTGAGCCAGAAAGTCACAGCATCAGTGTAAACTTAGCTTACGACTCCATGTTAAGGCTTTTTATAGTGATATAAAAGCTTACACTTATTTACTGAAACCTATTATGGAACCTACAGTTTGTGGTTCGTGCCCTCTTGCTTGTTAGTTTTCCCCGAGGCTGGCGTTCATGGCAGCGAACCACTCTGGACAGCTTGACAAACATACAGCTGCAAAAGCTGGAAATTTACTAAAGGTATAGACAGATGTCTAAATGCCTTTGAAGGCAAATGCCTCAGGAAAATAGTAGGCAATAAATTGAATGAATTCATAACAATCACTGAGAATTATCTCAGTTCAAAAACATTTAGATGTTACCTCCCCAAAAAGATGGAAATATCCGAGCGGTATTTGAAACAAATGTCTACCGTGACAGATGTGTTATTGAGCAGCTGAAAGAATGTATAAAAAGAACTAACTGAAAGGACAAATTCCCTAACAGCAACTATGTGGATGAACCCAGACAATAACTACACTATTTAATGTTCTTACACAGGAAATTAATATGATGAAAGTTTGCTTGTAGATGAGCACTTTTTACAAAGTAAAAAAGCAGTCCTGTAGCACTTTAAAGACTAACAAAATAATTTTTAAAGGATGAGCCTCCATGGGACAGACCCACTTCTTCTACACTGACCCCAGTCCTCATCCTCAAATTAAGCCCAAATAACTCTATCAAAAGATGGGCTTGGGAGCTTACATCCTTTGCAAGTCACTAAAAATCATTGTGAACAGAACAGAGACCCGGATTTATGATTTATTAAAACAATCTGTAATCTACTAACATCTCTTTCCCACTCCCAGTTCTTCCACAGAAACATCCTTTACTCCTGTGGCTTGAGGGGCTACTTCATCTTGAATGGTACCTTGAAATACATATCAACTGTTTATGTGAAGAATCAGTTCCACCTTGTTCTGAGTGTGCCACAACTAAACATATTTCCTAGACTTGAAGAAGAGCTCTGTGTGAGCTTTGAAGTGTCCTTCTCTCTCTCTAATCAACAGATACTGGTCCCATGAAAGACATTACCTGTTTCCTTATCTCTCTAATATCCTGGGACCAACATGGCTACAATACTTCATATTTCTAGTTCAGCAGGATGGAAGGTAGTCTAGTCCCTCAACTGTCCATTACTACAATTATAAGTTTGTTCCAGAGCGGAGTGTCAAGTTTATGTAAAAATATTAGAATCCTCTTGATTGTGCTGTGTTTACAAAATGCCGCTTTTGGGGCTTTTGGCAGTATTGGGAACAACAAATGGTCACTTCTGTGTGCAATGGAAACTTGACACACCCCAATGTTGGTGTTCAGAAGTAGGCAGTAGATAGGGTGTGCAGAATATTTTGAGGATGTTGGAGACTGTTAAAAAATAGTTTGAGATTAAGTGGCCATTTCAGACAGTCTTAATTATGGTAGGCTATATGGTGGTCTTCAGTGCTCAGGAGAGACCTCGGTCAAAGCCTGGTTCCAGCTGCGGTGCATAAGCACAAGAACTTGATAGCAACTTGCCCATAAGCCGTTTGGGCTTCTCAGTTGCAAAAGCCCAGTTCCCGGTACCATGGGCTTTTCCATTAGCATAACCATCGCTCCACTACTACTGCTATACCACTGCAGTGAGATTTTATAGCCAGAAGAATTCTTCCATCCATTACGGCTATTCCTTATTTCAGAAAAACTTAATGTCGCTTAGGGCTGCAGTGTTCCTTCTGGTTCTTTCCACCACTGAATGGAATGAATGTTGTTTGTGTGCATCATTGTGGAAGTGGTGTGCGATACACCCCTTCACACTAGTGCACAAAACACAACATGTGGTGGGAGTGAGGCCAATTGGGTTATGAGTTGCCGAGGGGGTCTCAGGGCGAGGGTAGAGGATTGGGGCTTTGATAAAGTGGGGATTGTATTTCCCTTGTTGCATCTGAGTTCTGTTGCCCTACAGTATTTGCTTGGTTATGTTGCATGTGAGATCAACGATCCTGTAGTGAACCTGTGTGTGTGCCTCAGTTTCCTGGCAGTCTACATTAATACCTAGGCCAGGTGTGATGTGTGGGAGTGCAGGAGGGGGTCACATGCACCCATGCTTACTGTCAGCACTGCACCACTCCCCATGAGTGCAGGGAATGAGTCCGTTCCCCAGAACCATGCCCTAGTTCATGCTGCTCTGGGTCACTTAGCCCTCAGGGAGGAGCAGAACCACCTCTTCACTTGCTGGTATTGGCTCAGTGCTTCTGGAGGAAGACGTGGCTGGAGGGTGGAGCAAGGGAGAGGACAGACCAGGGCTTGGGGTATGGGGAGCCCCCCTCAACAGAGCTTTTCTCAACAGTTACCACAGACCTAGATGATGATGAGGGTATGGGGTGGGAATTTCAGGAATGATTCTTTCTGAGGGAAGCTTCTCTAGCCAAAGCATATATGCTGTGGCCTGAGCTCAGGAAAGGGTTGTGACTAGGTCACACCCTTTGTCTATGAAGGAGACCAAAGGGCTGGGGAGTGGCCTGGGCTCAGGCAGTTTGGCTGGGGGAGTTAATCTCAGGTAGTTGTGGGAGCAGGGAAGGATCGGGGGCTTTCGCTCTGAGCCCCCCTTTCCCCAGAATGTATCGTACTGACTGCTTCTAGTTATTGTACTGACAAGCCGGGTCTACACCGTGTCCTTGTCAAGTAACAAACCTTCTCTTCTGGCTGCTGGTGACTGCCCCATAACTTGGTGATAGAGGAGCAGGAGTGTGAGGACTCCAGCTGGAGGTGAGGCTAGAGTTGGGGGGCTCAGAGCTGGGACAAAGTGTTGGGCTGTGAGGGCTCTGGCTGGAGGTGCAGGCTCTGAGGTTGGGCTAGGTTGAGAGGCTGGGGCACAGGAGGGGGTCTCCAAGTTTGGGGAAGGGCTCTGGGCTGGAGGTTGGGGTACAGAACAAGGTACAGGCTGTTGGTTGGGGCCAGGTGTGAGGACTTTGGGGTGCAAAAGGGTGTTCAGAAGTGGGGGGGGTCTAAAGGTGTTGCAGATGGTTGGGGCTTGGGCTTACCTGGAAGACTCCTGCGGAAGATGGTGGGGAAGGGCCCCCACCCCACCCCACCCGGAGCCAGATGTGGCAGCTCTGTGCTGGGACTGGTAGGGAGTGGCTCCCCTCCACTGGCTGTGGCAGCTCTGTGCTGGGGCCAGTGAGGAGAGGCTGCTCTCTGCTGGCTGTGGCTGCTGTAGGTCTTGGGGAGAGATCTCTTCCTGCTTCAGCCTTTAGTCCCTGCATGGGGCTTAATAGAAAACTGTGTGGCCACACAGCTTAGGGGGGGACTTAGCTCGGGGTATGAAAAATCTTCCCCTTCAGTGTCAAAAGTTTCACCAACATATGTAGTAGTATGTAGAGTGCTATTGCAATGGGTGAACTCTGTCCCATCAGCACAGAGCAGCTCCACGAGAAAGGTTACAGCAGTGCAACTGCATCAGTACTGTTGGGCTGCCATGAGCTTGCTAATGTAGACATGGCCAAGTTGCATCTAGGCAGGGACATGAATCAGCATTCACGTTGCTCTCCCCGTCAGTAGTAAGCCCAAGCCCGAGTAATTTGTGATCTAACCAGAGGACCAAATTCAACCATGAATCACTTGAGGCATATTGCACATACACGAAGTGGTGTGTACACTTGGGCTTAGGCTGGATTAACTGTGTCTCCCGGGGTGTGCCTGAATAATTAACTGCAAAGAATGTTTATTGCTACTGTAGGCATCTTTTTTGAGTGTTTTTTTTTGCAATCAAATGCTTCCATATTTTACCAACTCAATGCACGGTATTTTGCAGGTTTTGTTACACCTGGAATGTTCAAAACTTTTTCTTTATGGACTGACTCTGTCAGATTGCATCTATCATATTATGGATACAAATGTGTGAACCATATGTGGTTGTATTCCAGGGTCACTTTTATTAATGCAGGAAAAAAAGCTGTGCGGTAGCACCTTAATGACTAATATACTTATTTATTAGATGATGAGATTTTGTTGTAAGACCCACTTTTTCAGATTTGGAACAAGCAAATTAAATCTGAAGAAGTGGGTCTTACCCACAAAAGCTCATTACCTAATAAATAAATGTTCTAGTTTTTAAGGTGCTACCGGACTGCTAGTTTTTTGTGATGCTGCAGCCTAACACGGCTACCCCTTGGACACTGTTTATTAGAACATGTAAGAACACCCCTTTCTTAAATTGGAAAAGAACAGTAGTCTGTTGAAGAACTGACAAATGCTGACTACAGATCACTGGTTAATTTGCTCTGTGGCTTTACCCGTCCCAGGTAGCAATATTTTTGGTGAAAACAGTCCGTGACAATAAGGGGCTGTGAAGAGTTTACTTTGTGAATATTAAATAGTTCTCTTCATCATGTAAAAGGAGCGGGATGACAGCAGAAGGGCATGAGGTTGATTCATATCTCCCCATGACAAGGTATCTATAAAAGATTAATTCTCAAGGAAAAGTATGTTCTTTTATCTTTGAAGTACTTCTCTTTCATCTTAAAAGCTGCCTACTCCTCCAACAGCTTCTGATCTTGACCCTCTGTTTGGTCACTTTCATCAGTCAACTTTCAAAACCTGACAGCTTCCAAAGTGTTTTATTTCAGGAGGGACAAATCAACAACCTTTCTGCTGAGTTCATGCAGATAAACAGCAGTTGCCATCAGACCTTGCTCGTGTAAAGCCCCTGAGATGCTCAGCTTTTCACCCAGGGAACCTGTCCTTGTTATCATCTACATGAAAAATGAGACTGGTTTTCCAGATCTCTTTTGCATCACACTATGTAATATGTGGCATCACCTGTGGAATTCTGGATAGATTAATGAACAGAGGGACAAGCGTGGTAATACTTCAGATTCTGACTGTTGTGCGGTTCTTCATCTTTACCTTTTTGAATGGACCAGAAAAAATGTATGCAAATGTACAAAAATGTACACAATGTATTGTTTGCCTTATGCGTGGTTTACCGAAAGTCACCTTGTTGACCAGTTGTGTCAAACATACAGCCCTTATTTCTATTCTGGTCCATGTGATGGGTCTGCTGGCCTGCATGGCCTATTTATTTTTTTTGAGTCTTAACTGCCATATTTAAATGAGGAAGTTTCTTTCCCTGATGACTGTAGAGATTATTGTTTTGTTTTCCTTTAGCTCCTAGGAATACCAGTCATGGACCAGGACCTGTCACTGTGCAAACAGAAAAAAATACGGTCCCTGTGCCAAAAATTTCATAGTCAAATGTGCAGTGAGTATAACTGTCTAGCTGGGTCTGCAGGCAGCTTGAAAAAGTGACTCACAGGGTTACACTCTCCTGTGCCCTGTTATCTGACTGGAATATCATAACCCAGTGGTGACATTTCAGTGTTAAAACTAACTGTTTTAGATCATTAATCATTATAGTGAATGGAATGAGGAAGAAGGTTGGCGAGACAATCAGTGAGGTGAGAATTACTGCATTGAAGGAAACACAGAAGCTACATCTACACTAGCAATTAAATTCGGAAAATCTGGCCCTCTTTTGAAATTACTCATGGAGCGTCTACACCTATGACTTGCTCTTTTGAAAGAAAATCGGAGGAACGAATCCCAGCTTTGGAACATGCTCCTCCGATCCTGTATTAGGAAGAGTGCCTCTTTTTGAAATACTCTCAAAAGAGAGTGTGTATAGACGCTCCACAGTCCATTTTTTTGAAGAGGCGTGCTGGAGAGGTGCCCTGCACATCGGCAGTGGGGCTGTATGGTGTGTGCATCAAATTCCATGGTCCCATAAAGCCTTTTGCAGGAAGCTGAGAACGTGCTTGTAGCAGCCAAAGCATGAGCTCCTGCACCAAACCTCATGGCATCCCCCAAGGAGTAACCTGCAGTGATGGCCAGCAGCCAGCCTCTGCAGTAGCCCCAGGGCCCCCCACTCTGAGCCATCACAGGTCTCTTGGGACCCAGGCCAGTCCCCCCCTCACCTCCTGGACTGAGTCTGAGCTGAGGGACTTGCTTGGGCTCTGGAAGGAAGAGGAGGTGCTGAAGCAGATGGGGGGCAAGACGCAAAATGCAGCGGCCTTTACCCGCCTCTCAGAACATCTGGCAATCCAAGGCCACTCTGCATCAACCCCGACCAGGTCCACAGCAAGGTATAGGAGCTGCACCAGAGTTACATCCTGTGCCAGGGACTACACTGCCCGTTCAGAGGCAGGTCCTGTGACCTGCCCCTACTACAGGGAGCTCCCATCACTTGGGGGACATTCCATAGCCCAACCTCCAGGCTCATGAGGAGTTACTGCCACTGGCCCTTCAGACACTCAGAGACCCACTTCACCACATTTCGGGCCTGGCTGAGGCGAGTATTAAATGCCTCCTGGGTGGAGTCAGGTTGGCCAGTTTAGGGCTGCATCAGCTAGGGCAGCATGGGGTAGGCGGTGTCTGCCACCATGGAGGGGGAATAGTCACATCTCCATCCCTGATCTCCCAACAGGGGACATATGTCCCAGCCTCCATGTGATGACAGAGCCTGGAATTATGGAACACATGCATGTCATGTTTCTGTCCCGCCCATCCCACATAAATGTCTATGAAGCATCCCTTGCTCTCCACAAGTGCCTGGTAGCCTTTCTATTGATGTAGGTTCCAGCGCTGTGTTTCGGGGCGTGGATGGGGATCTGTAAGGCACTGAAGCAGTACGGGAAGCTGAGCACAGAGAATCCCCATTGCAGCCTCATCCACATCCCCCCCACATGGATGACCCTGTGCAGCAGCATCACATTGATGTTGTGCACAGCCTGCCTGGGATGGAAGGTGTGTGGTCTCAGGAGGGCCTGACTCTTCTCACCTGCCCGCTCCCAGCCACATTCCATCCTGCCCACCTCCCACTGCTCCCCACCCTGCTACCAAGGGTTTCCCTGGGCTGAGATCAACCTCACCCCTCTCTGTGCCGGTTATATGACCTGATCATGCTTTACCTTCCTTATGACAGCCCTGACTGTGGCCTTGCCCACACCAAACTATCCAGATTCCAGACGGTTATCACCACCCATTTTTCAAGGAGTAGGGAGGGCCTCATGTGGGTGTCCTGGTGCCTCAAGGTGGGGGCAAGCCAATGACAGAGCTTCTGGAAAGTCTGCTTGCTCATTCGGAAACTTTGTAGCCATTGAGTGTCATCCAAGTCCTGAGCACCAGCTGCTCCCACCAGTCTCAGCTGCTGAGGTAGCTCCAGGGGGCTGGGGAGCTTGGGGTGGGCACTGGTGTTTGGGAGGGGACCTTTAAAGGAGCAGCTGGCTGGGGCTTGGCAGCCGTATGACCCCGTCTGCGGCGTTTCCTGGACTCTTCTTTCGAAAGAGCGGCCAAGGGTGTGTGGATGACCCCTTTCGAAAGGGCAGAACACTCATTCAAAAGAGCAGATTGAAAGCTCAATCCATTTTTTTGTGTGTGGACATGCTCATTTGAAAGATGATCTTCCGGATGATACCATATGAAAGGTCATCTTTCGAAAGAGCACTGTTAAGTGGCCATAGGTAGATAGACCAGAAGAGACTCTCAAAGACACAGAAGGGAGACCGCATCAGAGGAAGATGGGTAGAGAATGGTGAGAAATAAAAAGGTAGAAATAGGGCACCCAGAAGGGAACAGGTTTTCTCACAAAGATGATAAATGCAGTAATAAGACACTGAACAAATAATAACAATGTGTTTACATGGCTGTATTTTTCCTCTTGATTTTATGTAGCTCTTCTACTGGTAGCTATGGATGTTCCCATGTGCATCGTGGGAAATAGTCCAAAATTCATACCCCAGCCTTCAGGTCATAGTTGCATATAGAATTTGGCCTGCTCCTGTGAATGTATTTGATATCCCTGTGTGTTTTAGGCCTTTTGATGCATGCGCCTAATCGAGATGAAAGAATGGCGTAGAGAGAAATGAGCAACAGTCAACTCAAATTTTATTTCTTTAGCAATGAAGAAAATAAATCTTCTGCACACTCAATTCTTCAGCTCTCAGACTTTCATTATAAGGGCAGTGCCTTGTAACCTGAGAGATTTATAGCCTTATGCTTCTTAGAGCAACATCAGTTCTATAGGACAGAGAAAAGAACTATTCAGGAGACAGAGGAAACACCAGTGAAGTCCAGTAATTTAGTAAAACGGAGGGAGACAAAACCAGGCCAAGTTCTTTCTCAGTAGACCTAAACAAGCCCATTAGCCTGGATATTAAAGCCAGTAGTAATCTGATATCTTTAATAGTCTGCTATGAAACACAAATGTTTAGCAGGGGTAGAAGTCATATTTTCTTTAGGCATTGCAAAACTTTGCTTGTTTTATTAGGCAAGTTGAATTGTTTCAAGAAGGATACTAACCACTTTTGCCAGAAAGTGAATTAAGGCCTATTGAATTATTGGTTAATCACTATTTATTGTAACCATTGTGTACATTTTCACCATCTTCAATGGGAGAACGTAATGTATGGTTTTCTGAGGATTTAATTTAATTCTGTTGTCATCTTTCATGGGTCGTGTCTACACTAGCCCCAGACTTCGAAATGGCCATGCAAATGGCCATTTGGAAGTTTACTAATGAAGTGCTGAAATACATATTCAGTGCCTCATTAGCATGCAGGCGGCCGCGGCACTTCGAAATTGACGCGGCTCGCCGCTGCGCGGCTCATCCAGATGGGGCTCCTTTTCGAAAGGACCCCGCCTACTTCGAAGTCCCCTTTTTCCTATGAGCAGATGGGAATAAGGGGACTTCGAAGTAGGTGGGGTCCTTTCGAAAAGGAGCCCCATCTGGACAAGCTGTGCGGTGGTGAGCCGCGTCAATTTCGAAATGCCGCGGTTGCCCGCATGCTAATGAGGTGCTAAATATGTATTTCAGCGCTTCATTAGTAAACTTCGAAATGGCCATTTGCATGGCCATTTCGAAGTTTGGGGCTAGTGTAGACATAGCCATGATGACAAAGTTGAAGCTTATCCAAGTTCTAATTGGACTATATGTATTCTTTGCAAAAATAGTCTATCACTAAAAGCATTAATAGGCCAGAGTTAATGTCACAATAACAACAACAAAAACCCTGAGACTGCTGAAGTAATACTCATGACCAGAGAATCCCCTTTTCAGGAAGACATTTATGCAGTGAGACGACTCACTTGTTTAAAGCTATGTGCAGTTATAAGTACTTTTCTAAAGCCAGTTTGCTAGCACTTAAGGGGAGTGGCTAGCTGTATATATGTGCAGTATTATTTCTCTGTTAACTATGCAGCAGCTACAGATTCTTAACCATCCTATTTGTTCTCCCCCACAACAGGAGCTCCTAGGGTTCATTGTGTCTCATGGTTTCGCCTGCCAGGTTTCTACAGCTACCACAAAATGTTTTACTGTTCTCCAGCACTGCCTCCTGAATACCCAGCCCCTATGGATAGGCAGTTGTGATACACATACTTCTTAAAATGCATGTATTCTAGCATTATTTACTTTGTCCTCCCTCATTACCTGTTTTATCCTCCTGTTGATTTGTTGCATGTGCAGAATGTAAGTCTTTGGGGGGAAGAATTTTACCTGTATCAACAGTATCTAGTGCAGGTGGTGCTTCTAAGAACTAGTGCAATAGAAACACATAATTAGGAGAATGAGAATATAAATCCTATTAGCAATTAGCAAGACTCCTGCTTCTTAGTTATGGGTCCCATCCTATAATTTCACCTGAAAAATCCTCACTGAAGGCTTGGGTTTTGCAGGGCTGACCAAGTAGTCTGGGTCTATTAAAATGGTGAAAAACATGCTGAACATTTGAAGAGCTTGAAAGCTTGCTATTTTAGCAAACAATATTAATATCAAGTCAATTAGTCAAAGTACCCTGGTACAATTCTTTTTGTCATAACAATAGTCATCCAATCAGGTAACTATCCTAATACTTTCCTGAAATCAAATGGTCAGGGATCTGGGGGCTCCCCTGATAACTGCAAATCTACAGCAGGGTCTCTCAGACAAGAAGATTTAAAAAAATAAAATATTACATTAAACTTCTTGTTAAATAATTGATTGCTGCCAGTTGGTTTGGCCTTGTGGAAACATAAAGATTCAATCCTTGCCCCATTGAGCTTCACTCTAAATTGATACATGAAAACTGCAATTGTCACACAGACAATAAAAATGTAAAATCACATTCTGAGAATAAGGCTGTTCTGTGATACCAGCAGAACCCTGAGCTGTGCCTCACAGGGACTGGTGACCTCCACAGTTTCCCTTTCTCTGGTGCTCTCAAGAGGACTATTTTACCTCCCTGTTCTATAACATTAAAGTCTGCTTTCTCTGATTCCTGCTGGTTGCCTCCTCTCCTCTTTTTGTCTGCTATAAATTCCTTGGCTTGTGGCTCTCCTCCACCTCCCCACTCCTGTCCCAGAAGGGACTTTTCCTCTCCACCTCCTCCTCCTCCACTGACTTCCAGTGTATTTCAAGTTCCTGTTCAAATGTGTCCTCTATTATAAAAGCCCCCCAATGACTTGTATTCTAATCTACCTCATGGATCTTTGCTCTCTCACATCCACTCTCTTGCCTCCCAGCTTCACTCATCTTTTCTTTGAGACCCTATAATTTGGTTCCTGTGTCGCACAGTGATTAAGAATCTTAAATGAGGGAGGCAAGCTCTCTCCTGTGTGTCTCTTGTCATCTGGAATAGCTTTTCGGTGTCCTGCCTGCCCTCTTCATATCTCTGTTGAAGAAGATATTTTTCCTGGCCTTTCCCTTTCCTTCTTTCTCTATTATTTATTCCTTATCTCTGCACTGTTTTATTTAATGCTATTAAATTATTTTGGATAAAAGTCTATTTTGTTTTATGTAGTTATCTTCATTATGATGTCCCTCTATCCCCCGCAAAATAATCCTGTTCATAATGCTGGTGAAATTAAAAGGTTTGTCATCAGCTCCAATATTTACTGTATTGAAAAAGCTATCTTTGCACTTGACAATGGAGCTCCATTTCCACACACAAATTACCCCACCAAGTAAGCACTACTGTGTTCTTTTGCCAAAGAAAAGAGAAGACCCTGGACACAGATTTTACGGTTCTCTCTGGCTGTCTTGTTCCAAGGCTGTGGTACCTAGTGTCTCTACATAGGATTGTCTCAAGTTCTTCACTGGATGGTGCAGTTGTTATACAGAAACATGAAATAAGGCTACTTCTAATAGACCTTATAAGTCCAAACTAGGCAAACCTATTAAAACACCTGTTTTGGGGGGTTGGTACTTCCTCCTGGGCTCCACAGTACAGATTCTTGTTTTACTGGGTAGGCTTTCCGTAGTAGCTGACATAGGTGGTTCAATTACTATTGACGAACATGATTTTTAAAGAAGACTTGTCTGTCCCTCCCACTCCAAAAATGATTTTGATGGGAGTATTGAAAGAAGACCAAGCTGAGGTGGTGTTTGGAAGTAGGTCTGTGAACCCAGTGGTGATCAGCAGATTTGCAGAGACACAATTTTGCTAAGTGCCTGATTTTCTGTCCCTTCCTCAGGAGGAAAAGGGCTCCAAGTGCTAGAGGGCCAGTAGGCCAGCTGGAATTATTTGCTAAACTTACACCTGGGAGTTGAGGGATCTCCTGCCCCATTGAGGGGTGGGGAAGGCTGGGTCCCATGTGCTTAGTTGGGGCTGGTGTAGATGAGCTGGCACTGAGGTTTGTTGCAGGGATTGGTTCCTGAATTAAAGTTACTGTTGTGCTGTCTAGAGTTTGCTGGTGAGAATTTGCTTAAGGTTGGCAGGCTGTCTGTAGGCGAGGACTGGCCTGCCTCCCAAGGGCTGTGAGAGTGAGGGATCATTGTCCAGGATGGGTTGTAGATCCTTGATGATACGCTGGAGAGGTTTTAGCTGAGGGCTGTAGGTGATGCCATTGGTATTCTGTTATCTTCCTTATGGGGCCACTCTTGTAGCAGGTGGCTTCTGGGTACATGTATGCCTTTGTTGATGTTTCTTCACTTTTTAAATTGGGTATTGTAGTTTTAGGAAAACATGGTACAGGTCTTGTAGGTGTTTGTCTCTGTCTGAGGGATTGGAGCAAATGCCTTAGTGCCAGTATAGCGTGGTGTTTATGTGACCATCACTTATCTGCACTGCAGTGTCCAGAAAGTATAGACTGGTCCAGACAATACTGTAGTAAGACTGCCAGTGACTGAGATGATGGGTTGTCTGGGCTTTCCACGTTTATGGATCTGAGGTAGTAGATAGAATAAACCTGGCTGGGGCTCTAGGGGTAGATATGTTCCTGTGTTTTTGTAGGGAGGGTCTTGAGCAGATGGTATAGTTTCTTTGCATACTCCTCTGTGGGATCAGAGGACAGTGGCTTGTAGAATGCGGTATTGGAGAGTTGCCTGGCAGCCTCCTTTTGGCAGTCTGTCCTATTTAAAATTACTGTGTTTTTGTTGTAAAATCACTGTTGGTGAGTCCAATGTATGCCTACAGAACTGAAGAAATCCTATAACTGGCTACCTACAGCCCTTCTTCCGACGCTGCCTGAGGAGGGTGTGCATGGTTGGGATTCCAGCTTGCTCAAGGACGGCGGTGTTGGTCACTCTGTCCTTCCATGATATTCCAAGGATGCACCTGAGGCAGCGCAAGTGGAAGACGTTCAGCCTCTTTTCCTGGCGGGCATACAGGGCCCAAGTCTCGCTGCCATAAAGGAGGGTGCTGAGGATGCAGGCTCTGTAGACTTGCATTTTGGTGTGAGTGTACAGCTTGTTGTTATTCCATGCTCTCTCGCTGAGTCTGGACAGAGTTGTGGCTGCTTTTCCGATCCTCCTATTTAGCTCAGTGTCCAACGACAGGGTATCAGTGATGGTGGACCCGAGGTACACGAACTCGTGGACGACCTCTAACGTATAGTTGTCAATGCCGATTGATGGGGATTGAGCAACATCCTGACCGAGTACGTTTGTCTCCTTTAGGCTGATGGTAAGCCCAAAGTCCTTGCATGCTTTGGAGAACTGATCCAGCAGTTTTTGAAGCTGGTCTTCTGTGTGAGACACTACATCAGCATCGTCTGCGAGCAGCATGTCTCTGATGAGGACTTCCCACACCTTAGACTTAGCTTTCAGCCTTGCAAGATTAAACAGTTTCCCATCAGATCTTGTGTGCACCAAGATGCCCTCTGTTGAAGATCCAAAGGCATGCTTCAGGAGGAGTGCGAAGAAGATTCCGAACTATGTCGGAGCAAGTACGCATCCTTGTTTGACGCCGCTCCTGATTCTGAAAGCATCCGATAATGCGCTGTCATATTGGATGGTTCCTCTCATGTCTTCGTAGAATGACTGGATCATTGTGAGTAACTGTGGAGGACAGCCTATCTTGTGGAGCAGTTTGAACAGACCATCCCTGCTGACCAAGTCGAAGGCCTTGGTCAAGTCGATGAAGGCTATGTAGAGTGGCTTCCTCTGCTCCCTGCACTTCTCCTGCAGCTGCCTTAGAGAGAAGACCATGCCAACGGTAGACCTCTTTATGCGGAATCCGCACTGCGATTCGGGGTACACCCTCTCAGCAATCTTCTGGAGTCTGCCAAGGATGACGCGAGCGAACAGTTTGCCAGTGACACTTAGGAGGGAGATTCCACGGTAGTTGTTGCAGTCGCTTCTGTCTCCTTTGTTCTTACACAAGGTTACAATGTTAGCGTCGTGCATATCCTGTGGAACTTCACCCTCTTTCCAGCACAGGCACAGTAGCTCATGTAGGGGTTCCAGGAGTGTGTCCGTGGCACATTTGATTACCTCTGGTGGTATACCATCCTGGCCAGTGGCCTTTCCTGCTGCAATGCTGTCGATGGCTCTCTTCAGTTCATCCACAGTCGGTTCCTGATCCAGTTTGTCCATTACTGGTAGGAGCTCGATGGCATCGAGGGCTGCATCAACCACAACGTTCTCACGTGAGTACAGCTCGGAGTAGTGCTTAACCCAGTGCTCCATCTGTTTGGCTTTGTCAGCGATGACTTCACCAGATTTGGATTTCAGAGGTGCCATCTTGTTCTGGGTGGGTCCTAATGCCTTCTTCATACCCTTGTACATTCCTCTGAGATTACCAAAGTCAGCACAGGTCTGGATGCTGCTGCATAGCTGGAGCCAGTGGTTGTTGGCACAGCGCCTGGCTGTCTGCTGTACTGTTCTTCTGACTGCTCTAATTGCTTGCTGGGTACTCTGGCTCGGTGACTGTTTGTACTCCAGGAGTGCAGCGCGCTTCTTTTCAATGACTGGAATCATCTCGTCTGAGTTAGCTTCGAATCAGTCGTTCGTGTTTCTAGCTTTTCTTCCAAACACTGACAAGGCCGTGTTGTAAACTGTATCCCTCAGATGTTGCCATTTGGATGTCACATCGGCGCCCCTGGGGCCGCTGCGCAGATTTTCCTGGAGGATCTCTCTGAACTTTTCAGCTTTCTCCGAGTTTGCCGTTTTTCTGGCGTCAATGCGGGGCCTTCCAGCAGGTTTAGAGCGGTACAGCTTCTTGGGTCTCATCTTGAGCTTGGAGCAAACTAGCGAGTGATCTGTATCACAGTCAGCACTATGATAGCTGCGTGTCAGAAGGACGTTTTTGAGGTTATTACGCCTAGTGATGACCACGTCTAGTTGATGCCAGTGCTTCGAGCGTGGGTGTCTCCACGACACTCTGTGCTGTGGCTTCGTTTGGAAGAATGTGTTTGTGACGCACAGATTGTGGTACGTGCACAGTTCAAGGAGACGCTGTCCATTGTCATTCATTTTTCCCATACCGAAGTGTCCTAAGCAGGAAGGCCATGAGGCCCAATCAGTTCCAAATCTTGCATTGAAGTCACCCAAGATGTACAGTTGTTCACGAGCAGGTATTTGTGCTACAGCAGCACTAAGCACGTCATAGAACTTGTATTTTACTTCTGGTGTGGCGTACAGGGTTGGAGCATAAGCGCTGATCAGGTGGATGGGACTGGCGCAAGTTTGAAGCGTGATCCAAAGAAGTCTTTCTGATCTGCCCATGACTAATTCCACCACTTGTAGAAGGGTGTTTCTGACAGCAAAGCCAACACCATGCTCTCTGGGTTCTTCTTGGGCTTTACCCTGCCAGAAAAAGGTGTAGTCCTTTTTCTTTAGAGATCCCGAATCTGCGAGTCACGTCTGTTGCAGTGCAGCGATATCAACTCGGAGCCTCTTCAGTTCCTCGTTGATGACAGCGGTCTTGCGGGTGTCACTGATGGCCTGAAGATCTTCAGTCAAGCCAGTCAGCATGGTCCACACATTCCAGCAAGCAAGCTTAAATTGTTGATGTTTCTCATTTCTTGTTGATTTTCTTATTGGTTTGCCTGGTGCCCAAATTTCAGTCACTTGTCAGGTTCAGGAACCTTAAGCCTCACGCACCCAGCGAGGCAGGTGAACTGTGGCAGGACAGTACCCTATTGGCTGGGGGCTGCCCAGCTTGAGGCGGGCGGTGACTGTCCAGTGAGATGCGAGGATCTCTCCCACTGTCGAAGGCAACCCCTGGTGCTCATTCTCTACGCCAATCGAGCAAGAGCTTATAACCGGTACTTGTTGCCTCCCGTGTTGATGCAACGCTGTTCAGCGATGCTGGAGTACCTCTCCGGGCGCGAGCCTGGGCACTTATTATGGAGACTCTGGGCTGCCCAGACACCAGTGTCCCCCTCTTGGCTTAACTGATATAGTCCAAAGGAGAAGATAACCTCCACGTCTGGTACCAGCTCAGCTGCAGGAGTTGCCGGGACAGTGCCAGAAGTTGACACCGAACCGCCTTCAGACTCCACTCCAGATTTTCTGTCAGGGTTTACTGCCTTAGCCTTGCTCCTTCCCAGGATAGCCCACAAGGCAGTGGGGTGTGGAGATTGTGGTTAAGGATCCCACTACTTCATGTTGCTTTAAATTATGATAAGAGGAAGCTGCATACCAAATTTGGTGGTCTTAGCTCTTAACCTTTAGGAGGCATTCTTGATCAAACTGCCTTACAAAGTCTCTCAAACAGGTGGTAGATTCAAGTTGATTTACAGACTTTGCATCTGGGGGTTGATCATTTTAAAAATAGACAAGGTTACATTTATTGCACTCAAGACCAGTTCTAGACCAAATGATGCCGCAGGAAAGGAGTGCCTTCAGTGCCGCCTCCTTCCATGTGTTAAACTTTTGAAACCTCATTTTTGTTGCATTTGTAGTCCATCTCACAACTTTGATGCTCACTTTGCATGCCTGATTTCTCCCTGTCATATAAGATGATAAATTTGCATGCTTGGATCTGTACGACAAAAACAGCACTTCATGCCCGCTGCCCCTCAAGCCTGCCACCCTGGGTCACCCTCTCCTAACTCTGACCTTGAGTGGACTGAAGAACTGGAGCTATCTAAAAATGAACAACTTTTTATTTTACTCACAACCACTCTAAGTCAAGCTGGAACACAGCATTGAACACGCTGTGTGTCTTCAGTTAATTAGGCAATAGAATCCTGTTCTCACAGCAGGCAGTTCTAATGGCATTAGTTTTTGTGCACTGTCATTTCACTGCAGCTTTTACATTTTCTCTCTTGTATAACTCAGGCTTAGTTTACATTTGCCAGTGGACAACAATACTTTTTGTCATCCATGGATGCCAAAAGCCAAAAGTTTTCCAGTGCCAAGCAAGAGTTAATGCTGTTTTGTTGGCAAAAGCATTCTCCTGCTGACAAAGTGAAAGTGACTCTTGGGAGCTGGAAGTATTTTGTCAGAAGCATTGCTGACAAACAGCTGTCACATGTGCTGACTTTTGGTTGAAAGTTGGTAGTGTAGACCTAGCCTTATGTCTCCAGCCTCAACATGAACTCCTAGTCTGGAAAAAAGGACAGCTGTAGATGAAGGATATTTGTTCTAAAAGGGGTTGGAGGTGCAGAGAGGAAGTCAGCAAAGAAAGCGAATGGGCTCAGTCTGACACTGTTGGACTGTACCCACATTCGTAGGGCAGAAGTGCAATGTTACAATGATATCTTTGTTGCAGTTGTCACCGCAGAGCTATCTAGCAAAAGCACAGTTGTGACTGACAATATTCTGAATGAACTTTGCATTTAACTAAATCTTAATTAAATAAGGTTAATACCTTTGTGGTCAGGCCTGCTGATAGGGGAGGGCAACTGCCTCAGGGTCCTGCACTCGTGTGGCAGTGATGGCTGGAGGTCTGGACCCCTTTTAATTGTTGGAGTACTGTGCTGGGCCTCTTTGTGGCTCTGAGGGTATGGGGGACATAGAATCATAGCATCGTAGGGCTGGAAGGGACCTCAGGAGGTCATCTAGTCCAGCCCCTTACTTCAAGCAGGATCAACCCATCTAGGTCATCCCAGCCAGGACTTTGTCAAGCCAGGACTTAAAAACCTCTAGGGATGGAGAATCCACTACCTCTCTAGGCAACGCATTCCAGTGCTTCACCACCCTCCCGGTGAAGTAGTTTTTCCTAATATCCAACCTACACCTCTCCTTCTGTAACTTCAGACCATTGCTCCTTGTTCTGCCATCTGTCACCACTGAGAAGAGTTTCTCTCCATCCTCTTTAGCACTCCCCTTCAGGAAGCTGAAGTAAATCACCCCTCAGTCTTCTCTTCTGTAAACTAAACAAGCCCAAATCCCTCAGCCTCTCCTCACAGGTCATGTGCTCCAGCCCCTTAATCATTTTTGTTGCCCTCTGCTGAACCTGCTCCAGCACATCCACATCCTCTTTACACTAGGGTGCCATGCTCTGGGCAACATTGAAGGCCAACTGCCCTGACACCACCCCTTCTGCCTGAGATGCCACTCTGTTCAGGGGCACCATGCTGGGCTCCCCACACACACCTTGCCTGCTGCCCTCAATGGCTGCTAGCCCTGCTGTTTGTGGGATAGTGTAAAAATGCAGTTGTTTACGTATTGTTGTCATTTTGTGTAACCTCTCTAGTAGTAAGGGAGGATCGTCCTAATGAGATTATTTTGTTACCTGCTTTTGAAGCCACCCCCTTTAGGAACATATACGTACACTAGTTCAATCTGGATTCTCCAGAGACTAACAGTAATAAAAAAAAACCTTTTGGAAAAAATGTCTTCAATGTTTCAAACTGACTTAGGGCAATCTTCCTGATCCAGCAAATGGATCAGATCTCTGGTCCACGGAGGGCCCCAGTTCTTATGGAACTACTGGAAGAACCTGGTCTGCTGAGGCCTCATAAGACTAATTGATGGTTCAAAGCTGAAGCTCTAAACTTGTATACATAAAGAGAGCCCTAGTGTGGGGTGGTGACCGGGAAACTTATTAGCATGTTACATGTAGGTTCTTGTATTGTTTTTAATATGTTTTCTCTATTCTACTTCTTATTTTAAGAGCAAAGGAGACTTGCATAGGAAGGGCTGTGTGTGGTAACTTACCTTTGTAACAATTGCTCTGTTGTCAGTCTCTGAAGAGAAAGCAAGCAGATCTGGTTAGCACACGTTTGTGAAATACACAGTGCAGACTGGTATGTTCTGCATGGATATGGCCTGGAACTGGAAGAGTAAGGATGTAGGTCCTCACTAAAGACAGGCAGCAGTGAGGAATCTGGCAGACAGAGACTGGGGGTGGGGGTGGGGATGGGAGCTTTGCGCTGGGTCATCAAGGGGAAATAATGTACCTAGGCTCTACTTTTGTAACCCATCCCTATTCAGCAGAACATTGAAGCAAGTGACTAAGTTCCATTGACTTCAATGGAACTTAAGTATATGCTCCAAAAAAGCATGTGCTGAAGTGTTTTGTTGAATAGCATTCACGTTAAACATGCTTAAGTGCATTGCTGAAATGGGGCCTTGTGGTCTGATCCTACAAGATTAATTGAACTTCTCATGAAAGTTGCTGAGTGCCCTTAACTTCCATGGGTGGCAGATTTGGTTCCTTTAGTTCAGAGAAACAAAGGGGTGCTGCATAGCTCCCGTGTATGCACCAACAAGTTCTCAGGGAAGTCCTTCTGCCTCCTGGTGGCTGAGTTGCTGGCTAAGAATTTTTTGAGAAGATGTGAGATGGTAGGAAACTGAAATGAAGGGATGGATGTATTTTTACTGGCAATCTCTTCCTCTCTTCTCAACAGCTTTCTGAGAGTGGGGAGCACAGTTCAGAGTATATATAAGCTTGTCCAGGCTAACAGGGGAAGTGCATGCTGCACTTAGATATCCAAGTCAAGCGTATCTGTCTGCATAACTTCATAAAGAGGGAAGTGTTAGGCCTGGCTGGGATTACTGAAAATCGGAGCATGGAAGCATGACAATATTTACTGTTGTGTGTGTTTAATGGGCAGAAAAAACACTTGCTTTAGAAATCCAGGACAATGGAGAGGAAAGAATAAAACCTGGGTCCATTGGAGAGGTTAGTTAAAATGCTACAATGCAGCTCAATTTCTTGTTCGAAATAGTTGAGAAATTCCACCCCAACCCCCTCATCACCAGCTCTTTGCAGTTACCACAGTTAACTAATGGCACAGAAAGAGCTGAACAGGTGGACCACACAGCCTGGGCCAACATAGCTTAATCTTCTCTGTTTGGCTTTTGTCTTTGTCCATTTTTTCCATCTCTCCATTTCCCTCACTCTCTTTATTCTCACCCTATACTACTTCTCCTTCTGTCCCCACCATCCAGCATTCTTTCTATCTCTGTTTCCTCTTCCTAGTTTCCTCCTTCCCCCCCCATTGTCCCATATTTCCCCTCTCTTACTATCCTTCCACAATATTTCTTTTCTTTTCCTTCATTCCCTATTACCAGGACTCTGTGCGATTGGTTGGGCCATGAGCAATACCAGGAAAGGGATGCTATCAGGACCTAGTGCTGGCTCCATTAGCTGCAGCATCAGGAAGATGAAGGAAGAAGTAGGAAGCCATTGTAAGCCATCTGCCAGTTGTAGCTTTAGTGGCAGCAGCGTTTGGTCATGGTACATACACACTAGATCCAATCCTAGGTTCTGACACAGGTTTGAGCCATATCCCTGTTAGCCGGTGGCCAGGTAATGTGCGGTGAGGTACTCCCCTGGGTCCTAAGCAACCCAGTTTTTTACTGTTAGAGCAGGCAGCTCCTAGCACACTCACCCACAGCCAGGCTGTAGTAACCAAACGGTTA
This sequence comes from Carettochelys insculpta, assembly GCF_033958435.1. Classification (NCBI taxonomy): domain Eukaryota; kingdom Metazoa; phylum Chordata; order Testudines; family Carettochelyidae; genus Carettochelys; species Carettochelys insculpta. Next base: position 73,169,013 of record NC_134140.1, read on the forward strand.
AAGTTCTTTTGTTGTGCCGGCTGTGTTGCAGTGACAAAAGGGTTAACAAAATAGTTAGGCTTGGATCTTAACTAGTTACAAGTTTATTAAGCTACAGTTATAAGCGTGCGGTTACAAAAGGCTATTGTTTACTTCTTATATGCTAGCAAAGTACAGGTGTTAACAAGTTACGTTACAATCCAATACAAAGGTATCAGTTATCATCTAACACAGTGATATCTTGGCACAATGACATCTAGTTACAGAGCTCTAATTCTTTAGCTGTGCACAAAAAAAAAAGTCAGAGACCTAGCATGGGTGTATCTTACCCTCTCTGCGTCTCTCGATACCAGCGTAGCCAAGCTGGATCGGTCACTCAATTCCGCGGAAAGACGAATACGAGGTTGGGCGTCCCCAGTAGTGGACCTCGGGAGGCAATCACCTGACCCGACCAGCAGGAAGTTGGTGGAATGCACTCAAAGTTAGAGTTCTGCTGGACTCATCTTTTATACCCCTTTTGGGTTATGTATTCTCTTTCTTATCTATGGTGCCAGATCATACTGGTCTGTCTTTGTGACGCCAGTTTGTTACAAGGGCATTTCTTACTTAGTTTGCACTTGTAAGACAAGAGATAAGTAATTTAGGAGTACAGGACATTCTTTTTGTGCGGGTGGGGCACTTCCCCTTCTGGGGTGATTGTGTGTGTGTGCATCATATTGATCAATGCCAGCTGGGGTGATTTCTTGAGGGTCCCCCCCCCTCCTCTCATGTTGACAGTCTGGCCTGTTAGCCTTCTAGCTGTACTTTCTGCTTCTCAGGGTCACGATAAGCTAGCATATCTGGGCCTCAATGAGGGCATCAAAGACTGTGCTGTCAGCAGCCGTTTCCGTGCCCTGTGTGCTCCTCGGTGGAGGGGGGCAACGAGCAAGCTGGCTTGTAAGGGGGAGACTTTGTCTGGCTACAATCCCCCATCTGTTCACACACAAATCAGTCTGGATCTGGCTGGCTCTTGTCAGCTAGTACCACAGGACCTAGGTCCTAGGAGGATGGATCACGGTAAGCAGGCCCACCTATGGAGGGTGAAGAGGGGAGAAGGGAAAAATGATCAGCTATCCCAGGGCCCAGTGACTTAAAAGGGCCTGAGGCTCCTAGCCACTGCTACAGCAGCTGCAGCAGGAGCCCTGGATCCTTTAAATTAGCACTGGGGCTCCAAGCAGTGCTGAAGGGTTGGCTGAGAGAGGCTAGCTCACAGCCCCATCCCTTCCACCTGAGGGGCTATCCGCCTTCCCCCCTTGCTCAGGCCCTGGTAGTGTCTGTTGGCCACCCTGATTGTAATGGACCATTCAAGGTAGAGTAGCCCATTAACCTCTGCTCTCAAAGGGCAAAAAGAAGGGTTTGTGGGTTACAAATGATTGTAATAACCATAAATCCCAAGTGTCTGTTCAGTCCATGTTTTTTAGTGTTGAGCAGAGTAATGAATTTAAATTCTCAGATTTGTCTTCCAAAAGTGTTGTGCAAATTTGCTTTGAGGATGTGGATAGATAGGTCAGATACAAAGAGATCACTTTCGGAAAGTGTTCGTCCACGGGTGGCACACAGGGCTGGCCCAAGCGTTTTTGGCTCCATAGGCGAACTATAACTTTGGCACCCCCTACATTCAAGATAGAGAAAATAAGACACCTAGAATGAAATTTTACCTTTATATTTGGCTTTCAGAATGAACAAAGTAAAAAAACATAAATTAACATTTTATTGATTTTTTTCTGCTTTTCATTAACCATGACACAATTATAATGTATCGTGTAAAACTCCTAGTAGCTAACACTTTTTAAAGTTTTACACGTTTTGAATTGTACACAGTGTTTCTGGTCAGCACTATAAACAGCTGCATTACATATTACAACTGTCTTCCTACCAAAGGAACTGATATTTGGGAAGCTGTGGAAATCTTTATTCCTTGATACTGAATGAAGTCGGGTTTTGAGTTGTAACCCTTTTGCACTGTGGTTTGGTAAACATTTAAAATTTTGCTGTTTGTGCATTAGCTTTCGCAAATCGGACTATAAGTTGTTTGAGACAAAGTTTTGAAGCTATTTTGTGTTCTGTCAAGATGGTGGCCAGTTCAACAAGTCTCTCTTTCAGTGTGGAAGAATGAAGATATGTCTTTGTTAAGTTTTACTTTGAAAAGCTACACTCCCCACTAGCAACAGTGGTTTTGTCATAGTGTAAATGTTCTGAAAAATTTTAAACAACTACTTCAAATAAATTTCCATAATAGAGAGTAATGCTAGGAATGTATAATGTAATTTACTTAAATTAAAAGATAGCAAATCCAAATTATTAAGAAGTGATTACCTGTGGAAGAAATAATGCAGGGAAAGAGAAAAATTATGAATTTGCAGTGTCAGAGGAAAAGTCCTTCAACTTCAATTTCCACTCTTTTCCTGCCCACCCTTGTAAAGCCTTCTCAGATGATGCACTGCTAGCTACAGAAGTCATAAAGAAAACAGTTTTCCAATTAAAATTCATTTAACCAATATGCAGAGCATGATGCATGAGTCTCAACAGACTGGAAGATTAAGGTCAGTTAAACATCCAGACATCAGAGTCCTCAGTAATGGCCTGGAAGTATCATACAAACAGCTCCTTGATACTTCAGCATATCTGCTTCCAGATCTAGTTGAAGTCACCTAGAACGGTGAAGATATTTTTACGGGATATTTAATTCTTTCTGATTTTTTTTCAAACACTAAACAAGATTCATTTAGTGTTTGGTCGACTTCTGGGAAAAGCCTTGAGCCAGTTCTTATTTCATACCCACATGGGACATTATGGGATTATTTCTGAAAATCTTTATTCTTTTGAGAGGTCCCACTGAATTTAGATGAGTATGAATATAATGTTGGTACTACAGGGAACTGTCTTCAAAACAAACAGCCCATTCTTCTCCACCCCGATATTAATTTACATGCAAACATAGAGAAAACAAGAAGATTATAGTCATGTGGCTTTAATTTATGCATTGGGGATCAGTCTTTCCCCAGGACTGAGGCTCTAATCTAGGGGAGGGCAATAATTTTTGATGGAGGTGCACTCCAAGAATTTGGTAAATAGTCAAGGACTGCACTCTTCCATATTAATAGAGGAGGAGCTGCAGGGTGTAGGAAGGAGATTGGCTGCAGAAGAAAGCTTGGGTAGAGGAATGAGGTCAGTAGAGGAGAAGCTTTGGGGTCTAGGAGGGAGGTTGGCTAAAGGATGGGGCTGTGATCTGGGGCAGGATGCAGTGCAGGATCTGGATGGAGGTCTAGGTGCAGGAGAGGATTCTGACCTGCAGAAGGGATGTAAGAGGGGGTGCTGGGTCTGAGAGGGAGTTGTGACCCAGTGCAGGAGATGGGGCCTGGGTTTGGGTTTGAGTTTGACCTGGAGCAGGAGGGGGTTGTGACCTCAGTGGGGGCTCTCCATTTATTACCTGTGCTGGAAGCACAGCCTGGGCAGCTCCCATTGGCCTTCTTACAGCCAATGGAAGATGTGAGATCATGCTGGGTCGGGGCAGAGTGCAGAGCCATCCCCAGGGTTTAGGGTGTGTGCTGAGAGCACATGCCTCTGCTGCTCTGAGTGGTGTGCAGGGGCACATCAGGCAGGGAGCCCATCAGAGGCTCTTGCTGGGCCAGGGGACAGTGGCGGACCTACTGCAGGCCATATTTTGCTCACTCCTGTTCTAATCCCTGCTCTGCTACAGATTTCCTCTGTTATTTCGTGCAAGTTACTTGGTGTCTCTTCCCCCATCTGTAATATTTGGAATTCTTTCCCACACAGGAGGGTTGTAAAGATAGATGTTAATAAAACCAGAGCAAACTTGTATATCGATACGGCTTCCGTGTGGATTTGAGCCTGTATTGCTAAAAGCCATGGGAGTTATCACGTTGATTCCTTCAGGAGAAGACTCAGATATTTGAAGGTATTGAGCTGTGTGATTTCAGTAGGAGTTAGGTGTCCAAATGACTTTAGAATGTGGGCCTAAATCCTGTCATTATGGAGACAGTGTGTACTTTTTAAATAGCATAGTTTTTACAAGTTGAAATAGACATTCCCATAAATTAAACTGTCAGTTACATCTGAATAAATACAAAATTTATATACAAGTTATAGAACAAAAATTAAATTACAGAGCAGACAAAAATATAGATTAATGGTTTAAGTGGACACATTAGAGAGAAAATAATCTCTAGGATATAGACTAAAAACCTGCAATGAGTAAGAAATATATTTAGTTTGAAACAAAAAAGCAGTCAAGTAGCACTTTAAAGACTAACAGAAGAAGTGGGTCTGTCCCACGAAAGCTCACCTAATAAATTATTTGGTTAGTCTTTAAAGTGCTACTTGACTGCTTTTTTGTTTTGATGGTATATAGACTAGCACGGCATTCTCTCTGTTACTATATCTCATTTGGTATTTCTTCCTGGTGAGCGTGAATTCAGCTCAGGCTCTGTGTTACATTGTAAAATCACCTTTGAAGATGCTATTGAGGGAATTAATCAATCCTCCATACACCTGTGCTCTGACATCCTCAATTGGTTACATCAAAGGAGACTCACTTGAGAAGGCAAATAATTAAATGACCTGTAATATACATAAAGGGTACTTGTGGGGTCAAATGATTTCCCTATGAATACTTTGGGCTGTTCTGTTTAACAAGCATAAAGATTGTCTGTTACCTGCAATAAGTATAGTGTAGCCCTTTTCAGTTAATCAAGGGGAGGCTTCCCCAAACAGGAACTTCCTGTCAATCTTCCTAGTCTGAGACAATAGAAATGCATTACTCATAGAGGGAAAATATGAAGGTAGGTACAGTATTCTGTCACATATCCATTCATGTTGCTTGGTTACATTGGTGGTTTCATGCTAGAATAATGAAATACTATGGACTTGAGTGAGAAGTAGCCACCAATAGATTATTTCCAGTAGTGAAGTAGATTATGGAAAGATGCTACTATATCCATGTATGCAAGCAATGGATGTGTCTACCACTATATAACATCAGACTTCCACTGTATCCCGTCCCATTCAATTCACTGTCACTTTCCTTTTGGAAAGTAAGGAGTATTTAATTCTATTATACACAATAATACCCTAAATGCCAAAAGCAAATGCATTTTCTGGGGGTATTTTATTGCATAAATTGGTTGGGATCTGGGAACCAAAAAAAGAACAATATAGAAACAGCATCAATGTTATGAAGTAGATCTGTCTAATTAACTACTGGTGTTATTGACACTGGAAGCTGTGAGAGTCATTCTAAATCATTCAGCCTCATCAGAAAAGGATGAGAAGGACAGTTGTATAGAGAAATAATATTGTTATCCTTTTTGAAATTCGGGGTCTGGTAGGTTGTTCCGGTTAGGAAGAGAAATTGGTTGTAGATCAGGTATTTCTTTTATGCAGATTTATTTATTTACACAGAACATACAAGTCATTGTTTTGACCCCAGAAGCAATCCAATAGACTAAGGACAGAGCTGCTTTTTCTCACAATACCAACACTCTGCAGTTTGTAATCCTGACCCAAAAACTTTTCCTCAGGATTCTGACAGCGTCAGCCACTCTGTTTTAACTGGTCCTTCAGGTTGTCCTCCTGCCTCCAGTCTTGCCCTGTGTTTTCTCTGTTCAGCAACCCACACATTTCTCTTATACACACCTCTACCCAAAGCAATATGGTTATGTCTACATTAGAGGCTTTTCCTGGCAAAACTGGGCTTGTGTCGGGAAAATCCGTAGAGCATCTACATGCAAAATGTGCTTTGTTGGCAGTTTGTCAGTAAAACCCGGCACGTCTGCCAGCAGCATATACCTCTCCCTGTTCAGGTATAACACCTCTCTTAACTGTGTTCTGTCAACAAAACAACCGTGTAGATGCTCCAGAGCCCTTCTGTCAACAGAAGGGCTTCTGGTTCACTGGCAGCCCTGTTTGCGGAGGTTCCGGTCAGCCATTCTGGCGAGAGAGGTCCAGGCGGTCTGGCTGCTTTCTGTCGACAGAGCAGCTCATTCTTGCAATCTGCTTTTATGTGTAGACATGATCGGCCAACAGAAGTTTTGCTGGGAAATCCCTTCCAACAGTCACTTCTGTTGACAGAGGCTTCTCATGTAAAAGTAGCCTATTTGACCAAATCTCAGGAGTGGGTTCACGTTCTCCTTTTGTCTGAGGTGGGGGCTATCTACCTAGTTGTGTTAATTCAAGTATAAGTTCATACTTATCAACTCCAGTAAAGTTTTACTTCAACAAGGTTTCATTAAGATCCCGACAACATAAAGGATTATCAACGATGACCAAACTCAACTGCTAATGTAGAAATAGGTCTCTAAGCAGAATAATGAAAGAAGATAAATATCAATATAAATAGGGAGCAAAAGGGGAAAAGATAAGAAAGGAACTCTGAAGCATACTTGTGTAAAGTGAATAATTAAGGATGTTGCTTAGAGATTTATGGCTAAATCCCCAATGGGGCAAATTGTACTACTGAATATCATAGTACTACATCAATTTATATCAAGTAAGAATCAAATCTTTGTATATAATGTTACAACATATGAAAAAAACCCACTGCCTGGAGGAAATTTTGGACAATTTATTAAACAAGTTCTATATTATTGAAAGACAAATTCAGTTATATGAATGGATAATCTATGCTAGATATTTTAATACCTAGTCTGCCATGTACACGTTCCATGGTGCTATAAAATAGACCTGCTGTGTTTTGTTCTTAAGTAGTTTATATTTATTGTGTATATACATTATTTAATTTCTTGGTGGTTTGTTCAGTACCATTATCACAGTCGGCAGTTTAATTCCACATTTTGTTTGTCACAGCGCTCTCTCTATGCTTCGTTATACTCTAAGTTAATTAATGATAGTCATTCTTTTCTCTTGCTTTCAGTTAATATATTCTTCAAACTTTACAAAGGGATCAGTGAGAGCTGCAGAATTAGTGTTTGCAGAAATAATACACTCATCCCTCCCTAAATGAGCACAATTGGTTCCCAAATTTCCACTCGTAGGCAAAAACTCATAAGAGCAACACTAAATTCCCATGAAAATACATGTAAAAGTCTCCAGTTCATTCCAAGGGCTTGTAACTTGACAAGAACCAGATGAGTTTAGCTACTTTTCTGATGTATTTGAATGGTTTAGCACCAGAAATAGGATGTAGCGTATGTATGTAGAGCAGGGATTCCCAGCCTATGTGTCAGGACCCAAGCATGGGTCCCATTAGATTTGTTAAAGGTCACCAGCTGGGCAGTTCCCAGCTGCATGTGGCTTTTAAAGAAGTCATTTGCAGTTTCTTAACACTGGTGCCTCAGGCAGATATCTATCAATACAGATAGCTCTTGGAGATGACAGCTGTCTCTGTTACTAGGGATAGCAATTACTTTATGCCTAGGTGCTGAAACCTTAACACTTGAGTTAACTGCTGGGAGCAGGAGGGCTGGGGGAGTCACCCAGCCTAGCAGCCCCGGTGAAGAGGATGCGGAGGAGGAAGAGTGTCTAAAGCTGGGGCTGTTGAGGGATGCAGGGGGAGTGTCTAAGACTGGGGGAAGTTTGGGGCTGCAGGGGGGTCGTAAGGCTGGGGGTGGTTTGGGGCTGGTGGGGGGGTGTAAAGCTGGGGGCGGTTTGGGGCTGCTGGGGAGATTTAAGGGCTGGGGGCAGTTTGGGGCTGCTGGGGGGGGATTAAAACCTGGCTGAGGATGCAGTCGCAGGGGGGTCTAATACAGTAAACTGTGGAGTTACACAGGGAACCTCTGCATAACTTGAATTTTCCTGCAAGGGGAGGGGAGCCAGGAACCACCAGGGCTGGTCAGTTTCCTGGCTCCCAGAGTGGCAGGAGCTGGGAACCAGGGGCAGGCTGGTTCTAGTCTCCCCATGTCTTGTGGGACTGGGAAACTGATCAGCTCATGGCTGGTCAGTTTCACGTTCCCACCAGTGCAGGGGAGGGAACCAGGCTAAGAGCCTTTTCCCTCTTTGCCTCAGCCAAAGGGCTGTCAGACAGCTGCATGTCTGAGGGAAGGGAGGGAGAAGGCTCCAGCGGCAGGGCTGTGGGTCTCCCCACCCCCGGCCAGGGACCCTGCTCATATAAGCAGGGGAAGTTCACTCATATGGTGAATGAAGGTAGGTAAATATGTTTCTCATTTTAGCAAGTACTCATTAGTAAAGTACTTGTTAAACGAAGGATGAGTGTTTATTAGTTTGCTGGATAGCATGTAAGAGCAACAGCTGCTGAACCTTGGAAAAAACAGTATTTCTTTTATATGGACAGACAGAACTGTATTTTGAATGCACTAATCCTTTTCTAGAGTCATTTATTTGGAATATTTAAATTCATCCCTGAGTAGAAGGCCCATGCAAGAACCTCATATGCCCAAAACTACAGTTTTCCTCCCATATCATGTACAGAAGGACTGCCCAGATGTCCAAGTCTTGCTTTGGCTGCGCTCAATGTCAGTGCTCCTGAATTCAGTGGGACAAGAATTTGATTAAGAGGTATTTGTGGGCTGCAGAGGTCTTTGCTTGCGTCCTCTGCATCTGGAAGAACTTGATTATGTGCGATTATGAAATAATTACAGTGTTTCTGGGAAGGGAAAATAAATGTGCAGCACAAAACAGCTTCAGAACTCTTCAGGGTTAAAGATGATTATATTGTCTCCTTGTGGAACACCGACATAATAATTTGGAGGTGTGGCTAATAGAATACAGCATAGATTTTTAATCTTGTAAGGTAGTATTCTATGTCATTAATAAAATATGCTTCCTGAATGCTGTAACATATGGTTGGTTGCTTCTTGTGTCTCTTAATAATTAGGTGATTGATTTGTGGATGATTGCATAGCACTTTTAATCTTCAAGGTGCTTGATAACTGCAAAATACTAAAAGGTGTATTTGTGGTAGTAGGGTAATTATCTGGGTCACAGTTGTGCTGCTCTGCAGTAATACCTGGCAGTATTTGCCTGAAACACCTTGACTGATGGGTAGTTGGACTGCTTTAGCTTAAGGCAGCTTTTAACCAATGCATAGGTCTGTGTGGACACTATTATTTCCATGTAAGAGTAGATTTATCCATTTTAGCTTAACTCTGTTCTCCATCAACCAAGAAAAAAGCCACTCTTACACCAAGAGAAGAGAGTATACACTGATTTGGAATGCTTTAGCTATTGCAATACGTATTAATGCCACAGGAAAATTACACAGTATATTCTATGTGGACCAGGCCTCAGTGTGCTAAATGGCAACCACTGATTCCCTGGCTCATTACACCACTTAGATATAAGAGAGGTTGAAGAGAGAGGAACAAGACTTTTGGCTGAGCCGCAGTTCAGGGGGTGGGGGATTCTAATCAGCCAAGCTTGAGTTGAACTTTTCTCTGTTGTTAATGTTTGTGTTAATAAACTCAAACCCCAGGGAGATGGTTTCAACTCCACATAGTGTGCTGACTGTGTTTGAAAGCAAATAACAAAAGATCCCTGCTTATGGATCTGCTTTTTTTCTGTTGAGGAGGCAAGGTTTGTTGTCCGTGGAAGAATCCAGGGGCTGTCCCCTCAACCTACATTGCAGCATTCCACCCTTGGAAAACCTGGCCATAAATCTTTCTAAAGCTGTGTCTCATTTAAGGCCTACTTTGTCCGTTAACTTAAAACAGACATGAGAATTTCTTTGTTACTAAGCATGTTTACATAGAATTTTGCCTTACTTTCACCAGGTCACCACGATTTCAAACAGCACATGTACCTGATCCTTAATTTACTGTGTGGACAGGGGGATGGAACCATCGCACATTGTTTCCCAAAAGGATGAGATACATTATTTTGCTTTAATTTATAATCCATGCAGAAACTTCTAGCTGCAAACTTAAAACAAAATGTAAAGCTTTTGATATACACTGAGTGGGCCAAATGTAGCAGTTGGGAAAACTCATGCGTTCTTTGGTCTTTTATTCCCCTGCTGCATGCTTTTTCCTGTGTCTCCCTAGCTAGGAGCAAGAATTGCTTTCAAACAAGAATCTTTGTGGTATCATAATGCCGTCTTCTCTTTTGTTTAAAATAAGTGGTTTGTAGATTAAATTTTCTGAGGGCATCATTTTAATTCTTTTATTAAAAGATTACACCCTAATGACATTTTTTAAAAGGGCTAGAGGTTTTGTGAATCTCCAAGTCCCATCAAGTTTACTCACTCCAGGGTTCCTCAACCCTAAAAGCACAAACATTTAGTAGAACACTTTCTTCAAGAATCCCTCTACTATTCTGGAGGAACTGTTGGAGGAGCTTTCTACACTTTATCTCCAATGTAAAACTCTGTAGAGATTTTTATATGCGGCCATTTATTTCTTCTTTTCTGGCAAATATTTTTGGGAGGCATCTCCAATTCTTCCTTCTTTCATAGACAGGGTGTTTCCATCTAACGCACTACTGTAATGTTAAAGGCAATTTTAAAAGTAATTAGTCTCCAGATGTGACTCTCCTGGCTCTGGATGATTTATTCACGTTGAGATGACCTAGCAATCCTACGTAGTTGTACATGCTGTAGACACCTTTATATCCCATTTTGAACCAACAGTTTTGGCATAGTTAAGTGGAAGAGGTTTCGATATGCTACTGCATATTCGAAATATATTTTCTTAAACTTCCCATTTTATCTTCTCTCGACATCCTGATTTCTATTGATTTTTGCTTGGTGATTTTTGCTGTAGAAAACTAAACCTTATGGTGTGTCACTGGTGCAGCTGCACTGTTGGTAACAGTTGGGTGAGTGCTTGTGGAGGTGGGGCTCAGGTATTTTTATACCCTGTCATTTACGTGTAGTCTTAATATATCTTGTCCAACATTTAGGGAGTAAAATGAAGTGTTTTACTCTTTAATGTGCTAATCAATATTTGGAGAAATAACAAATAGCTTTCCTTTAGGTCTCTAGACTATTCCATAATGAATCAAAACTTTTACACTGCTAGAATACAATGTGTTTGTTTCTCTCATTCTTCTCCTGTAAGCTTTTCTTAATTTCTTTGAAGGAATCCGTTTCCTCCCTGAGAACTCTTTAATATAAATACTGACCTCTTCAGCCTAAAATGAAAGTGGCACACATTTAGGCAGGGGTCTGGACTAGATGACCTCCTGAGGTCCCTTCCAGCTCTAGGATTCTATGCTTCTATGATTGTGAAGAAATAGACCCCAAGATTACAAACTGAGGTACCTGAATGGACATTTGTGTTTCTGTGCAGCTCACGTGTACTGAAAGAACATTTTATAATGGGATTTCTATAATTCTTTTGGCCCAGACTCACGGGAGGTTGGTGAAGACCCTGCTAGGGAAGGCAAGCCCCAGCCCTGTCCCGTCTGCTCCCAAGGCCCTGTCTCTTCCACAACCTTCCCTTCTCCCCTGCCCCCAGACCTCCTTGATGGCCATGGCCCCCAGCATGGCTGCCAGAGTCCTCCAGCCAGCCAGAAAGCCGGGCCACCCATGCCATGGCTGCAGCCTTCCCCGGCCGGCTGAGCACTGTAGGCAATTTTGGGAAGGCAATGTACAGACTAGTTAGTACAGAAGCATCTGTCACTTTATAAGAATTATGAGCCTGTTTGGACTGAAGTTTGGGGTAGCTTTCAGTTTAACCACAGTGGTTTTCCCATCCCTAAAGTGCGTGTGACAGTACTATCCTTATTAAAGACAAGAATACTTGTGCTCCAATAGTTAGGAATGACACTAACAGACTTTGAATGCAGAGTGGTCTGTTCTGACATTCTCAGCTTGAAAGAAATGGTGATGACAGCACGAATATAAATCAGGGGATTTGGGACAGCTTCAGCTGCCTGGTGGGTATGCCATTCTTATGCCATTCATAAGCTTCAAGGCCATTTTAATCATTTAGTTCAGTGACAGGAAACCTCGTCTAGTGAATGCCCTCCATCTCAGTGGGCTGCAAGATGGTTGTAGCCAAGGCAGTCTCCCAGGATAGGGTAATTTTCCTAACCACACTTGTGTACTTAAAATTTGCACGATTAAACCACAGCAATGCTTTGATTGGCTGCAGAGGGAGTCCCCGGCTCTCTCAGTCCACATTGAGTGCAGTTAGCACACCCCTCACGCCACATACCCTTGCTTTACATGAAGGCCACTTTAGTTCTACTTATAGGAAAAAACGTTACACAGATGGAAAACAGTGGAATCTGGTGGCTCTCGGGCTGCAGGATGCCCTCCACTGATTTAGTCTGACCTATAGTGGAATCTCACTCACCCGATCCTGAACATTGGCCTATGGCTGAGTTACTGAAGTTCTCATTTCTTGGTTTAAAGACTTCAAGTTACAGAGAATTCACCATTTACCCTGAGTTAAAGCTGCGAGTGATCCATGCCCTGTGCTACAGAGGAAAGCGATTCCCACCCCCCAGTGTGTCTCTGCCAGTGTGACCCTGGGAAAATTCCTTCTCAGCCCCAAATACAGTGATCATTTAGACCCTGAGCATGTGGGAATTTCCCTGTTCCCTGAAATACATTGTCAGCATCACGTTGTGGATGTTGTTTAGGCTAATTTATTATTTTAAACTTGGGAGTGCAGTTTATTTAGGTCAGTTTATTGGTATCAGTGTTGGACACTACATTAATGCAATGGTCTCCTGAAAGATGGCCCATGGTGTCTCCCAGTGAATGGGTGGAGTGTTCTTATTTCAGTTTGGTGTATTTAAGTGCAGATTATGTTAGAACTTCCCTTCATTGCATTTGAAGTCAGTGTAAGATGTAAATGTTAGTGCTGTGTGGTTCAGAAAACTGGTAATGTAACACAGAGCCTCTCACCAGTGACGATCTAATGTAGGTTGATACTGAGAAAAAGTTATTAGTGTCTAAAAACTTTTTAGTGACCTGTCTGCATATTGACGTCATCAGTCCAGTCTCCACCCACACAGCTAGTATTAGCTGGCAACCGCATTAGCACTGTCAACAGAAACAGCAAGAAGTCCTGTGGCACCTTGTAGACTAACAGATATTTTGGAGCACAAGCTTTCGTGGGCAAAGACCCTCTCCGTCAGCTCTGTTGAAGTGGGTCTTTGCCCACAAAAGCTTATACTCCAAAATTCTGTTAGTTTATAAGGTGCCACAAGGACTTTTTCTTGTTGCTTTTGAAGATACAGACTAACTCGGCTACCTCTCTGATACTGTCAACAGAAGGACTCAGTAATGAATGGACATGAACAATGAATTGCCCTAAAAGAATTGGTCTTCCCAGGTGAGGTTTGAGATACAGTGCCATGGGCCATGTCCAGCTGGGGAAGGCCATATTGCTACATTAGCCGTGTCTGTTCCATGGATAAGCATAAGACACTGTTGTTTAGGATTGTTAGTCAGGCATCTTTCACCAGCCAAAATCAACTTCATATTTTTTCAGTGTGAAATGTAAACTTACCAGCCATCTGAAATCAAAAGCTGGACCTGTGGTTAATACTTTTGGACCCAGCTGCCATTTCACTGAAGAGAAATTAGGAAAAAAATAAAGTTGCCTATAACTTGTCAGTCAGCTTCAGCTGCTATTTAAAATAAATATAAATTAACATTTTAACTTCTGTAATAATGCTATATAAAAATCTAGTCCAGAGATAGAATTCTTCATTTTTGTATCTACAATATGCACAGAAAAGAGAACACATTACAATGAAATAGACTCTAAACATAATAGGCATAAGGAGTAAAAAATTGAGAAGGAATCAAATGTACTGCCTACAATAACAGTTTTCTCTCCTCAGAAACTGGAGCAGATGTGGTCTGTAAAAGGCTCTGATGGTTTTATTATTATTAAGGCCATGAAGTGGGGTTATAAAAAGGGTGCTGAAGCCACTTCATACATCAAGGTTCATTAACTATTACTATTGTCATGTCTGGAGTCCGTCTGATCAATGAAGAGTTCCTTCCTCTCGCAATCACATCCTTCATTTCACTGTCTCCAGGTGCCCAGTTTCCACATCTACCTTTTATCAGGAGTATTTCCAGCAATGGATCTGAGAAGTACTTATCCTAACTCTCTTCAGCCCCACTTGCATGTGTTGTCTTTTTCCTGGTGGATTTTCTCGTTTGCCTTTTCTCCTCTTCTGGGCAGCATTCCACGTCTGAAACGAATGAGAACAACATTAACAGGAAAAGCATTCATCTATATATATTTAGAGGTTCAATTGCATCAAAGGTTTTCACATAAAGAAGCTGCTTATTTATTGATTTTGGCTAATAATAGTGTCACATGTAAGCTAAAGTGACCATCCGCCCCTGTTTGGCTGGGACAGCCCCATATCCTGGGTGCTAGTCCCGACTGATTTTAACAAAGGAGCTAATTGCCTGTATCCATGCAGGGAGGAGCAGCTGCAGCCCAGTTCTGGCTTCCTGCAGCTTGGGGAAGCTGGGAGCCAGACTGGCACCACCTGATGACCTGCAGCTTGTGGAATCCAGGAGCCAGACCAGCACAGCTGCCGCCCAGCTTAGGGGCGACAGGAGAAGGACTGGCACAGCTACCAGCTGGCTCCTGGCCGCGCCAGGAGCTGGAAGGTGCAGCTACTGCCCAGCTCTCTGCAGCTCGGGGGAGCCAGGAACTGGACCATCGTAGCTGCCACCTGGCTCCTGGCGCTACACCCCTTGCGGGATCTGGGAGCCAGACTGGCATGGCAAAATCCATTCGGGGAGCCGGGGGTGGGGGGGGAGCATCGGTATGGCTCCTGCCTCTTTCCTGACTCCCTCGGCTCGGGGAAACTGAGAGGAGTACCAGCATGGGGAGGTCCCCAGTGGGGCCACAGCAGCTGGGATTTGCAGCTGCTCCCCACAGCCATGGGGCACCCCCATCCCTAGCAGGGTGGCAGCCCCCACAGGGAAGTCACTGCCTGAGTAGGGTGACCACCTGTCCCTTTTTGGCCAGGACAGTCCCTTATTTCAGGTGCCAGGAAGGCACCATCCTCCCTGGCCCCCCCCGCCACCAAGGTGTGCAATAGTTAGCCTAGAGAAATATGGTCACTGTAATGTGAGGACATAAAAAATGTAAAAATTTGATCAAATGCTTGGAACCTTGTGGATTTAGGCTTGACACAGGGGAGTCAAGAATTACTGTGCTGAAGGCCACTCTCATGATTTATAATACATTGGCCACCTCTGAATTTTTCATATTCTGATTACTGAATTAACAATGTGTCTAAAGCAGAGTGCTTTGCTCATACAGAGATAGATGATAATGGAAGAAAAGTGGATGAGGAAATGTGATAAAGAACTTGCTGGACTTTCAGTCCAAGACAACCTGCATTAAAGTTTTCTCGTGGCAGTTTGGTGTCCTATGAAAACGAATTAATACTCTCAAAACCATAGTCTGGGGATACCCTGCTTTAGTGATAAATGACTGAATTAGCATGGCTACTGAATTGCTTTCCTGCTAGTGATCCCTCCCACTTAAAATCTAAAGATTTTTCTGATTCACCCCATAGCCTTCTATTTGTTAAAATAAATAGATTGAGATTTTTGAGTCTATCACTAATTTGTGATATAATCACTATAATCTAATCCTTTCATCATTCCCATGGCTCTTTTCAGAAATCTGTCCAGTTTACCAACATCTCTGAATTGTGGGCAACAGAACTGGATAGAGTATTCCAACAGCAGCCGTGCCAAATATCTCTCTACTTGGACTGAAGATTCCTTTTTGTGCTTCCTGGGATTATATTACTTCTTTTGATCACAGTGACTCATTGGACGCTCGTGTTCCCCAGGTTATCTACTATAACTCCCAAATTCTTTCCAGAATTACTGCTTCACAAGTTAATATTTCCCATCCTGTAAGTGTGGCCTACGTTTTTTGTTCCCAGGTGTATACAGTTACATTCAGGGATGTTAAAACATATATTTTGCTTGCACTGTTTACCAAGAGATCCAGTGACCTGTCCTGTTCTTTACTACTCTGACAATTCTTCTGATATTTGCAAACTATATTTTGCAAAACCTAGAACTCTTTTGGAATCTCTGATCAATGATTTTAACCAATACCATGTCAACATAATTTATCTGATAATATGTACCCATGTTTTCCGATGTGAATAAAGTGCCATGACAAGAATTTCTACCCTCCTTCTCTTTCACACAAATGTTACTAAAACTGTTCTCTTTTTAAAAAAAGTAATAATACAATTCTTATGTTGAAACATTAATTTGATTAGCTCATTGAGTGTCTGGAAGATGGAATGAGCTGCTGAAGTCAGCATTTGCAATAAGAAGCATAAATCACTGCAAGAAAAAGATGGACACGTTTATGGAATTAGGTTGATGAAATACAGATTTAATGGTATTTGAGTTTATGAGGCAAGCTTTTATGTATCATACGGTCACCTTGTCTTGGTTCCTAATGTTATTATGAGAGTTGTCAAAAACTTTCATTTGAACTCCTAGATGTCCGATAAAATATGAACCAAAGCAATAACCAACTGAAAAGTACATCAATCAAAATAATCTATCATTACAATTTTAAAAATCTATTTAAACTTTTAGATTTTAGGTTCATAACTTCAGTACATCCAGGTGTGTTTGGTAAAAAGCCATATCATCACCAATATATTTATTTCATTTATATTCCAAAAATGAGAACCATATTGTCACTGCATGGTTCCTGGAGAGTGCTTTCAGGCCTTAATCAGAGACCCTAACCATGGCAGGTCTCTTTCACTACCACAGTATTTTGTTATATTCTTCCAGCAGACAACAGCCTGATTCACAGCCAACTTTCTGACTTACTTCTAGGGAGGCAACAGTACTAGCATCTAGTTCTGCAACCTTTGGCCTTCTTTCAGGCTCCCAACTCTTCTCCATCACTTCCTTCCTGTCTTTTTATATAATCCCAGTTGCTGGGGTTACTTCCCTCTCTGTTAGCCCTTTGGGTATAGCTTGTTCTACATAAATTATAAAATCTACTTAATCCTGAGATGTGTAATATATAATTTGTTTAAACTCAATTTACTCCAATGTTCATTCTACTTTTGTATCAGTTGGATATATAAAAATAACTTGTTTTATTAGGAAAATAATGTTTGTCTGTGCAAATACGCAAAGCTGCCTGTTGAATTTAGGCTGTATTAGTCTAGAACAGTGGTTCTCAAACCTTTGGGCCCATGGCCCACCCCACTCTATAGAAACCTTTCTGTGGACTATCAGCCAATCACCAGTTATGACAAAATGGTCCAGTATTGTGTACACAGTATGATACTGGAGCACAAAAAAGTAAATACACAACTATAACATAAGGGCTGTGTCTACACGTGCACGCTACTTCGAAGTAGCGGCACTAACTTCGAAATAGCACCCGTCGCGGCTACACGCATCGGGCGCTATTTCGAAGTTAACTTCGACGTTAGGCGGCGAGACGTCGAAGTCGCTAACCTCATGAGGGGATCGGAATAGCGCCCTACTTCGACGTTCAACGTCGAAGTAGGGACCGTGTAGACGATCCGCGTCCCGCAACGTTGAAATTGTGGGGTCCTCCATGGCAGCCATCAGCTGGGGGGTTGAGAGACGCTGTCTCTCCAGCCCGTGCGGGGCTCTATGGTCACCGTGTGCAGCAGCCTTTAGCCCAGGGCTTCTGGCTGCTGCTGCTGCAGCGGGGGATTCATGCTGCACGCACAGGGTCTGCAACTCGTTGTCGGCTCTGTGGATCTTGTGCTGTTTAGTGCAAGTGTGTCTGGGAGGGGCCCTTTAAGGGAGCGGCTGGCTGTTGAGTCCGCCCTGTGACCCTGTCTGCAGCTGTGCCTGGCACCCTTATGTCGATGTGTGCTACTGTGGCGTGTAGACGTTCCCTCGCAGCACCTATTTCGATGTGGTGCTGCGCAACGTCGATGTTGAACATCGACGTTGCCAGCCCTGGAGGACGTGTAGACGTTATTCATCGAAATAGCCTATTTCGATGTCGCCACATCGAAATAGGCTACTTCGATGTAGGCTTCACGCGTAGACGTAGCCAAGGAGGCATATATTTAGAGCTTATTGCTTATATGATGTTAGTTTACCAAACTTAAATTAATGTTTTACTTTATTTTAAATAATGTTCAGAACAGAAGTTTTCAACATTGTCTTTATTTACAGTCAGGGGCCACACAAAAGTGAGAAGCAAAAAACAAACTAAAAATCCCCCAGCCCTCACTGACGTGGCTTCTGACTGAGAAGCCTCACTCCCCTTGTGCTTCAACCCCATGGTGGTGGGCAGAAGGAGGGAAGACAGAAATGTAGGGCCAAACATGAGGTGTTCAGAGTGTTGGAGGGGGTTGCTGGGGATCAGGATAGGAATGGGGGTGCAAGGTCTGGCTGGGAGGTTGGGTGCAGGAGAAGGCTGCATTGAGGGTCTAGGAGAAAGGTTGAAGGAGGGGGCTGGAGGTGGAGCTGTGGATGGGAGGGGGAATGTGAGGAGAGGGAGGTTTGGGGTCTGGGCATCAGGAGGATGGGGGCTGGCTAATTTACCTGGCTCTATGCTCCCTGTCTCCCTCCACCTGCTCTCATTGGTCATGGTTCCAGCCAATGGGAGCAGCAGGGACAGCCTCCTATGGGAAGTTTCCTGCCTTGGTGTCAGGAGGAGAGGGAGTGGCAGTGCATGGATCTGCTTCTTCCCTCTGTGAACTGGATCTGGCACACAAAGCTTCGGGGTCTCTCTGCAGCAGGAAGCTGGCATTAGCTCTCCAGTCTTGGGGAGAGGGCCACAGGGCTGGAGTGCCAGTGTGGGCTCCCCAGTGCAGAGGGGTGGGGTGAGCCCTCAGCCCATGGCCAACCTGCAAGTCAGCCAGGGACCACTAGTGAGAACCAGTGGATTAGATCAGTGGACCTTAGATTTCCAGCTGAGTAAATCTTATCATAGTTCTGACTGGTTTTCAGTCTGAAGTTTTCCTTTGTTTAGCTCAGATGTTAAACCTCCTGCTTGTAGCTGATGGTCTTGGTTTGAGTCTCAGCTGCACTGGTAAATTCAAATTCTCCATGTGCCTTTGGACCTAACATTTATATCTCCCATATTCTTAACCATTCTGTTTCACATGTGACAGCCCTTTTGCATACAGGGTATTTATTTCTGCACTGAAGGAGCAACTGCCTTGCTCAGTCTGCTCTAAAACAAAGGCTCATGTTGTGCAGAGTTCAAAACTGTCTCCAGCCCTTGTTTCCCTTCCCCAGTTTAGTATTTACAGAGGAACTCTCTGTAGGGCTGGCTACGTCCTTCCTCAAAACTGCTTAGCCATCACCCAAAGTTCTTTCTTTGTAGACAGTCTCTGGGTTGGGGGTAATGAGCCATCCGCATCAGTGGGTCAGCAGAAACCATTTAAGTCTTTCCAACATGGATCAATGTTTGTAGGCTGTGACATATTAAGACAAAACTTGTCAGCCCATTATAGTTTCTAATACTAATTTTTATACCTTTATTTTCAGAAGAGTGAGGCTTCTCAGTCAGAAGCCACATCAGTGAGGGCTGGGTTTTTTTAGTTTGTTTTGATCCAGTTAAGGCAAGAAAACCAACCAATGGGTGAAGAGGGAGAGGGGAATAGAACGTTTGCAATTAATTTTATGGGAAAAAAAAAGGCTTCTCCCACCTAAAACCCACCCTGATTAGGCCAACCACAGTGGAAATATTTCTCATTTTTCTGTGCACACTAAGTCCACAACCACATGAAAAGTGTGATTACCTTACCTTAAACACCTTACTCTGGGAACACCTGTACAAAGTAAATTTATGAAGCTTTCCTCTTAGATTTCCCGGGCTCTAGACCAGGGGTGGCCAACCTCTTTTTATTGGGGGCCACATAGCAAGTTTTTACACGTTCTGGGGGCTGAACACAAAATAGCCCCAAACCCACCCACCCCACTCTCTGGCTACAGCCCCACTCACTCAGCCCCAAACCGCTCCTCCTCTTGCCCCCCCCACCTCACACGAGCAGCTGAGCTCCATTGCGTTACAGCTGCTGCCACCACCGCCACTGCTTCCGCCTCCTCCTCTGCGTGACTTCCCCCTGCCCCCTCCTGCAGCACAGGCAGTCCCTACCTTGCCTCGCTAAACTAATGGAACTCAGTTTACTCGGTTTAATGGCCAGCTGTTAAACCAATTACACTGAGTTCCATTTTGGGGTGGCAAGGCAGGACAGAGAGCCAGCCAGAGGAAGAGTCAGGCGGAGGTGGCAGCATCCAGATGTCCAAATGGCTCTGCCTCCTTAAAGAGCTACATGTGGCTGGGATGGAGCCACCCAGCCAGCTTTCAAAAATTGCGTAGCTGCTGTCTTTACTGCACCCTCTCAGCTGTGTGCCCAAGTCGGGTGCCTCACTCGGCTCACCCTTGTTACAGCTCTGCCCTGCTTTACCTCTATGGCAGGGCCCCTGGCTCCCTCTCCTGTTGCTGTCTGCACTGGCTGGTCAGTTTGTGCTGTGTGTGCTGGCCGGCCATCTCCTGATTGATTTTACCTGCAGCTCTGCTCACTTGGGGACAGGACAGCTCAGCAGGCAGGTGAATATAGAGGATAATTGGCTTGTGTAAAAACAAAAACAAACAAACAAACAAAAAACACCAAGGGGCAGGACAAGTGCCTAAATACAGGACTGTCCCAGTAGAAATGGAATGGATGCTCACCCCATGTTAATCCCATTTGAAATATTCTAGTGAGTTCTTACCCTATCGTGGCATTTTAAAGGCAGGCTTTATTAATGATTGCAAAGTACACTGGGAAACTCTGATGAAGGGAGCTGTGTAAGTGCAACAAATTATAATTTTATTTCCTGGGAGACTTAAGAAAACTAGGCCAGTGGAAAAGAAATAAGAAGAACAGGCAAAGCTGTAAACTTGCTTTAAGCAAAGGTAAACTATCAGTGCACTGAAAAAGAGCCTAGGCTTACTCTGTACTCGGTATATTCTGAAAGGAGAGATGAGAGCTCTTTATTCTATTAAACAAACAAACCCTAGACTTGAGTTTATCCAAATCTCAACCTTGCAGATCAGAGAGATGGTGGTATCGATACAGAAACTTGGGGCATAATTTTTAAGTCCTCATCCAACCGACGAAAACCAGATGAAAGCATACTGAAAAGAAACAGGTATCAGAGAGGTAGCTGAGTTAGTCTGTATCTTCGAGAACAACAAGAAGTCCTGTGGCACCTTGTAGACTAACAGATATTTTGGAGCATAAGCTTTCATGGGCAAAGACGCACTTCTGATGAAGCATTTGACAAAGTGGGTCTTTGCCCACGAAAGCTTATGCTCCAAAATATCTGTTAGTCTATAAGGTGCCATAGGACTTTTTGTTGTTCTGAAAAGAAATAAGTTGATTCTGAGCCATATTTCTTCAGTTCCAGTCAGCTCACAGTGGAATGTTGCTGATGTGCCATTTTAATAGTCACCAGGAAGAACTTCAAGGCAGAGGAGCAATGGTGGTTGTGATAATACAACTGGAAATTTAACGTAGTGTATTTTTTTTAAATAAAAACCAAACAAACCTTGTATTAGCTCTGTGGTAGTTTCACTGACATTTTTTGAAGTGCATTACCACAAAATATCCTACCTGTACCTAGGAAGAGCAAACAGAGCTCTCTCTCAGTTCAAACTCACAATCTACTTAACAACCAGCATAGCTCCACAGGAGAAATAGAAAAAGCTAAAACAAGGGATGTCTCAGAACAGATTTGCTGCCTTTCATAGCAGGTTATATGTACCTGCCAATAATACAGCTGTGGAATATTTTATTAAATATGATCATATGTAGTAGTTGTAATAACAGAACAGACTTGATAGCACTGCCAAAGAATCTTAAAAAGTACAAAGTGATCTGACCTCATCCATCAGGTGTATCTGGAA
Source organism: Carettochelys insculpta (assembly GCF_033958435.1). NCBI lineage: Eukaryota > Metazoa > Chordata > Testudines > Carettochelyidae > Carettochelys > Carettochelys insculpta. The sequence continues at coordinate 73,190,843 of NC_134140.1, forward strand.
CAACACCATAGAGCTGATTTTATTCTTATAAATACAATGGGAGCTCAGTGACATATAATAAACTATTCATGCTTGTTCTTTGACTACGACTATTTGAAAGGGTTTTTAGCAGCAGAGGAAACTGACCACAGGCACATTCTCATGTTCCTCAACTAACATCATATATGCCATCATGTGCCAACAATGCCCAGATGCTTTGTACATTGGACAGACTTCTAACTCCCTTAGACAAAGAGTTAATGGGCAAGAAACAGACATAAAAACACTCCAGATCCACAAAGCGGTTAGTCAACATTTTAATGGAGTGGGACATTCTGTTAATGGCTTAAGAGTTTGTGTTTTACTTAAGAAAAATTTTCGCACCACTATTGAAATTCGGCACATTAACACGTGGTTTGAACCGGGATGGGAATTTTCTGAGTCACTATAGGGACTCGTTTGCATACTTGGCTTAATCTAATTCTTGACCTTCCCCCCCGTTCTACCCCTCTACTCTCTGATTTGCTCACCTTGATCATTTTTTTTCTGATTTGTCCTCCTTGATTACTGTTTTTGGTTCTCTGTGCCTTAAATATTGAGTCTGTTCTGGTATGGCTTTGGTCTGAAGAAGTGGGTCTGTCCCATGAAAGCTCACCTAATAAATTATTTCGTTAGTCTTTAAAGTGCTACTTGACTGTTTTTTCGTTTTGAATGTACATACAGTCTAACAAGCAAAAGGAGAAAAGTTGGCTTTCATTAATGTTACTTTGCCATTATTGATTTGCAAATATCTTCACTACAACCCTCTGTCACTACTTTTCTGCCATATCGATTACCAGCAATAATGTGCTTTACCATTTTCGGTTTCTAGTGGTTCACCTTACCTTATATGCAAAATACCTGTGCTAGGATACCCATTGCCATTAAGGTCAGTGAGTGGAAATGAAAAACTGGTTTGTATTATGGGTATGACACAGAAGTTTTGGTTAAAGACTCCACTTCTAGGATGTAGAATAATGTAAAATTTGTTAGTGCTATTGTTAACATTAATGTTATTAATTTTTGATTTATTAACATTTCTGTAGGAGTGTGAGAGGGAGGCCAGGCAAGGCAGGGGTTAAACAAGGCCTGTTAGCCAGATCAGCCCCCATCCCGGTTCACCTGCAGCTAGTGTCGGGCCTGGAGGGGTATAAAGGGAGGGAAGCCAGCTCAGTTTGGGGCTGACCAGCGAAAAGGCAGGAGCTGGCTCTGAGGCAGGAGGATCCAGGCCAGAGCTGCCACCTGGTTAGCCACTGGAGAGCGCAGCCCAGGACCCTCCCACAGGTACTGAGGGGAGCAGGGAGCCCTGCCCCCCCTCCCCTGAGAGAACCCCTCTCCTGCCAAAAGGGGGAACTAGATTCTCGGGGCCACGCCCCAAACTCAACCCAACACGCCCTAGCCAGGGGGCCTAGCCATTAGGCCACCTGGGCCCAGCTGTAAACCATGCTCAATTGCATGGAGGGAGATGACACTGAATTGAAAGTGAGCAGAAGAGAGAGGATATTAGATGTGCTAGGGAACTAATGTTTTGGGATTGATATGTGTTGCCTTTTTTCATTAACTTTTTAATGTGTGTAATTCCAAAAAAATCATATTAGCTTTAGTTCTAAATTAACGATAGTGAAGGATCTTCTTTCCGTCTATAGTAATTTATTCTAGCTCAGTACAGACCACAAAAGCTAAATACCCCTTTTTTCTGTTAATTCTAATTCTACCATGGCCTCTTCTATGCTCCCAGTAGCAGTGCTTTATCTTCGTTGGTTAGCAAACTGATTTTGTTAAATGGGAGTGGAACTTTGTCTGAATACTCTTAATATGGTTTGTATTAAGTTTATATTCATCTTGCTTGACAAGAAATCAGGTTAGGCTGCACAGATATAAAGCAGATTTAAACAAAACTAAAAAACATACTAGATGTAAATTTTGTTTTATAAAACAATGCCTTTTAACAAAGCTGTGTGTTTACTATATCTATTAACATGGCATAGAGAACCAGTCACTAGAATTTAAGCTGAACTACCTATTTTGGGATACATAGATTATAATAAAAACTTTCCTTTTTCCCTTTTCAAAAATACTATTTCCTGTTGTACAGAGATTGTACATAATTTAATCTAATTGTACCCTGAATGTGTTTACTGTAATCTTTATCCCTTCACAATTAGTAAAAATTAAAACTTCTCAGTTCTACTGCATTTTTGAAGACTTTTGATTTATTGCTTACATGCATAATTTCCACTAATATGCAATTTTTTTCACATGGAAGAGTAAATGATGCTGAGCCAGATCAATATACAGCAATTAGACTCCCGCCCCCCCAAAAAAAAAAGAAACATAAAAACTTAAAATCAAATGCAAGATTAGAGGTGATGCAGTTTTATAGTCTAGTCCTTGTGTGTCTAACCTTTTTTCATTGGGGGCCACATAGTAATTATTTGCATGTTTCAGGGACCAAACACAAATAGCCCCAAGCCACGCCCCCATCTTAAACCCCTCACAATACCAAACCGCCTGCACCGTCCTCAGGCTTAGAACCCCCAGAACCCCAAACTGTCCCCCTCCCCCCAGTCTTAAACCAACCCCAGCCTTAGACCTCCCTGCAGCCCTAAACCACCCCTCACCCCCAAGCCCTAAACCCCTGCAGGCTCAAACTGCCCCCAGCCTTAAATCCCCTGCAGCCCCAAACTCCCCATGGACTTAGACACCCTCACAGCCCCAAACAGTCCTCCGCCTGCCCCCAGGCTTAATCCCCTTTGCATCCCCCTCCAAACCCAGGATTAATTTGTCAAGGAGATCCATGTGCCAGGGCAGCTCTGCGCTCTGGCTGCTGGGGCTCTGCCATAGACCCCATGTCCCAGCTGGGCCTCTGCCTCCGGGGCTGATGGTGGCTCAGCGTTCTGGCCACCAGTGCCCTGCTGCGGGTCCCACGCCCCAGCCTCCAGGGACACATGGTAGCCAGGCTTTTAAAAATGGTGCTACTGCCGTCCCTGTGGGCTGCATAAAAAGTCTCTGTGGGCTGGATTCTGGCACTATTGGACGCCCCTGGTCTAACCTATGATAATGGAACTTTCCACTGTGAAGGTAAAAGAGAGAGAGCTTTCTCAAAGACCAATCTGAGATGGTGGGAATAAATTCCCACAGGAGCTAGGAACCCATAACAAACCTCATCACCTTCTGTCTCAGTCAGAAAGTACTTTAATTCAACCTTGCCTTCTCTAATATAAACACACACGAGCAGGTACCTCTTAAAAACACCAAATTCTCCATTGCACACCCAACTGCAACAGAAGAAAGAAGGAACCATACAGGACAGATGCTCATACAATATCAGGCGATGAGGGCTTAATGAGATCCTATATAGAATTATAGGCTTTCAGGTCAGAATAGATCACCATGATCATCAAGTCTGACCTCCTGCGTAGTGCAGGCTGCAGAACCTTTCCCATTCACTCCTGCAATAGACTCCCATTATAGCTACAGAGGACTTCAAATCATGGTTTTGAGTCCCCAAATAACAGAGGCTGCACTTACAAAGCTCAATCTTGAGGCCAGTCAGATGTTCGCCTCCCGCCACCCCTGCCCGAGCTGCCCATGAAAGACTGTTCCAGAACCTTGAATAGAATAGAAAGCCCTGACAAGATGAGTGGTGTGGACTGGTTCTGAGCACTGGAACTTGCAAAGGTTCCAAACGCTCCCCTCAGGGAGGATCAGCGTGAATCTGGGCACATACTCATACCAGTGAACATACAAAAATTTAATTTTGCTGCTAAAATGAGGATGCAAAAAAAGAAGTAGGAGATGGGGGAGAGAGCTACATGAACACTCTCCTTATCTGCTGCCTCCTCCTAAGCCTAAGATGTTAACTTTTTAATTTATGTCCGTATTTCTCTATTACTTACTGTACTATATATTTAACTACAGCAGTTGCCTCCCAGAGACCACAAAGCTGTGATGTACTTCTGAGTTCAATGCGGGAGTCATCCATTATAGGGTTATTATCTTATAATTCAGAAGCAGTCCTAAGAGTCCAATATGGAATGACTTTAGTCCTATGATTCCATTTTACAGCTCTCCGGGGGTTCCTGAGAAAGACTTGATGTTCAGCTCTAACTCCCACTTCGTTACGCTGACTACCTATGGCTAGTACTCTCTCCCTTCTCTTGTAGTCATTTTCAAAGGCCACTATCTTCCCTGCTTCTGACACAGAAGGAAGGTAGCAGATTTTAACAATTACCTGTTGGGGAGGATAAGTAGCAATATAAAAGCTCCTCAATAGCTTTGTCTTCTTTTCATAGAATCATAGAAGATTAGGGCTGGAAGAGAGCAGATCATGTAGTCCAGCCCCTTGTGCAAAGCAGAAGCAATCCTAATTAAACCATACATTTTCCTATCAAAAAAACCGATCCGCACACAAAAAAGTGGGTTGAAGAAACCAATCCACTCTTTCGATAGAGAGCAGCCACAGAGCCCCTGCTCTTTCAAAAGAACAGGTTGGGTATTGAAAAGTCTGGTGCCATGAGGACTGCTTTTTTTGAAAAAAGGGCCCCCGGGACATATACACACACTTTTTTTTCTGAAAGAATCTTTCAGAAAAAGGTGCTCTTCCTCATCTGGGACAGAAAGAGGGCCACTGGGAAAAGGGCTGCGTTCTTCCAGTTTAATATCGAAAGCATGCATTCTGCGTCTAGAAACACAGCGGGATTTTTAGAAAAAGCTCGCTAGTGTAGACAAAACCTTGGTGCCTAAGGTTTTGCAGTAAAAGTTTGCTATGCACTATGTTTCTGCCTTATGGCATGTGCCCTTCTAATACCTCCTAGAAATCCAGACATCTAGCTCCTGCCTAAGCCTGAAAGTGAGTCACAAATCGGGGAAAATAGGTATTTGTCTGAGCCAATCACAATCAGGGCCCAATCCTATAGGTGCCTTTGTGAGCTTGGCTTTTGGATAGGACCCCTAAGGTTTGCTCACATGAAACATGTGGGTGGGAGGGGAGGAACTGCCTCATAATATTTAGCCCAGTGGTCAGGGTATTCGCTAGGGATGTTATAGGTTAATTGGTTAACTGGTAGAGGCTGGATCAGCCCCTTCACTGTGGTGTGCTGAGGAACAGGGCTCATTTGGCACAGCTGGAGCACCCCTGCTTGTGGCAGCACCATGAGTAGGAAAGCTTCAGTTCACTCCTTGGTGCGCTGCAGGGGGACACTCTAGCCCAGACAGAGCAGCACTGGTCTCTAGGGTGCTGTTGAGGGGTGTGTGGAGGCAGCTAGGAATGGCTGCTCCTGCTTCCGAAGCACACCCCAGCTTCTTGCTAAAAGAGCATGGGGCCTAGCTCTAGGAAAAGGTTCACAGCTGAGAATTGCTACCTGAATTGCCCATCTCTGTGAGAGAGGTGGAGTTTACCAAGCACCCTGCTCGTCAACCTCTCCCATTGGCTAATTTAGATACTCCCCTCATTCCACTTGCACACCAGCCCCAGAGCCTGGGGGGCCGGGGCTAGTATATTTCATGGGCCCCTCTAGGGTCTGGGGTGGGATCAGAAATGAGGGGTGCATTGTGGGAGGGGCTACCAGGAAGTGGGCTGGGGACGGGTGATCTGGGCAGGAGGAGGGTGCATGGGTGGGCTAGTGGCAGAGGTCTGGCCAGGTGGCGGTGCAGGAGAGGAGAGTGGGGGGCCTGGACAGGAGGGAAGTGCAGGGTCTAGGTGGCCAGAATTCCAGATCGTGGGTGGAGGGGGGTCCCTTTAGATTTAGAATTGTAATTGCCTGACATATTTACATTTTAACGGGAGCTGCTGAAAATGTTATAGACAGACTTTGTTTTCCTACATGTAACTAGTGTCGGAGGGTAGCCGTGTTATTCTGTAGCTTCACAAACAACAATCTGTCCTGTAGCACCTTAAAAATGAACAAATGTATTAGGTCATGAGCTTTCATGGTCAAAGCCACTCTTCAGACATTATCTTAATTATGTGTTTGGCTGAGCTAGAGTCATAATGGGCTCTGCACTAAAAGTGGCCCTTTTAAGCAAGTATTACGCAACCCTTGGTATTCATATTGGAAGTCAATGGAATTCTGGTGCATTTGTATGATGGTGATGATTCCCACAGCAATGCCTGAAGATAAATACATTACACTTATGGGTTGAACCTCTCTAGTGCAGCAGCTGGGGACCAAACTGGTGCTGAACAAGAGAATTTCCTGGATCAGGGGAGGTCAATATTGTCTAGCATTACCAACACTTTCACTGCTTATTGGGATGTTAGAAGACATTTAGTAGTAGATGAGAGCTAAGTAACAGCACTGAATGCTGAAAGCAGGACAAGTAGCTGTAAACAAACTTAATGGATCTACAGGAATCTTGGCCACAACCTTGATAAGTGGTCATCTGGCAAACTAAAATCATGCTGGACCAGAGATATTGCTGGATGAGAGAGTGCCAGACTAGAGAGGGTGAACTTGTACTATTGTTATTCTCTTGAATAGGGATTTAGTCCATATGCAGAAAGAGAAAATTATGAAATGACTCGGTGGAACACTGCAGTCTTACACAATGACTTGTGCCCCTTAAGAAGGCAAAAATATACTCGTTTAACTTGTATAAAAACAGTCTGTAATGCCACTTTAACATTTGAAATGCAGCTGTTTGCTAAATCTATATGGAACATTGCATTATTCATAGGAACTCTGACATTGTCTCTCCTGAGGGAAACAGAGATATTAAACTTTCAGATGAAACTAGGTCATGCTAAGTGTTATTACAAAGACAGTGAAAGGGCGTCTGTTGTGCATAAAGGAAGGTTAAGCACTCATTCCTTAGGGTTTCCTTTTGCAGATTTTCCTAGCTACCTGCTTTGATTTTCTGTAAGTGTATGGTTAAGGCTTTGTCCCTGAAAACATACTGAGGTTGTTTGTAGGTAGCAGAGGATTTAGCATAATACAGATTGGCTGGGGGTATGTTTTGAGCTGTGAAGGCTCATAGGATTGTTAACTCTGCCTTTCCTTTTCCTCAGTGTGATTGGATTTTGTCAGTGATGGGAAACAGATTAAATCCCCCACCCCAGCAAAGCTGTTTCATTTTTCTTTCATGGTCTGTTTAGGACCTTGTCCTTATCACAGTCTTCCTATAAAGGAGTAATTGCTGTGCAGCTTTTTTGTCCCTTTTGGGCTGGATTTTGGAGGAGTATTTTTATACCACTTTTCTAGATATGATGCATACTCCTTAAGTCCATGGCCATTTAGCATTTTCTTATAATAAAGATAAATGGGTCAGGGACTTGCCTGCCTGCCACGATATCTAATACTCAGATATTCTGTGACCTCACAGGGTTTTGCAGAAGCTCCAGTTGATGGTCTGTGGAACCCTAGTAATAATTTTGAAACTTTTCAGATGCCGTCTGTGGTAACTTTCAGATGTTATGCTTTGGGTTCATTTGATTGCAAATGATTTTCAACTTTCTGCACTCTTTTCTGCCAGCTTAAATCACATCTTCTATCGTTTCCATTTTGCCCTCTGTGGCAAACCCTGCTGCCAATATGTTGGTTTTTATTGTGTGGAGATTATGGGACTGATTTACCATTACATTATTCTATAAGATTCCAGTGTAACTCCATTGATCCATGCAGCCACACACCATTGATCAGAGCTTCTACTAAACCTTGTAAGGTCAAAGAATATATTAATATTCGGCATTCCAAAGGGCAAATGAGACTCTCATCCTTTTCTATTTAGTATGTCAAATGCTCCACTCTAACAAAATGAAGTTCCTAGGCCTGTCCATTTAGTGCCTCTAGCTCTTAATAATAAAAACAAATAAATAAAGGGACTGATTTAACACCGTGTTACTTCAGTGATTTCTATGGTGTCACGCTGGGACACAGAGGGCTGTTACTATTTCACTATTCCATGTGAGCAGCTTTTGTCAGGCCTGACATGCTCACTACAGTAAAAGCTTTAGTATCCAGCATCCCTGGGGAAACAGGGATGATGGGTAATAAAATGTGCCATCTGGTAGAGCTGGGCCAGCCGCCGGCCACGCTGTGCACCTGCCCTCGGTTGTCCTAGGTATCAGAATGCTAGATGTCCGGGCTTCTAGTCTACAACTAATACATTTTTGCTGTGTTATATACCCCAAAAGGTGGCATGGAATATATAACTGGAAAATGAATAAGTTGCCTATCACTATTAGCAGATGACATGTACTGGGAGTCCACAGTTACAAATAGGTGCTAGAATTCTGTTCCAAAATGTGCTTGGCAAGCCACGTAAAAGCACATTGTGCTTTAGTCAAAGGAATGCATTTGCGCTTGTTTGATCAATCTGGTTACCTGGTGGTGACAATGAAAGTATATTTACATACAAAGTAAATAAAGCAATCAAGCTAACAAGCAGTAAAGAAGATAGCCTGGTGTGTGCCCACACCCCAGCAGGACAGAGAAACATGTTAGAAATACACATATCAAAGATTTATAGGATTATAAAGAGGAGGTCTGAACCTCAGATCAACAGTTGAATCAACCGATTGTACATAATATTTTTAAAAACTTATTGAGTGTCATGCCTGAGACTCATTGGTTATTAATAAAACTGAAATGTATGCTCTAAGACAGGTGTCAGCAACTCCTGGCATGGGTGCCAGGAGTGGCATGTGAGCCAATTTTCATCAGCATGTGAAGTGGCAGCTCAGTCCCGCCCCTCCTCCCCCATGCAGCTGGCAGCTTGTGGATTAACAAAAGACCAGCTAATGCTACCAACCACGACCTAAAAGGTGAAGCTCTGCATCTTCATTTACTAGTGAAGCTGTTGTAAGTAGGAGTATCAGTGTCTTTAAAACATATCACCGGCACTCAGACCATACATAGAGGTCAAAAGGTCAAATTTTGGCACTCCGCCCCTGAAAGGTTGCTGACCCCTGCTCTAATACATGGGGAACCTATGGCCTGGCCCCTGGAATTCGGGGTCTGGAGTGGGTGAGTCACTTCAAGGTTCAGTACCCCCCATGTGGCTGGAGTGCAGGCTCCCTGTTGCTGGGAGGGGTACTCCCGAGCCTTGCAAGCTGGATCAAGGCAAGCCACCAGGCTGCAATTATCAGTAGCGTGATGGGAACTCAAGAGGAAGGAAAGAGCAGCAGGAAGCCTTCCTGACTCCTGTAACAGGACCAAAGAACTTTGCACCCTTGAAATCATAGAATTTTGGATCCTTGAGCCAAGGGGATTGAAGTTTCTGGGATCTGAATATAGTAAAACATAGGCAGTGTGTTATATGGGCCCATGGAGCCCCAGCAACAGGAATATTCCTGGCTCAACGCTGAGCTCATCAAAACTCATACCTGCTGCCCATATCCCCAGCCTTCCCCAGTTCCCCGGCAGCCCCCTACACATCTGTTGTCCCCATCTGCTTCCCCAGGGCAATTTAAAATGACCTGAGGGGCTTGCCAGTAGCTCAGCAGGGTTAGAGAAGGTTCCAGCGGCTTGCTTACCCCAGCTGCTGGCAACCTGGAGACCTGCCCTCCCTCCCCACCCACCTAGCCAGAGGCAGCACTGATATTCTATTCCCAGAGCCTGCACCCCAGACCACACTGCACCCAAACTCCCTCCCAGAGCTCACTCACAGAGCTGTTCCTTCCATAGTATGGTTTGGGCAGCTGCCCCAGATTCCACACTTGGGAGGCCCTGTGGCAACCACCTTCACCATCCTATGGATTGGTCTCAGGGTGTCCCAAGGGATTACCAGAGGGAGGGGCCTGGTGTGGGTTGGAAGCAGGGTTTGTCCCCCCTCCTGCACTCTCTGGAATGACCCAGCAGCCTGCTCCACTCTGTGCCACCCAGCCGCCCTCTCCCACCCTTCTGTGATCAGCTTCATTGCAGCATCAGGAAGCAGAGCTACACTGCCCCAGGGTGCTCTGCTTCTCACTGCTGTAATGACTGTGGGAGCAGGAGGTCAACCTCCACTGCCACCTTTCACTGCTCCCCCCACAGGTAATAGCCTGGGCCATGTTGCTTGTGGGGAGGGAGCTTTTGCAAAGGGTCAGGGCTGGGGGAAGGGTGGGAGCAGGAGCAGTGTGGGGATGGAGCAGAGGTCATGGGGCACTGGAGGGGAAGAGTGTTGCCCCAAACTCTGAGCCCCCCTAGAGACAGCCCTGCCTGTACCCCTCCACCACTCAAACTCCCTCTCAACCTTAGGCAAGTGCCTGAGGAGAATTTGAGTCAGGGAGGTGTGCGGGCTCTGGGCATCACCAAAATATTTGCAAACCTGCCACCCCTGGTAAGAAACCTTCTTAGGCAACTACTGTAGCTCACTAGAATAAAGTTTCAGTCTTTAGCAGCATATTTTTACTTTGGTTTGCTTGTAACCCTTTTTGCCTTTATGCTTGATGTCAGTTAACGCTATGCTATTTTGTTCAAAAAGCTTGTTTTACTTATAAACCAGCTCAATGCTGTGAGTGAATACAGAGTATTTGTCTAACCTCAGTTAAACTAATGAGCTTAATTTGAAACACTAGTTTGAAAACCCCTGTAGGGTTCCTCATTCAGCAAATGTTTCTCCACTGTACCCTTATTCAGGAGGCATTACATAAGGGTAGGAAGTGTGATGTGGCCAACCACAGGGAGTCTGAGGATCATGGAGGGAATGAGCTAGCAACATGGATCATAGAATATCTACCGGTAGCAACTGTTCCTCAAATTACCCTTTAGCCCCTGGCAATATGTCTGATTCAAGTACCAGGCTAATGTTGACTTCCCAGCTGCTCCTGCACATGGCCAGCAGGAACTGAAAGTTGGAAAGTGAATAAATGAATGAATGTTGAATGACAGAACTCTTCTTAATGTTCCAATTTGCCATTGAATCTGTGTTACTATGGGATGGGAACACTGCACACAAAATGGCTACTCTTTACTTATCTTCTGGCCTGCTGTAGCCCACCAACACATGTATTCCTAAGCAAGAGGAGCAGTTTTGGGTAGCTGGAGTATGGGGAAATTTTTCTTCTTTTGAAAACAGTCAGGACTGAGTTTCATCCAGTCAGTACGTTTGTTCCCTTCCATGCATTCAGCAGATGGAGATTTCTGGCACCAGAAGAACCCAGGTGCAAAGTGGGAACCCCCTGAGAAACTGAACAAGGGAAACAACCAATTAGTTATAGGAACCTTGTACAGTCCAGGCAGCCTTGTGAAAAAGGAGGCTGGTTTTGTCTGAAAAGCATATTTTCCAGAGTAATTTCCACTTGGGTAATTTACCAGTGTTTTGTCTTTGACCCAAAATTCTACAAACAGAGGAATGTGCCATTAGGTTTGTCTCACTTTTTGATAAGTATTTTATTTACCATATATAGGAATACTTGCCATTTGCACCTCTTGAGATCTCTTGAGAATGGTGATACATTTGCCAGAGATCTGAACAGGTGTGTTTATCTTGGAATTAGCAGAATGTTAAACCCTTCTATAGCTTTTACTTGAAACAAAATAGGAGATTTATGTCCATATAGATGTCATACAAAGACAACTCAGTGAAAAGCTTAAGTCAAGATTCAAAGGGATTACTCTGCTATGCGGGTGGTCAATAAAATAATTGGCTGCCCACCCAGGTTAGATGCTGGTGGGCCACTGCTTCTTAATATTAACTGGTTCCTCCACAGGTATTGACAGTTGGAACTTTTGTTGGCTGGGGATCCTCATTCACAGATAATAGGAGAAGCGTAAAGTGGTACAGACCAGAACACTGCTTCCTGCCACTCAATTCATGACCAATGAGAGCTGCAGTTGCTCATTTGATGGTTTAGATACTTTGTACTTGCTACAAGTCATCATTCTAAGCATAGAGAATATCACAAATACTGTGACTATCCTAAGCAATGTAGCAAATTTGTAAGGGACTTAGTGTGTATACTTGGATGACTTGTGTCACATTGTGCTGGTGTTTGGGATTTATAGGGACCTCTTTTGAATATGAAAATCTGAATTTTAATGTCATTTTAGTTAAATGTCAAATATCAAAGAGATGTTAGCGGTAAATGGCATATTTTCTTGTTTCCTAACAATGGCTTGTTGTAAGCAGTTCCTTCTTCCTAGCCACACCGTGTCTAGTTGTTTCTCTCTGAAGACAAAGACTGCACATTTGTAGAAGGAAGGAATGGAGGTCATAGAGTAAACTGAGGCTGCATCTACACTATGAGATAAATTCAAACTTAAGGCAGTTAGCTCGATAGTACCACGACTGTCTTCACTGTAAATCCCATTAGCTCAGTTTAGGGAGCACTAATATTGAGGTTACAATATCATCGGTATGTGCTGGGTGTAGCGCCAAGCTTGAATTCAAAAGTTTGATTAAAGGCCACTGTGGAAGCACCACATCTTAAAATCCAATTTACTAGCCTCCAAAGGTATCCCATATGTACCCACAATGCCCCTCAGTGTTCTGCTCTGGCTGCTAAACTCTCCAGGTTCACAGAAATTAGGTAACAGGAAGATCATGAATTTCAAATTGGGAGCAGGAAGCCTGTGGCTGTGGGGTCATGTTTGCATGAGAGTCTGAGAAATTTTTCTTTCTTTGCTACTAGTGCTGTGAGCACACCTACCCATTACAAATAGCCCCTGCAGGGAGTTCATACTTCTGTCTCTCCGCTTGTTATTTTTTTCTGTGCTGCCCGGTGCCAGCTTCTGCCCCGATGCACCATGTGGCAGCAAGGCTGTTGTGGGTATCATGCTTGCATAAAAGGCTGAGAAACTTTTTTTAGAGGTTTACATTTGTGCGTGAACCTGTCTCCCTCTCCCACAGGTGCCACCCAGTCAGGATCTTTCCCGCACTCAGCCACATCACGTGGCTAGCCCCGACCCAATAAAAGGATGTGCCCACTGTTCAGTGTGGACAGTGCTGCTATGCAGCACCATGTCCTGGCTTGTGCGAGGTTAGGGCTCCAGGGGCAGGAAAAGTTTCTGGGAGCTTGCTATTGCTCGCAGGAAGTCTCCTGCTGTTGGCTACGATATTTTGGGGGATTAATTCAACTGGTCGCCCTCAATGAAACCCCCCCAAAGCCCTATCAAGGGACCAGTGGGTTTGCTGCTGCTGGGGAAAAGTCGCCCCGGCAGCTAAGATACTCTGCGGGTCTGCTTCAGTTACTTCAACATTTCATCTGGTTCTGCAGCCGCAGACCACAGCACCCCCATCGCCAAAAATATTTTTGGGATCTTGCTGTCCATTGCAGACACCTGGTGCTTTGATATTTCTGTTATAAAAATCTCTTTCCTGACATTTCCTATCTGTCTTCATGCTGTGACCTCATGAAAACATATGGTGGAGGGCTATTTGAGATTCCTGTTTCCACTATAAGCTTGGTGTATAAGATTTCACTGCCAGCGCCCGCGTTGGCAATGTCTGTATAGTGAAGAGGGAAGACAAAGATCTTTTTCCCTAGACTCTTCTATTGGCTTTCTTCTAACTTTGAGAATTCAGCCTGTCCCTGTGGTATTTTCAGGGATCGGATGCAATCACGGGAGGAGGGACAGTCAGCGGATGGCCAGTTGAGAGCACAGCCTGTGCACAGAAGCCTTATAGTGCACTGGAAAGCCCAAGAGCTTCCCCTCAGCAACTCTCTTTTTTCAAAAACTTTCCTATCTTCCCTTTCATCAAGCTTTTCAGGGTCCTTGTAATATTTTCAGGGATTAGATGAAATCACGGGAGGGCGGACAGTCAGTGAATGGCCAGTTGAGAATTCAGTTACAGAAGAAAGATTTCTGTTAACTTTTTTGCCATCTCTGTGGTGGCCCTACTTTTCCTTCCTTCTGACTGGAAAAATGGACGTTTGCTTAATATGGGAGGGGGAGTGAGGAAAATGCAATATGGGAAGATGTCAAAGACCAGCGATAATACTCAGAATGCTATGGGGATGAGGGAACTGTGGGATGGGTTCCCACAATGCACTACTGCCACAATTGATGTTTGGCAATTGAGTGTGGCAGCAATCAGTCGATTTTGGGAGGAGCAGTAGGGAGGTGAGGATAGTCAAAATCGAATTTATAAATTCCAGAGTTTACAAAAATCGATATTAAGAAATTTGATTTTACCTCTTAGTGTAGACACAGCCTGAGTTTCATGCTGGTTGTTTCCTTATTATTTTGCCACTTGGGAGGTGGTGCAAGATGGTAAGTTTATTCCACTAAAGCTCAACCCATGCATGACAAATCAGCTTGCCTTGAGGCAGAAAGTGCCACCTGAATAAAAGTGTGCTCTTGCCATTGTCTGGAATCAGTGTGGCTAGTTTCACACTTGGTGATGTGGGTTGCAGGAAGGCATTTTAATTTTCGAACTAAAAGTTTTAATTCAAGGTGAGACTGATGGAAACAAGGCTGCAAGGGATACCACAGATTGCTTCTGGAATCTGCAAAAGAATTCTCCTATAAATAGAGCGGATAACCCATCAAGATGATGAGAGAACTCCCTCCAGTGGGAGATTTATTGCCTGAACTCTTCTTGAAATGGTTCTTCTCACAAGTGTGTCTCCTTGGCAGCAAATGCAGTCATAAGCTATGAATGCATTCTGCTCCCTAGCAGACACCTTTTGCCCTTGTACAATAAATCCACAGGCTTTTTCCCTTAAAATAAAACTCTCTGAAGCACATTGTGTTTTGCTTTTGAGAGCTGAACTCTGTAAAAGGAGGCTGCGGATGTTAAGCAGCTACAAAAGGCTGGGATTCAGAAAAGAGATAGAGGGCAAATATTTTTAGAACTGTGCTGCGTCTGACCTATCTAGGGTGTATGAGAGAGGAGGGATTAAGAAGAGCACAGGAGCCCTCCCTCTCACAGGACAGCTGTGATATGGCTAGCAAATGGAGAGACTGTTCCATGTTATTTCTGGCAGTTGTACTAGCCTCCCCAAAAAGGGTGTCTGTAGTGGCTTGGGAAGGGAGCATGTGCTGCACTCTCACCAAGTGTGGCAGAGCTGGGAGCTAGAACATGCCCCTTTGCACCTACTACTGTGTGGGTAGTGCTGTCTGTTATGCTAGATTTATGATCAACTTGATTGGAGTGTCAGGCCATATAGAACAGCGTATCTGTCAGTAATAAGAGGAAAAAGCAGTCAATGCTACTGGACTGCTTTTTTGTTTTGATAGTGTACAGACTAGCACAGCTCCCTCTCTGTTACTGTTCAGTAATGAAAGGGTATGTCCTGTAAAACATGTCATGTCATGTCATGTGCATTCTAACTTTTATAGCTCTTCTTTTCTTGGCAACACTCACGTAGCTACCATACAGCACAGTTCTGGGGATAATTTTCTTTGTATTTTAAATGTATTTCTTCATTCGATGCTCTGCCCTTTAAGAGTGATGGCTTGACAGCTCTGAAGACTGAAACCCTCTCTTTAGGTGTAGAACAGGTATGTGACAAGCAGCAGCAGTAGTAGTTTACCCACAATGCTCCAACGGTGGGTTGGAATTCCACGTGAACCCATTGTATTTAGACTGTGCTAAACAGTTTTCTGTAGGTCAATGTGCGTCACAAGTACTGAGGTCAGGATCTCAAGTACTTGACGTAGAGCTGAAAAGCTCCATATCTTATTCCTCTGCAATCTGTGGTGTATTTAGGTAGCTCACTGAAAGGAAATTTAATTGTGTTTATCTGTTCATTGCACCTGTAAATACAGATGATCCTTGCTTGTTGCAAGGCAACAGTAATTTTGTTTCCATTCAGAGGTAATTATTGAAAGGGGTTGTTGCTATTGTGCTCTCATGGTGGATTGTACTTCTATCTGTTGCCTTAATCTGAAAGAAGTCACCTAGACTGAAAAATACGTGTTTTGCTCAGTGTACGTAGGAAAAATATAGCAACATCCAGTCCTCATTGTTCAGTGTCCTTTGAGCAGAAACCAAAACAAATTAAACACCTTCCCCTTAAAGATGGCCTGCTGAATTGGAATATACATGACAATTCCCTCCATATCTGATAGATATAAAATTTAATCTGGAGATGAGAGAAGATTCTGATGCCTTTTAGGCTATGGCTGCACAGTGCCCTAAACCTGAAATGAACTGCACAATTTGTGTTACGCAAAGTGCGTATTCTATTTTGAGTTAACTTCAAAAGAGATTATTTTGGCATTTTGCACTGTTTATGCAGCACCAAATGTTGAAATGCTCTGCTATTTCGAGGCACCCCTTACTCCTCCTGCAATGAGGTGTACAGGGATGCTGAAATAGCATGCCCGGTGTTTTGAAAAATATTTCAAAATAACAGGAGCATTTTATAGACATGGAATAGCCATTTCGGGATACAGAGGTATACCAAAATCTCTCTTCAGTGTAGACATAGCCTTATTGATTAGTGGAGGATGCATGCTTTATAACAGTGTAAGATAGATAAAAGACAAACTAAAATGCGAGGGCTAAAGGGTTCATGAATCCACATTTTATGCTGTGTGTTAGTAATCTGGCTCTGGAGCAAAACATTTATTTATCTTCTTCCTTGCATTACTGCTTAGTGGTGCAAGCAGCACTGGAGATGTGGTTGGTGTCTGCTACACGCCGCCAAATCAGGATGAGGAGGTAGATGAGGCTTTTTTTGGACAACCGAGAGAAGTTTCGAGATCACAGGCTCTCGTTATCATGGGGGACTTTAATTACGCTGACATCTCTTGGGAGACCAATATGGCGGTACACAAGCAGTCCACGAAGTTTCTGAATAATGTTGGGGATCACTTCTTGGTACAAGTGATGAAGGACCCGACCAGAGGTCGTGTGAGGCTCGACCTGCTGTTTACAAACAGGGAGGAACTAATAGGGAAGGTAGAGGTGGGTGACAACTTGGGAAGCAGTGATCATGAGATGGTAGATTTCAGGATCCTGACCAAAGAAAGGAAAGAGGGCAGTAAATTACACACCTTGGACTTCAGAAAAGCAGACTTTGACTCCTTCAGGAACCTGATGGGCAGAATCCCCTGGGATGCTACCATGAAGGGAAAAAGAGTCCAGGAAAACTGACAGTATTTTAAAGGAAGCCCTATTGAAGGCTCAGAAAGAAACCATCCTGATGCGTAGCAAGAGAAGTAAATATGGTAGGAGACCAGACTGGCTTACTGGGGAAATCCTTGGAAAACTTAGGCACAAAAAGGGAGCTTACCGAAAGTGGAAACTTGGACAGATGTCTAGGGAGGGATATAAAGGCATAGCTCAAAAAAAAATGTAGGGCAGTTATCAGGAAGGCAAAAGTGCACTGGAATTGCAACTCATGAGGAATGTGAAGGATAACAAGAAAAGTTTCTACAGGCATGTTAGCAAGAAGAAGGTGATCAGAGAGGGCGTGGGGCCCCTCCTGGATGAGGGAAGTAGCCCAGTGACAGATGATCTAGGGAAAACTGAAGTACTTAATGCTTTCTTTGCCTCTGTCTTTACGGACAAGGACAGCTCCCAGACTAATGCAATAAGTGATGGGCTGTGGGATGAAGGTAGACAGCCTTTGGTGGGGAAAAACTGATTAGGAGCTATCTAAAAAAGCTAAACGTACATAAATCCATGGGCCCAAACCTAATGCATCCAAGGGTTCTGAGGGAGTTGGCATATGTTGACGAACCCTTGGCTGTTATCTTTGAAAAGTCATGGAGATTGGGAGAGATCCCAGATGATTGGAAAAAGGCAAATGTAGTGCCCATCTTAAAAAAAGGGAAGAAGGATGATCCAGGGGACTATAGCCTGGTCAGTCTTACATCACTCCCTGGAAAAATCATGAAGGGGCTCCTCAAGGAAGTCATTTTGAGGCTTTTGAAGGAGGGGAAAGTGATCCAGAATAGTCAGCATGCATTCATGAAAGGCAAGTCATACCTGACCAATCTGATTGGTTTCTACGATGAGATAACTGGCTCTGTGGATAGGGGAAAAAAAATCAATGGATGTGATTTATCATGACTTTAGCAAAGCTTTTGATACAGTTTCCCACAATATTCTTGTCAGCAAGTTAAAGGAATGTGGATTGGATAAGTGGATGACAAGATGGATAGAAAGCTGGCTAGAAGGTTGGGCCCAGTGGGTAGTGATCAACGGCTCGATGTCGGGATGGCGGTCGGTTTCTAGTGGAGTGCCCCAAGGTTCCGTTCTAGGTCCTGTTCTGTTCAACACATTTATCAATGACCTGGATGAGGGGTTGGATTGCACCCTCAGCAAGTTTGTGGATGACACTAAGCCAGGGGGAGAGGTAGATATGCTGGAGGGTAGGGATACGGTCCAGAGTGACTTAGACAAATTGGGAGACTGGGCTGCAAGAAATCTGATGAGGTTCAATAAGGACAAGTGCAGAGTCCTGCACTTGGGCTGGAAGAATCCCAAGCATTTTTACAGGCTGGGGTACGACTGGCTCGGTAGTAGTTCTGCAGAAAAGGGCCTGGGAGTTGTAGTGGATGAGAAGCTGGACATGTGTCAACAGTGTGCCGTTGTAGCCAAGAAGGCTAATGGCATATTAGGTTGCATCAAGAGGAGTGTTGCCAGTAGATCCAGAGAAGTGATTGTTCCTCTTTATTTGGCTTTGATGAGGCCGCATCTGGTGTACTCTGTCCACTTCTGGGCCCCCATTTATAGGAAGGATGTGGATACACTGGAGAGGGTCCAGCGGAGGGCAACCAAAATAATTAGGGGGCTGGAGTACATGACCTATGAAGAAAGGTTGAGGGAATTGGGACTGTTTAGTCTGCAGAAGAGAAGACTGGGGAGCGGGGATTTGATAACAGCCTTCAACTTACTGAAGGGAGGTTGCAAAGAGGCTGGGGAGAGGCTGTTCACAGTGGTCACAGGTGGCAGAACATAGAATAATGGTCTCAAGTTGCGGTTGGGAAGGTCCAGGTTGAACATTAGGAAAAACTTTTTCACTAGGAGGGAGGTGAAGCGTTGGAATGGTCTACCCAGGGAAGTAGTGGAGTCTCCATCCCTGGAGGTTTTAAGTCTCGCCTCAACAAAGCCCTGGCTGGGCTGATCTGATGGGTTTGGTCCTGCCTAGGGCAGGGGGCTGGACTTGATGGCTTTTTTAGGTCTCTTCCAGCTCTATTGTTCTATGATTCTCCCATTAAATGGAGTCCATATTATCAGTCCTCTCACTTCAAAGTACTTTGTTGAACGCCCTATGCTTTATTTAATTTTTGAATGTGATAATAATAAAATTAGTAGCAGGAAGGCACAAAGCTCACATTCTTTGATTGAATGTCACTGTCGCTTAGATAGCTGGCCTTTCTTTTAAGTCCTGCGTTTCTGAAGGGTTATGTTTGTGTGTATTCAAAGTATTGTGCTTCTGTGTAGATTGAGCGTGGTATAAATTACTCAGCACTCAGCTAATGGAAAGATAATTGCCTGGCTCTGTTGGTAGTTGCTGGCCTTCCTTTGAATTTAGCTTTATGGGGATAGTGGCTGACTGAGACAAGAGACATTCCTGGAATATTCAGTGAATATCACATTGGTGTACTCAATTGGATTTACTCCCCCAAGGCAGGTTGGTCTGGGAGTGTTCAACCAAGAGTAAAATATCTCTAATATAGTCTTTGCCTGAGATGTGAGCACTGAGATGTAAGCACCAGCCTTATGGTGTGTGCCAGGAGTTACAGTACTTTGGGCACATGGGAAATCTCATGGAAGTGAGATTAATATTACAGTGCTCAAACCAGAAGGTACCAATGTCATCTAGTCCAATTCCCTATACTCATGGCTGACCTAGATATTATCTAGAGCATTCCTTTCAGGTGTTTTTCTAACTCGCTCTTAAAAAAATTAAACTCCAATGATTGAGATGGTCAGATTGTTCCAATTCAGAATTTTATTAACAAAACTGTTAGTTTCTCAGTCCATGCTGATGTTGATGTTTTGAGGTTGATGAAATCCTAACAAACTATTTTAATGCAGTTTCTCCATTGAGAAGTCAGTGGCAGCAGATCAGCTGTGACAAATGCTGCACCATACTAAACAGATTTTTTGAGGATCAGTGGGGTTCATCTTTCCATCTCACATCTTCAGAGCCCACACACTCAGCCTCTCAGAATCAGAAAGATTCAGACTTCTCTTTTTAGCATTTAAAGGCACACACAAGGCTTAAAAGCATTAGCACATGTCCCTGCATGCACTTTTCCACGTACAGTAGTGATGCCAAATTTCCTATGCCTGTAGCCCTCTCCAATTTCCTCTTGTATCTTAATCTGCAGGGAGGGACAATGCCCTGGTGTGTGGAGTGTTGGTGTACTGTTAGATCATTACATGCTCCTTCCAGGAAAAGTTGTTTATGTCTCTGCTCTCCAGTTGAGGTGAGTTCTTATAGCAACCACATTTTCCCTACAGAAATGTCTATTGTTTTTCCACAGTGTCCCACCTTCTGTACAGAAATTATATAAAACCCAGTGAAGCAGAAGGGATTTTTTTTTAAAGTTGGAGACCTGTCCATATTTAATTTTCATGCTGATTAATATTGTTACAGAAATAGTGTGATCTGTGCAAGAAATCACTCTTATTAAGCTGCTTGCTGTTATATAAGCCCACCCCAAAGGTTTCTTTAAATGCTTGTTGTCAAGCAACACATTAAAGCAATAGAAGATTATTATTCAAACAGCACAGAGTTAACCTGTGGGACTAATTTCCTTAAGATATTGTAGAGACCAAGGGTGAGATCACCTGGTGCAGCAGATATGGTTGGTTAACTTTCTAGTACCCAAGAAACCATTTCTCAGTCCTAGGAGTCTGATGGGGTCCAAAGTGACTCCGAGCACCATTTATAGTATTTATAAAGGAGCTGCTTTGATTATCAGCATTGCTAGAACTCCTTATGCTCTAACTCTGCTCTCAGTTCAAACCAAGGTACTTCTTATAGCAGTGGGGAAATAGCACAGGGCTAACTATGCCCACCATTCACTAAAACAAAGGTTTCCTCAGCTGTTTTCACCCCTTCATTTTGTAGAAAATTTAACAGTCTTGTGGGCCTATTTGCCTCAATGGTCCAGTTACGAGATTCAGAAAACAACATATAGCAAGAGCATCAGGCACTACATTTGAGAATTGTAGAACATTAACTCTATGTGGGATTATTTTATTTACCTGAATTATTTTCATCAGGGTCACTGTAGATGGAAGCCAGGATAAACAGGGAGAAAATGACAAAAGCCAACAAGATGAAAGCTGTTTCAAGGTTTGTGAATGGTAGCTCCATGAACTGTTAATTCTTCTTCACCTAAAATAAAATGTATGTGTTAGTTGACATACTATAGAAAAAGTCTGGTATGACGAGTAGAACAGCCTGGTTTTCAGGCAGGAGGAGATAGATCCTGGTCAAACTGGTTGAGTGACTTCAACTGTTTGTTCTCAAGGGGAAGGCAAATTCCATCCCACTTCATGTAATACATGGTAAACTGTCTCATTCTCTCTCTATGGCACCTCTAAAGCCTGACTCATTCTCTTTTGAGAACAGCATTTATAACTCCCAATAATTGAGAATAGATACAATGTATTTTAGTACAGGGAAGTATTTCAGGGTCCCATACGCTAATAAATAAAATCTAGTTTAGAGAAAAAAATGTGTCTTGGCAGAGACAACAGGAAATAGCATTTCCTAAAATTAGGGCAGAAAGTTTAATATGTAAGACGAAAAACCTAAGCCCCATGAACAGTGGAATCAATCGGCCACTCCTGAAGTCAGTGGGAATTCAAAAAGCCTAAACACCTCACTAGACTTAATCTCAAAAGGCAACCCCTGTTCTCAGAAGCCAAAGTTTCTAATTAATTTGTGGTATACATCCTCAAAACTGCTGAGGCATATTTGAAAAGCCAACAGAGGATCAGAACACAAAAAGAGGAAAGTCTCCACTTGCTGACTATGGAGACTTGGTATGTCTATTCCAGTGGTATCTTATTTTCGGTGGTTTCAAAATCACTCCTTGTTAAAATAAATGGTTATTATTTTACTTAGTATTTAAAATAAATAAATAAATAGCATGGAGATGAGCTAGTATCTCTGGCTGCGTCTACATTGGCAAATTCAGCTGGAATTGTACATTGGCAGCACTCTTCCGGAAGATCCCAGGAGCATCTACACACAAAGATTGTTCTTCCAGAAAGAATCTGGAGGAATGTGGCGTCTCCTCTGGAGTCCGGACTCTGCTCCCATTTCAGGAAGAGTGTCCTCTTCCAGAAGAATCCTCTGGAAGGAAGTGTGTAAACGCTCTCTGAGCCCCTCTTTCGAAAGAGCCGTCTGCTGTGGTGCCTGCCTTAGGGAGTGTGGAGATGCTCTATACAGTACCAGTGGAGCTCCATGGTCCCATGCTCCAGCTGCCCTTAAAGTGGCAGTGGGTCCCACAGACTCCATTGCACAAGTAGGGACACAAGTCAGGCACCAACACAGCCCTATCTCCAGGGCAGACATCCACACTCCTGCCACCCCCACGCAAAACATACGACAGGCCTGCAACGTGGATGGGCTATGCAGGGAGTTGGTCACAGGCTTACAGTTCCCATCCCATGACCACCTCACACATGGCATCCTCTTCACTGGGTGGCCCTGGGTGACCTTAGACCCCTCACAGCACCAGCAGGGCTGTCCACCACCACCACCTTGGGGGACTCCCCAGGAAGTGTCTAGTGTGTTGCACACCCTGCAGCAGAGTGGGAGGTGCTAGGCTGGGATTGGGGGGCAGTGCAAACCTCTGCCCCTTTCCCAGGCAGGCTGGCCACGCCCTGACCACCGGGGTCCCATGCAGCAGCACTGCCCGAGCACGTGGGCCCACCTGCACATAACATCTAGCCCCTGCACAGACAGCACTGTGAGCCACACATCAATGGGGAGCACCTTGGGAATGGACTGGCTATGCATGGCCTACATGCCACACATGTCGGGGGGACCCTGATGTCTGGTTGACCCTCTCCCCCCGCCCACCAGTCTATTCCCCAGGGGGACTGGGGGCATGGCCCTCTGTGCCTGGCTGCCCAACCAGCATTCCATCTCCCCCAACCCAGCCATCCATACAGCTGCAACACCTGAGGGCCAGGGGGATCCACCCAATCCACCAGTGAAGGGATCGGTACCCTCTCAATGCTCAAGGGACCCCATTGTGCACCCTGTGCAGGAGACCCCTAGGGACCTGCATCCGTGTCCCACCCCACCCCCAATGTAGATGGGGCACCCCTGTGCATGGATGGGAGAGAATGGCACAACCCGACCACAGTGGGTCTGCTTCAGCAACATTGTTTATTTCATATGAAGAGCTGTCTAAGTTGGCTACAATACTCCATGTCCCGAAAGGGCTATCACAGCAGTACACGTAAATCCCACTCAAGGAGCCAGCACCCTTGTGCCCGGGGAAGCGAGTGGGCCGAGAGGAGGATGGGCAGTGGGGGGTGTGACAGGGCTGAGAGTGCAGCACCCAGCGGCCATGAGGAGCCAGCCTCAGATGCCTGGAGACTGCTCAAGGGGCCTTGTGGATGAACTCTAGCTGGTGGGTGTCCTGAATGCAGAGCACCATGAGGTCATTCTCAGGCCCAGGGATTGCCTCAGGCTCCAGGTGGTTGGGTACAGCCTCATCCAGACAGGCCTGGGGGATGGGACCCTCCCTGCCCTCAGTGAGATGCTGCAGGATGCAGCAGGCCAACATGACCTGGGGGACATCCTCCACCCCCACATTCACGAGTGTCAAGAGGATCCAAAATCGCACCCGCAAGCGGGCAAAGATGCATTCCACAGGGGTGAGCACCTGGGCCAGGCAGCCATTGAAGAGCCCCTGGGAAGACTTGCGGTGCCTGACATAGGGCTGCATCAGCCACTGCAGCAGGGGGCAGCCCAAGTTGCACACCACACACAGGGGCATGCTCACATCCCTGACCTCGCACTCGTGCTGCAAGATGAAGGCCCCAGTCTCCATCCTGTGATGCAGGCTGGAGGTCCGGATCATGCATGCCTCATGGGCTGGGCCCAGGATGCCCACACAAATGTCCATAAAGCAGCCCCCATGGACCAGCAGCACGACGGCGTGATAGCCCTGGTGGTTCATGTAGTAGTCGAGGCTCCAGTCTGGGGTGCAGATGGCAATGTGCATCATGTGGAGTGCACTGGGGCAGTGGGGGAAGCCAAGGCCCACGAATCCTGTGACCACCTTGTTCCAGGTCCCTCATGGCCAGCTGCTCACACCAACCATAGCCAGTGGCCAGCCAGCTGCCAACGTAAGGCAGCCAGCCCAAGCATGGAGGTGCCCTGGCCAGCACCTGCGGGGCCCGCTGGTCCACACCCCTGGCCACTTTAAATGTCGCAAGGATCCTGAAGCCCCATGGCAGGAAGCTGAGGGTGTGGAGGCTGTGAGCACCTGAGGTCCTGCCAGACACAACCCAGAGGCACCCCTGAAGCAGTGAGAAGCACCGTCGCCACCAGCCAGTGACCCTGGGGCAAGAAGGGCTCCCCCCGGGAGCCAGTGGAGGGCAGCCAGGAGGCTGGCTGGAGCACTAAGCACAGGGCCCCCTCCTGGACTGAGCCAGAGCTCCAGGACCTCCTGGGCTCTGGCAGGAGGAGGAGGTCCTGTGGGACACCATGAGATGCTGCAACAACACCCTCACATTCGCCTGCATGGCCACCAACTTGACGCCCGAGGCCACCCTGCCTGGATCGCTGAACACATCTGCTGTAAAGTAAAAGAACTCCAGCAGGGGTACGTGTGGGCCCAGGAGAGTGCCAGGTGGTCAGGGAAGGCCCCAGCCAGCTGCCTCTGTTACAGGAGGTGATGGGAATTCCTTGTGGCCAAGGACAGCTCCTTGCCCAGTAGCCATGTGGGCACAGTAGCCCCAGAGTCCCCGTCCACCACAGAGGGGGAGACAGGGCCCAGGAAGGAACAGGCCAGCCCCTCCAGCTGGGACAGTGCCCCGGTGCCAGAGGTCCCATGTGGGGACAAATCCAAGGGGTCCCTGGTCATTGAGGTCCCCTCTACCTCCACCAGATGGGCCACCTCAGGCTGGACATTCCCCAACCTGTTTGAAGGACTTTCTGGTATGTTGCCTCCCCAGTGGGGTGGGGCCAGCCCTGGCTACACAGATGATGGCCTGACCCCTAATGGCCCACCTCAGGCTGGGCCATTCAGGCCAGCAGATGCACCCACAGGTGGCACAGAGCACCTGCCCCAGTGGGCAGTGTCACTAGCCACATGCATGACCTGGGGGCCCTGACAGAGCATGGCTGCACACGGCCCATCAGCCACCTGGCCAAGGATTCCCCATACCTGCTTGCCTTCCCCTTCCCTGCTCATTGTGTTTCTGGGTGGGGGCCTGATGGAACATGCCACAGCCACCACCATCCTCAGGGCATGGGCTGGCCTATGTGCAGCATGGGCCACAGTGCAAGGATACCCCGCCCCTCCGACAGGGGCCTGCTCATCCCTCAGGTCATTGGTGGGGCACAGCCTCCTGGGCCAGTATGGAGGACTGACCCACCTCTTTCCCCCCTCCTCCGTTACATCTGTGGAATCTGAGGGCCAGGACAGTCCTGTCTCATCTCCTGGGCAAGATGGCCCTGTTCAAGCCAGAGGGGTTCCACGTCCTCGACTGGGGGCCAGACCTGCCCTACTGCCCCCACTCTGGTGGCCCCGCATCCAGACACACTGACACCATGGCTGGGATGAGGAGGCCTCGGTCTATACAGCCACCATCCACCACCAGAACACCGTGGCAGAGTGGTGGATGGCCCTGGATAAGGCAGAACTGGCCTGGCAGTGGGAGACCTGGGCAGAGAGGCTGGGCCTGCTGCACATAGTGTGTACTGCCCTTGTTGAGCAGTTGGCTCAGCCTCTGGCTGCTCCCATCCCTTCTCCCTCTGCACCCACCCTAACCACTGTCCTAGGAGCCCTTGCCAGCCACCTCCTGGGTGACATGCCACTGGCAGTTTTCCAGGGCCTCACAGCCTGGTTCCTGGCCATGGAGGAGCTGGCTGAAGCCACCCCTCCACCAAAGCCATTCCCCCATGAGTCTGTTCCCCTCCACCAAGGCCAGGCTCATGGGTCCCCCCAGCCTTACCTCCCCATGCTCCTGGCCCCCTCCATGCACCAACAGGCCCTCTGGGCATGGTTCCTGAGACAGTGATCTGGAAGTGTTGGTAATCTGAGCCCAAGCAAACACTGAACATTAAAGGCAACCAAATTCATTATGAAAATGTTGATTAGCACACTGAGGGTCTGCTTACATGATATTCATCTGTGATTATGTAATCAGAGCTGAGAATGTCTCATAATTAACGTATTTAGAAAGATGTTCTGTGTTGCCATCAATCCCTGAACTTTGGCTGTCTGTGTGATACTTTAGTCTATATGAGTACAGAGAATTGCCTATTGTACATTTATTGACGGGTGCAGGAAATAGTCATTGTGCAATTCAGATCCTCTTTACTCAACAGAGGCCAGGGAATTACATAATTGAGAAATATGTATTATTAACTGTACAGCATGCTTGTGCTGCTGATTGGCTGAGTGAGCTCTTTTCATTGCAAAAGGTACAATACAGGGATAACAGTTATCCTGAAGCTCAGAGTAGGGGTCAGTTCCTCCTGTGTAGGTTCCCAATTCTGAAGACCGTCCCCCAGCATGTGACAGCCCCAAGACATATTTATAATCTTGATTGTACTTATTTTAAATATTTTTACCCTGCCTCTCTATTTCAAATATTTAAGGTCGCTTACAAATTTTTAGAAAAACATAAAGATACAAAATATCAAACTCCAAAAAGGCATAAAACTTACTAAAACATCTCAAAAGAAGGATCACACACACACAAACACAAATAGCAATAAAAGCTTGAGTGAAAAGGGTGGCCTTAACCTGGCGCCGAAACAATGTTAATGTTGGTGCCATGAGAATATTCCAGGGAAGAGAATTCCACAACCTGGGAGCAAAGGCTCAGAAAGCCCTGCTCCATGTTGATGCTAACCTTATTTCCCTAAATGGGAGAACAGTGAGCAGAGCCTCCTAGCTGATCTCAACACCCAGGTAGGTTTGTATGGGAAAAGATAGTCCTTTAAATACTGTGGACCCAACCCATGTACAGCTTTATAATTTGTTTGGTAATGGTTTGTTTAAAATAGAGATATGTTGCCAATACAGGTGAAAGAAAAACGTGGATGAATAATCCTCTTACAGATGACTTAGCCTTCAGTATTAGTCCTAAAACTTGTGAGTGGGATGGGGTAAAATAGACTTTGTTAGACCCTCTTCTGGAAGCCTTGTTGATCTGCTACATTTTTCTCCAAAAAGGCAACAGATACAGTCTTCTATGTTGCTTAGAATGTCTGTGTGGGACAGAGCCAATCAGGACACAGCAGCCTAGAATAAGAAGATTGGCAGGGCCAGAGAGAATTCAGTTCATTGTGGCAGGAACTATAGGAGCCTAGACAGTACATGACTGGCCAATGGAGCTGCAGTCCTCCAGCTAGCACAGCGCTGCCTGAACCCAGGGAGAGTGAGAAGGAGCCTTGAGGTGTTTGCTGGGATGTTTGCTATAGTGAATGCAGTCATAACAGTGACCTAGAAACTTCAGTTTTCACTTGCTCACAGCCACTGCCATCCCTGGAGGTGCAGGGCCTGGGCCAATCCCCCAGTGCAGATGAGGCAATGTTGAATTGCCAGGTGGGGAGGTGTAAGAGCCTGGCATGGGGTGACTGCACAGGCCAACCTCTTCCCATCCTCCCCTGCACACACCACAGCAGCAGGAGCCAGAGCTACACAGCAGCTGGCTCTGCTTCATAACCTTCTCACAGCCTATTGCATTCCACTTCACTAGAGCAGTGGGAAGTGGGGCTCCTGAGCCTCAGCCCCATCCTTCTCCCGCAAGCCCTGCATCATTCAGGGGAACAGGCTGGGGCTGGGTGCTCTGCTTCTGCCACTGCAGTGAAGTAGGGTGCAGTGGGCAGGGAGAGGGCAGTGGAGTGGAGCAGGCTGCCATGTAACTGTGACTCCCATGGCCATGGTGAGTGCGGGATTGGCGGAGTGCCAAGCCCTGCTGCTGCCCTGTGCCAAGCTCTCTCACTTCCAGGTAATGCACCAGGCTGCCCAGGGCCCTGCAGGTAATCTGGGGGGCTGTCCCTTCCATGAGATGATTGAGATGGCTGCTAGGGGTCCCCCAAAATACATGGCCTTGAGTACCAGCCCCAAAGCGTCCAACAGACGGGATGGCTCCGCTCATAGCTTTCCAAAGAATCGCCCTCAGGGACTAATAAGTTGAAAGTTGTTTCTCAGCACAGAGCCATAGTTATTTGGGGATTTATCTAAAGTTACTAGTAGATCAAAGAAGGCTGAACACAAACTCCTCCATACTCATCATATGGATGGTCTTCAGTGATCAATAGGCTATTTGCTAAGGGCAAGTGCCTCAAAGGCATTTAGATGCCTCACTACCTTGGAGTACCTACTGCTTAACTACACTAATGCGAGTAGATTTTAATAGAACTGGATGGGAACGAGTGGAAGGGTACAGAGGGGTTCCCTGGCATGGTGTCCTCCTCCTCCTCCCCCAATCCCACAAAAGCCCCTTTCCCAGCTGCAAGCCGCGAGTTAGCAAGTGGTACGGCTTAGCACAGAGGGAGCATAGCTAGGGGAGCATGGTCTGGTCCCTTGTGAGCCCCTTACACAGGAAGTAATGAGCTTCAAAGCAGTATGAACTCTAGTCTGTCCATGCTGCAGAAGGATTAGGGAGCTGGTGTAAATAGAGAGGGAGTGATGCTACTGTAAGGAAGGCTGGGCTAGCTCTCATACTACAGCAACAGAGTCAATTATTTTTTGTCAGGATCCAAGCTCCTTGGTCAATGTCCAGACTCCAGAGAAAGTGTTAAAAACCGGTAATGATAAATAAATAAGATTTCGGAGTCCGTTCAAAAGCCTCTGGAAGAACACATTTGGCTTGTGGTCTACCTGTTGATTGCCCCTATGATGCAGGGCTTCAGCTGCCATTTCTTGGTATCTCCAGCATTTGGAGACCAGGCAGCCCTGACCCCTCTTTATTGTTTAGATCACCTCCCTTTCCAAGGAGCCTATGAGGTGCACCTCCAGGAATTTCCTAGGCTCTTTGCTCCCACCCCATTAGGATGCATATATATCAATATGGTTGAAGATGAAATGCTGATCAGGTATCAACTATTGAAAAACCCCACCTGAGCAAGCTCTGGATTTATCTGTTAACATTTTATCAGATCCCATTGATCCCAACTTTATTTTTATAGCAACATAAAAGTAGCCTGTTTCTGACAGGCATAGTGAAATGCAGAGGTACTTTTGAAGAAGGTTAAATTTATAACAATCTTATTGAAGCATACTCTGCAAAACCCTCCAAAAGACACTGAAACATTAAAGACAGGAGGAAATAGGTGAGAACAAGTTGTGGACCTCATTATTCCAGTGATTCAGCAGTCTTTTTGCATTCATCATTTTTACTCTTCCCCCTTCTGCTATAAATACATAGTTATAATTTGTTTGTCCAAGTGTGGTTAAGATTTTATCCTCAGAATACGATTACACATCTAATCCTACTGATTTACATGGGATTACTCACAAAGTAATGAATTAGCTAACATGAGATGTCAAAATCCGGTCTGGAGGAAGAAAAGGAAGGGAGAAAACAGAAGAGAAGGAAGGAAAAGAGTGAAATATGTATTTTTCTTATCACTCAAAAAAAACTTAGAAAAAAATCTGAACTTGATTTAGAAAGAGAAGTCCTTAGTGAGAGAAGGATAGGAGAACTACATCTATTGTTTCAAGGTTAAGATTTTTTTTTTTTTTCAGTTTGATATACTTTGGCTCTAAAAGTCTAGGTCACTCGATTAAAAAAAGTGCACTTTTAAAATATTTCTATCAGCGTGACATAGGAATGAAAGTTATACAGAGTTAGAAATAAAAAACAAATAAAAAACACTAATGTGGAAATAACAGCACACTATTATACCATACTGAAATAGATGTTTCTACATACCAACACTCACTATTCTTGTAATTGGAAAGAAATGCTGATAACTCATGGAAGCCTGATCTATGAAGGCATCTTCTGTATTTGATGTGAAG
Organism: Carettochelys insculpta; assembly: GCF_033958435.1. Lineage (NCBI taxonomy): Eukaryota > Metazoa > Chordata > Testudines > Carettochelyidae > Carettochelys > Carettochelys insculpta. The sequence goes on from NC_134140.1 coordinate 73,220,872, forward strand.
TTCTGAAGTAAATTAGCATACAAATATTTTCCAGTTCCACCAAAACCTGTGCCCCGGTCTTTTCCCAAGCAGAAACTGTATCCTGTGGATGAATCCCCCTGTTCAACAGAAACGCTAGAAAATCAATAGTACCAATAGCACCAAAACTCCCTATATCTCTTGTTTATATTGTGTCCCTTTCATATAATTCCAGTGACTGCTAAATATCATGAACACTCCCTCCCCGTTCTCACCAAATTAAGTGAAGTACAAGGTTCAACAGGTAACATATGAAAGTGTGACGTATGTAGCTTCAACTCAGTTATTTGCAGTTAAACCTGATAAGCTACATTGACTGCTTTATACAGTCCAGGCTGAATAAATATGATCTTTGTAAGGAATTAACTTGATAAGCTGCTGTTTATCTTAAATGCCATGGGAGTATGGATCATTGGTTCTAATTGTTCTTTGCAGTGCTCTCTGGTGTCTTAGTTTATTGCATTGAAAGGGAGTGACTCATCCCTGGAAGAAAGGGAGCAGAGTCTAGTGCACCTGTATTTATTACCTGCTGCCCAGCTGGGTTTAAAGGAATGCACTGGGGTTAGATGCCTCCTGACACTACTGGGTCTAAGAAGCTTGGGTTTAGGAGTAAAAGAAAAGAACATCCTTCCAGAGATTAGACCCTCAGGAAGGAGAGCTGAAACTGGGAGGAATACTTGTAGGTTTGAGTTCTATTTTGAAAGGCTGTGTAGGATTTAATAGATAGAGACTCAGTTGACTATTTGTACTGTGTGTGCTTTTTATGAGTGAAGAGAAAATTGAGGTAGGCCTTAGCAGAGCCATGCTTGGCGAGCAGGGGTCCTACCAGATGGGTGTACTCTTTGGCTGTACCTTTGGTGTACTCTGGGTGTATTCCAACACAATAAAAATATTTAACAAAATTTGTTATAGCTCATTGGTATGGAGCTATATTTTCCTGTAACTATTTTTAAAGGTGACGTTTGAAGTAAAGTGAATTGTATGGTACATCAGAAAATCTTGATAGTAAAAGGAATGAAACACTGGAAAAATGTTTTATGGGAATCAGCACAAGAGGAGCTAAAAGATTTGATTATGGTTTATCTTTTGCTGCTTCTAGCAATAGTGCCCCAATAACACATTCAAGAAAATAATTTCATTGCTTAATTGTGTGTGTGTGTAGCTGAGACATATTAGGCCAGATCCTTAAGTACTGTAATTCACCCTCATTCCATTAACTTCAAAAGAGCTACACTAGCTGAAATTTGGCCCATAATACAGAGCATATTCTGCCCCTCTCTCCTTCCCCCCAGCACTTTTACTGAGGTACTTGTTTCTGTGTGCCTATAGGGATCCTGTTAGGTCTTATTTACTGTCTGCATAAAATAATGACTAGAAACAGTGAGTGAAGAGTACATCAAAGAAATGTATTGGTGATATTGCATTGAGAAGTGCTATTAACAGTGAAGATAGAGAAAATGGGAGAAAATAATAATGACATTCTTCTTGGGAAAATGCTCATTTTTTCAATCCATTCATTTCTGTTGTACCCATCTTTTAGTACCTATTTTCAGTCACATATATGGAAATTAACTATTGCCATTTGAAATTCCATACCATCTTCATCTTGATTTACAGACTTGGCTACAAGGAGATGCTTGCATAACTTGATATATGCTAAGTTTTTTGAAACCTCTTTACAGGTCATATTTGCCATTCCTTTGCTCATATTGGTTTCTTTTCTCTGAAACGCCTAATTAATAATGAGGTTGATCCATTATGAAGCTGTATAGTGTTATAAGTGGCAGAAGGTGACATAGCTCTTGGGATTGGATCATCTTTGACAAAAATTCTTTGTCTCTTCTTGGAGGTCACTCGATAATGAGTAGGATGTCTTCATGTCACCCTCCTATTTGTGAGTCAGTTGATGGCTGAGCAGTTCAATTCTGGAGCTGAAGATCTTATCACAGAAGAGGCAGGTATTAGTAGCTGTTGGAGGGGCACGGGGCAGTTTTTGATGCTTTTCTTCTCTGCTTCTCCTCATCTGCACTGTGGCAGGACCTCTCACATTGCACCACCCCCTCAAAGATTACTATTCTCCACTGGGGACAGTCCTTGGCAAGGTTCTCCTGAGTGTCAACCCTGATGCTGCACTCTTTCATGTGTGCCCTCAGCATGGCCTTATATCGCTTCTGCTGGCCCCCAGTGCTCCTCTGTCCTTCCTCTAATTCAGAAAACGGAATCTGTTTTGGGAGGCTCTGATCAGACATCCAAACGACATAACCAGTCCAGCAAAGTTGTTGATGAATGATAATGGCTTCCGTGCTGGTCACGTTTGACTTTTCCAGGACGCTAGTGTTTGTGTGACTATCCTCCCAAGAGAGTTGGGATTCTCCTGAGTCAGCGCTGATGATGTTGTTCAAGTGCCTTCAAATGATGCTTGTATATTGTTCAGGTTTCACATGCATACAGTAGCCTTGGAACAACCACTGCATGGCATACAAGGATCTTTGCCATGGGATAGATATCCCTGTTCTTGAAGACCCTTTGTCTCAGGCAGGCGAAAGCAGAGCTTGCATGGCTCAGACAGTGCTGGATTTCCACATCAAAGTTGACTTTAGTGGAAAGATAACTTCCAAGGTATGGGAAGTGCTGCACATTTTCCAGAAGTTCTTCATTGACTTCAATAGAAGGTGCATGAGATTGTCCTGTTGGTGAAGGTTGTTGGAGCACCTTAGTCTTTTTGATGTTCAGTGTGAGGCCAAGATTCTCGTATGCTTCAGAGGGGCTGTGGGAGAAAGAGCAACAACCATATTGTCATCTGCATATTGGAGTTCCATGATCGAGATTGTGGAGGTCTTGCTTTTAGTCTTCAGTCTCCTGAGATTGACAAGCTTTCTGTTCATTCTATAGACAATCTTCACCCCATCTGGAAGCTTGCCATCAATGAGGTGAAGGGCCATGGCAATGAAAATGCAGAACAGTGATGGGGCAAAGACGTAGCCTTGCTTGACTCCAGTTTTGACCTCAAAGGGGTCGCTTTGTCATCCATTGTTGTTCAAAACTGTGGCAGTCGTGTTGTCATGCAGCAGACTTAACATGCTGTTCTAGCAGCTATTTTATAAATAGTTCTTAAAAGCTTTTTAGTTGAGTATCTAAAGTACACCATTGTAAACATAGGCTTTTTCCAGAGTTTTGTAATAACAGTCTATACTGTATATAGTCAGATTCCCCACCTTTGTAGGGGTTTTATTTCATTAATAAATAGAACAATACTTAGCAGACCAAACTTGAGTTAATCTTTGAGACAGCTTCTAGAGTTCCTGCTTCAAAAAATGACTGACAAGCCTACACCCTATGTCCTCTTTTATTATCTCAGTAGAGAAATGAGTCACTTGCTATAGTGAATCAACAACATGCACACATTTCTTAGAGGATCATTACCTGCTAAAAGCTAGTGTTTTCTGACATACTCTGCTGGTCTATTACAGCATTATTACAACATTTATCTATGCTAGTAAACTATTTGTTTCTGAACTTGACATGTTCTTTCTTACATTTGCAGCTAAACCTAATTCAAATATACCCTTTGTCGACAACAATGGCAGTGACAAATCATGTATTTTCAGTCAGCCACTGAATATTCTTTATTTTGCAGACCAGTAGCTTCTGCCCTTAAAACAGGTCTAATGGTGTTTGAATGGCATAGGTCTGGAGTGCTGATATGTATACAGTAGATCCCCAAGATATGTGCACTCGAGTGGCAGGTATCTCATGTTAGCATGGTTAGAGGAGGGACCCCAGCAGAAGCTCCAGCCCCAGGGAGCTGCCGCTGCAGCCGTGGCCTGGGAATCCCCCTGTTATGGGAGAAGGGAGCTCAGCTCGGCCCCAGCAGCTGCTGCCATGGTGGTGGGGAGAGGCAGGGAATCTCCCAGTCAAGGGGCTGGTGAGCTGGCAGAGTGCAATACTCCTCCCGCTCTCTGCCCCCTTAATAGGGGGGTCACCTATCCCTACGGCAGTGGCGGCTGCTGGGGCTGAGCTGGCAGCCCCACCCCACACTCAATTTACTTGAAAGTCAAATTATACCTGGTTTCCCAGGAATCTAATCCCCATGAAAGTCAAGGGTCTACTGTATACTGGGATAAGAATTGATTGAACAGAAAGCTGCAAGTGTCTGAAAAACACAGTGATAAAGTATATGGTATCTTGATAGATAAATGTATCCAAAATCATTGTGATGATAGCATTTTATTTGTGTGTGAAGAAAGATGGTAAAAATAAGGAAATATTATTAAGGTTCCCCTCTGCACTTTGTTTTGTGTGTATGATTCTATTGAATAGAGAGAAAAGGTTTGGTATACAGTTTCATCAATATAAGTTTGGGATAGACACAGCTACGGGCAAAGCCACAAACCAATTCTTCAAGTTATCCCTAAATTAATTTGACAAATCCTTTTCATAACACCAAAGCCATCATTTGTTTTGTGTATGGTCACGCATATTACCAAAAAACTATTTTTATGAATGCTTTTTAGAGTTTGACATATTTTATTGAGCTCCACTTTTGTATCCCGTGGTTTGGGAACGCAAGACCTTTAGTAACGATTGGTCTAATTTTCCTATAAATGATACCAGTGCAGTGTAAGTAGGAAGAGAATCTGGATCCATTAATTTATTGACCTCACAGTACAGAGAAAACTCTCAGGTCCAAAGACTTTGTTGTTGTATAATCTTGGTCCCCTCAAGAACTAGAATTTAACACTATGTTCCACTGCATAATTCTCTATAAGGTATGGCTTTTGAAATTGTGACCTGTTTATATAAAGAAAAGTCATCACTGACCCAAAATGAAGTGTTGCTAATGTATGTTTCAGACAGGTGTAATGTCAGGCAGAGGGAAGAAGACAAAACACTTTTACGGAAGGTTGACAAAAAAACAACCACAATCTCCACCAAGGGCACTCTTTTAGCTGCTTTGAGGTTTGAAATGTTAGACTGGAACCTAAGGTGATTGATCAGTATGTCGTGGGAAGCGTCTCATGATTAATGTAACTGAGGTTAGAAGGCCAATGTTCCCTGGACGAGCTGTTACTGAGGGGACAGTGGGAAAACAGAACGTGAGAGAATGGGGTGGAAGTAAAACAGCCACATGGTTAGAAGAATGCGCAAGATTTAATAAAGTTCAGCATAACCTGCATTAATCATCCTTTAATGCTAATGAAAAAGAGAAGGGCGTTGGTCAAAGCTGCATGATAAATTCATTCATTACAGGGTTGTGCGTTTTATCACATGAACTTTGCACCTGCATGTTACTAATGTGTGATAGGATGTGGTCACAAAAGACCCCTTGGGATGTTCCCTGGTCTGCTGATCATGTCACCTTCTTGCTCTCTGGGGTCCCCCACCATCCTATCCTGCTCAGCCAAATGCTCTGATTTCCTCAGCCAAGGCAGAGCTGGAATTGCCATCCCCTGCAGAGCAATGCACACGCTTTTTACCTCAGATCTGGATGGATACAGTTCTAAGACACAGCACGCAGTAAATCACCCTCCCCCACAAAAGGCTGACAACCCCCAACTGGTCTCTCTTTGTGCAAATATTTGCACAGGGAGGGCTCATTAGGTAATCTCCTTATCAACGACAGGGAGATGTGCACAGTGCTAGTCCTCCCCAGCTAATAAATTTACACTGAGCTTGATTATAAACAGGAGTTTTTATTAAGCGGAACAGTAGGATTTAAGTGGTATAGATAAGAACAAACAGATCAAGGTGCATTACCAAATCAAACAACAAAATGCATAGCTAATTCTGTTCCCCTAAAATATAGCTGAACAGCTGCCTTTACATTATGTGAAATCTTTAGGTAAGAAATCATCTTATTCTGACCTGGGTCTTCATTAAAGTTATATTTCCAAAGCAGGGTGAAGACAAAAGAGATGAAAGATCCCTATTGCTTGAATACAAATCCCCACTCATGGAAAAAAAAATTAATTCCCCAAATGGAGCCATTAGCCAGGTGGCACAGTCACATGTCTAGAGTAACCTCCTCCCAGAGCTACAGGACAAATAAAGCTATTTACAAGCCATCAGGTTGATTGCTCAGTCATGGGTCAACCCTGTCCTTTGGGTTGTTCCAGGAGCTCCAGCAATGGTTGTAACTAGCACCTTCAAAACTATAGACACACATACACTTCATATTTCCAACTTCATGTAGAACAGGGGTCTGCAAACAAAATCATGAGAAGAACCATTTTTTCAAATTCAGTTATAGCAAGACTTACAAGAGTACCTACAATAACAAAAGCAATACTTTAAGAGCTCCAATGCATGTGCATATGAAACAGTCCTTAATAAATAACATCAAACCATACTTTTTATCACCCCTATTTTAAGAACAGTGCACACACAATGATTTGTACCAGTTAAAAGTTGTTAACCCCATCTCCAGACTTTACCCCACATCCTGGAAACCCTGCCCCACATCCCCAGGCTTAACTCTTCTCAGCCCCAAACTTGGCCCCATGCCCCAGGATTAACCCCTCTCAGCTCCAAACCCACCCCCCGCATCACCAGGATTAACTCACCTCATACTCACAGCTCCTCTGTAGCTGCCTCCTCATTCTCAGCAAGCTGCGTGGCTCCAGCAGGGGCAGACTCAGCTGCCCCTACTCCAGCTCTCCTGCTCACTTCCCCCATGAGCAGTGTGGGTGGCTCCCTGCCCTGCTGTCTTCCTCTTCCAGGACTTCCTGCCACAGCTGATTGCTCAGCAGCTCTGGAGGCTGCCACTGCATATAAAAAAAAACCAACTAAATTTAGTTGGTTTAATGGCAGGCAACTGAATTTAGTTTTTATGTTTAAGTGGCAGCTGCGTCTGGAGCTTCAAGAGGAGTCAATGGCAGCAGTGTTCGGAGCCACAAGTGGCTGCTTAAAGAGCCTTATGTGGCTCCAGAGCCACAAGTTGCCAATGCTGATGTAAAAGAATGTTACATGCACAAAAATATGATATACAGATTCAGCAGGGTGAATAGTTTTAGAGAGGTAGCTGTGTTAGTCTGTATCTTTGCAAAACAAAGCAAGCATTCCTGTAGCACCTTAAAGACTAACATTATTATGTATAAGGTAATGACCTTTCGTAGGAAAGACCCATTTCTTCAGACTACGGAGCAGAACTGAGTGGAAAACTGAAAGAAAACTGAGGAATCAACTAAACATAAAATTTAAAACAGAGGGAAGGGCCGGGAGAGGAAAGAGGGGCAGAGAGAGAAAAAAACTCTCTGGAAAGTACCAGTTAAGTGGGCTGTCTGTCATCCTTGCAAATATCAAACATGGAGAAATTTTTCATGTAATGCATAAGATAATTGATATCTTTGTTGAGTCCACAGTGATAGGTGTCAAACTTGTAGTACAAATCACTGATGGTCAAATCAATGCCACTCTATACCAGAAACCCACTGATTGCTAATCTTAACTACATGCCTCCAGCTTCTATCCAGGACACATCACACAATCCTTTGTTTATCGTCAAGCCCTTAGATATAAACACATCTGCTCCAATCCCACTGGCAGAGACAAAAAACTTCAAGATCTCTACCAGGAACGCATAAAACTTAGTATCATAGAATCCTACGGCTGGAAGGGAACTCAATCATCCCAGCCAGAACTTTGACAAGATGGGATTTAAAACCTCTAAGGATGGAGGTACCACCACCTCTCTCAATAACCCATTGCCCTGCTTCACCCCCTCCTGGTGAAAGAGTTTTTCCTAATACCCAACCTACACCTTTCCCTCCGTAACTTCAGACCATTGCTCCTTGTTCTGTCATCTCTCACTACTGAGAACAGCCTCTCTCCATCCACTTTAGAGCCCTCCTTCAGGAAATTGAAGGCTGCTGTTAAACCACACTCAGTCTTCTCTTCTGCAAATTAAGCAATCCCAAATCCCTCAGCTCTTTTCAAAGGTCATGTGCTCCAGTCCCCTAATCATTTTTGTTGCCCTGTGCTGGACCCTCTCCAATGTGTCCACATCCTTTCTATTCTGAGGGGCCCAGAACTGAATACAATACTCCAGATGTGGCCTCACCAGTGCTGAATAGAGGGGAATAATAACTTCTCTAGATCTGCTGGAAATGCTCCTCCTAATGCATCCCAATATGCCATTAGCCTTCTTGGTTACAAGGGCACACTGTTGACATATCCAGCCTCTCGTCCACCATAATCACCATGTCCTTTTCTGCTGCACTGCTGCTTAGCCAGGTGGTCCCAACCCTGTAACAATGCTTGGAATTCTTTCGTCCCAAGTGCAGTACACTGCATTTGTCCTCATTGATTCTTATCAGGTTTTTTTTTGGCCCAATCCCCAACTTTATCTAGGTTACTCTGGACCCTATCCTTATACTCCAATGTATCTACCTGCCCCCCTAGCTTAGTGTCATCTGCAAATTTGCTGAGGGTACAATCCATTCCCTCATCCAGGTAAGTAATAAAGATGTTGAACAATACTGGCCCTAGAACTGACCCTTGGGGCACTCCACCTAAAACTGACCTCCAACCAGACAGTGACCCATTAGGATCAACTCTGTAACCAGCTTTCTATCCACCTTACAGTCTATTTATCCAATCCATATTTCCTTAACTTATGGGCAAGAATGTTGTGGGAGAGCATATCAAAAGCTTTGCTAAAGTCAAGGTATGTCACATACATTTACTTCCCCATGGCCACAGAGCAAATCACGGAAGCTAATCAGATTGGTCAAGCATGACTTGCCTTTGGTGAATCCATGTTGATTACTCCTGATTACTTCCCCCTTTTCTAAGTGCTGCGAAATGCAAAACTTAATAACCCACAAGGAATAGTAAAGAAATAGATTGACAAGTCCAGATGAATAGCCAGATACCCTCTACTTCTAGATAGGCCCAAGAGGATAAATGACAGAACACCACTTGTCATCACCTATAGCCCCCAGCTCAAACCCCTGCAGTGCATTATTGACAATCTACCTACCACGTCATCCCTCACTCTCACAGACCCAATGTGACAGGCCTGTTCTTTCCTACAGACAGCCACGCAACCTCAAGAAAATTTTCACTCCCAGCCACACACCATACTACAGAAATACTAATGTGGAACCTTTTCTTGCAACAAACACCATTGGCAGCTTTGTCTACATACCTACATTACAGACACCATCACTGGACCTTCACTGGACCTGACCACACTGTCACACCACTAGGGACTCATATACCTGCACTTTCACTAATATGATATACGCCATCATGTGCCAGCAGTGCTCCCCTGCCAAATTGGACAAATTGGACTATGCCTTCACCAAAGAATGAATGGACACAAATCAGACATTAGGAATCTGAATATGCATAAACTGGTAAGTGAGCACTTTATCTTGGCAGGATACTCAATTAATGACTTAATGGTTTGTGTATTACAACAAAGAGATTTTAACATCATATTACAAAGGGAGACATCTGAATTGGAATTCATTTACAAGTTTGATACCGATCACTGTGTACTCGGCAAAGATCTCAATTATCTTACACATTACAAGGACAATTTCCCCACCTTTGATAGTTGCAGGAATGGCAGACATTCCACTTAACTTAACTGATGCTTTCCAGAGGGTTTTTTTCTCTTTCTCTGCCTCTCTTTCCTCTCTCTGCCCATCCTTCCTTTTTAATGTTTATATTTAGTTGATTCCTCTGTTTTCTCTCATTTTTCCTCTCAGTTTTGCTCCAGATCTGAACAAGTAGGTCTTTCCCACAAAAGCTCATTACCTAATAAATAATATTGGTTCTTTTTTTTTTGTGCCGGTACTAACCTTGGAATCCCCAGCCACGGTATGGGCTATGCAGAGGGGGACAGTGGGAAGAGGAAGAGGGCAGGGAGCCAGCTGAGTACTCAATCCTCTTTTTTTTCTTTTTTAACAAAAAAGGCACTGAATAATATTGTTACTCCTTAAGGTGTGACAGGACTGCTTGCTTTGTTTTGCCAAGATTTAGCAGGTTATAGCATAAAACGATTTTGTCAAATCACCTCTGAGTTATGCATATTTATATTCATAGCCCATTTTCCATCCCGCATAGTTTTCAGTCAGGAGTACAGGGCTCCATGGGGGATTGTGAGCAAGTTTTAATGGGTCCACTAAGCAGGTCCAGGGTTAGGTATCCTGGGACCTAGGGCTGAAAGCTGAAGCTCCATCACATAGGGCTGAATCTTGCTACTCCCTGAATGCTGGCCTTGGGTTTTATATGCAGAAACCCAGTTATTGTGGACTGTGCAGTTTTTATACAGGTTGTACCTCTCTGGTTCAGGACCCTTGGGACCTGAGTGATCCCAAACGAGGGAATCTGCTAGACCAGGGGAGGTCAGGCTGCATGCTCAGGTGGGCTGCCCTTCTAGGTGCCACCAGGTCCCACACCCCTGGGTGCCTGGAAGTTTCTTTCCTGGTAGGTCTCCCTGCGCTGGATTACAAAGGCGCTCCATACCCCAGCCCAGCTCCACTTTGCATGGGGCTGCTGCCAGGGGTGGCGTTGGGCTTCTTGGTTACAAGGGCACACTGTCGACTTATATCCAGTCCCTCATCCACCATGCTGGGGGAGAGAGGGCCTCAGAAAGGAAGAGGTTGGGAACCCCATGCATTAAGCCATGCAGGCAGCCTCCTGCACCCATGCAGAACCTCTACACATGCAGGGTATTTCATATATTATACAAGACTATCGGAAATATGAGCTGACTGTAAATCAGGCCATGTTAACAAGAACAATCCACCTGGGATTACTTTAGGATGAATACATCTGTTTACATAAACAGAACCGGAAACAATGAGGCTGTGTCTACACTAGCCCAAAACTTCGAAATAGCCATGCAAATGGCCATTTTGAAGTTTACTAATGAAGCACTGAAATACATATTCAGCACCTCATTAGCATGCGGATGGCTGCAGCACTTTGAAATTACTGTGGCTCGTCCAGACAGGGCTCCTTTTCGAAAGGACCCCGGCAACTTCGAAATCCCCTTATTCCTAACAGCAGATGGCCATTTCAAAGTTTTGGGCTAGTGTAGACATAGCCTGAGTGTTTGAGAATGTATGCATATGATGTATTGACAATAAGACAGAAAGTATCTTACACCTGTTTTAAGGGCCAGAGCGGTGTAAAATGGCCTTAATTTAAATGAGAATCTGGCCCTACTTTCAGAAAGCAGTTCCTGAGGAAATACCATGCAGAATATTTTTGTGAGTGTATGATGCTGGCAGAGAATGAGGAGAGGGGCGTGGGCAACTCCATGAACCATACTTTAAATGTAAAAGAGCCACTGGCAGCTTGGTCAACTCTGAATAAGAGGGTCAAATTACTCTGAGAGAGAAGAAAGTAGGTAGATGGTGCTGTTTCTACATTGCTAGGCATGCTGCATGCCATCTAGTTTTTCCTTTGCATCTGAACCTGAGTGAAAGGTCCTGCAACTTTGTCTTTTCATTTCTTCTGTGTGAATCCTATCTGCTTGAACTAGTTACCCCAGCTTGGTTTTAAGGGCTTAGTCTGGCTTATGATCTAGAAGTTACCTTGTTCTTGCCCAGTGCTTAATCTAGCTACCCAGGGACAATTAGTGATCTCAGCTGTATGTATGGAGTTAACGACTGAGCCCAGCTGCAAAGAACTGATTAAACAAGGCTGGGAAATTAGTCTAAGGGGGCCACATCTCCACAGGAAGCTTCTGTTGACAGATGTCACTGTCGGAAGAGATTTTCTGGCAGGATCTCTGTGGACAGATCAAGTCTACACACAAAAGCATATGGAAAGAGCAACCTTCTTTTTCGACAAAGAGCAGCCAGATTGCTCTGCTCACTCTCAACAGAACGGCTGACCAGAAGCTCTGCAAATAGGGCTGCCTGGTGAACCAGATCACTGTCTGATGACAAAAGGGCTTTAGAGAGTTTACACCGCAGTTTTGTTGACAGAACGCTGTCAAGAGAGGAGATATCTCTGAACAGGGAGAGGTGTAATGCTGCTGGCGGATATGCTGGGTTTTGTTGACAAACTGTCAGCAAAGCACATTTTGCGTGAAGACACTCTGGGTTTTTCCGACAGAAGACCAGTTTTGCCACCAAAAACTGCTTGAGTAGACATGGCCAGGGAGAGACTGCAGAAAAAGATGCAACTCTGACGGAGGAAGTTGGGTAGGCTCTTCGGTTGGGAGCCCTGAGAGGGCTGACGAAGGTCAAGGAGATCCCTAAGGGAAACTTCCAGAGTACCTGGAGGAAAAAAGGTAATGGAATCTTGCTGGTGAAGAAGTAAGTTAAGAGAAGCTCTACAGGGTTCAGGAGAGGGGACTAAGTAGACGAAAAACATAATAAAGCCCAAGATGGGCAGAAGAACCATTAGTTTAGGTGTTTGGTTTGAGTTTTTGGTTGGACCTTTGCTTCCCCCGAAAGATTTTAAGTGACTTGGCTGGAGCATTCAGCCACAGAAGACCTTTTGAGAAGCAGATGTCCTGTATGAGGCGCTGAAGATGAACCTTGCAGCATCACCAAGGGACCCCTACGAGTGGTGAGTTCCCTACTGTATATTCTCACTGTATAAATTTTCTTGAAGGTTATAAAAACTCAAATCCAACTGTTGACTAAATAGGTATCCTCCACAGACCATGGAGTCAATTAAGTCTGCCAAAGCTTACAGCCAAATAAAACAGGAATTTGGGAAAAAGTTGTCAATATTAAAAAAAAAACCTCTTTAAACTCTTCTCTGAACAAGCCTCTTCCCTGCCCCCGAACCTAAATTCTTCCTCTTGCAACAAAGTGGCCCACCATGATGAGACTCTTTTTTTTTAATTAAAAAAAATTATTGAGATGAGAAGGAACACAGAATACTACCAAAAAGCCAATTTATTCATCTATCTAATAGGAATACTAACTTACAAGTAGAAATACAATGTACTATACTAAAAGGGGTCTCATATTGCCCTTATCAAAATAATGCCTGAATGCCTTTTGGTATTGCATTAGGCTGTGCGGCTAACAACTTTCATACGTGATTCATCCTCAAGCTCTTCTTCTACCTTGGAAAAATCTTATGTGCTGTGGTGTGTTTTGTTTTTAAAATATATGTGCTGGCATGTGTTCGAATGAGAGGAGATACAGCCAAAAAAGTGTGCTGAGGCCTTGGAGTGGAACATGGTGAGATTTGTGGAGATCCTCTGATCTTGTCACTGACAAGAGGCCGAATTGAGAACTTGGAACTGATCAAAAGAAATATCATATTGACCCTTCCTGAAGTCCTCAGCTGGCTTTGTACATCATGGTAGGTGTCTTACAATACTTCTGTGAGCAGCTGAGCCCCCAAATGATAAAGCTGGATCTAATCCGAGAACTATTACAAGACTTAAAGAGCCACCAGATCCCATTCCTCTCAATGACAAACACCCTTTGACTTACATAAGAACAGGCCAGAGGCCAGGATTATGGCTGCAGCCAACAATGTACTACACACTTTCCACTTAAATTACTTTAGTGGAACATGAAAGTGCTCAGCACTTCACAGAAGCCTCTCATCACTGTGCTGGATTATGTATAAAGTGTCTGTACAGTGCTTGGAACAGAAAAGGGGCCATATAAATACAAAGCTGAAATTTTTATTCTCCTGGCTATTGAAGAGCTTGTCTTTTTTAAAACGAGTGGCTCTGGACATGCCAATCAAATGTTCATGGATCTGTAGACATTAGAATAGATTGCAGCTCTTCCTGTTCAGTTTTCTGGTTACCAGTTGACATGGCTAGCAGGTCACTGGTATTTCTTTATGGTAAAACAATGTGTTTAGTTTGAGCGAATTGCCTGAGCCCAAGTTTCCTTTGCAAAGCTGCAGCAGAGCTGACAACTGTGATTTAGCAAATTAAATTTCTGTTGGGGTCCCTTGTTCCATTTCCTTTTTTTTTGCACAGATGTTTGGGTTGTAACTTTGTCACAAATGCTGTGACATGAGAACAACACTTTTTTCATCTCGGAAAATGCACAAATGTTCTTCTAGTCTGAATGTTGAAGTATAGCAGGCCCACTGCTGGGCGTCAGGGCAAAGGGGGCAATTGCTCCTGGGCCTGGCCTTTCAAAGGGGGCCAGAGCTCCAGCTCCAGCTCTGAGCTCCTTTGGAATGCTATGCCAGCACTTGTCTGGCTGCCTGTGGCTACTGGTGGGGAGGGCACTGGTGTGGTCCAGGCTGTGCTGAGGGCTGACTGCTCTTGGCCCAGCCCCTTTGGGTGTTGAACCAGGCCTCCTTCCCATCTTCCCCAGGGTCTGTGGCAGCTCTTGGCACCTCTGAAGTGTATAAATATGATCTAACATGCAGAGAAAACACAACTGACAAATGCTGGGTCCTTAGGAAGTAGGCAAAAAATCATGATTAAACAGGTACAATATAAAAGTTAAAAACACGCATAACTAGAATATGTACTATGTTTAGAGTGTTACACAAATGCTCTGACAGCAAACAGGCAGCTGAAGGAAAATTTTGAACAGGGATTAATGCAAAACAGACTTTACTTCAGGTCATGTTAAGGGCTGGCTACCCTGGCCCACTAAACAGGCAGAGACAAGGCAAATCATATGGACCTTCGCTCAATAGTGTGAGCTACAGTACCTTCTGCACAGCTATACCATTATCCTGAGAATGGGAAATATGTCACCCATTGGCTTCCTGCCAGCCTTCTCCACCTTCCCTGTGTCAGACTTTTTGCCTCTCAGGTGTCCTGGTGCACTCTTTCTGAAGCTAATGCATGAAAGAATTGAATTAATTTCTCAATCTCTTACTTAAATTTAGTTCAACAACAAATTTTAGTCTATGTAATTTTACTATTATATCTGGTTTAGACATTGTGACTTTAACTTTTGATGGAGAGTTTGGAATCAGATAGTAGCAGTCAATAGGAGTTGCTGAACAATATGCAAAACTGTTTGGTTATTTAATACCACATTTCTTTCCTCAGCTGGACACCTCTCTTCATAAACACTCTTCTACCTGTCAACACTCACGTATCTTATTTACAACCAATTTAAGTCCTGTGAAGGTTTCAAGAGCGATTTTAGGAGCTCCATTGCATCTAGCACCACCAGTACTTCATAGATAACCATACTTTTGGACATTTTAATGGGAAATGAAACTGATGAAGAACAGAAGCCCCCTTCTTAGGTTAATTTATCTATACAAACTGCAGTTTCTTTAATGCTCTGGGGCTCTAAAAGCTGTTAAGAAATAAATTTGGTATCATTTGCAAAGCAGGATTATCAACCGTCCGGCATTTCATGCAATTATCCTAAGAGTATTATGTAGAAAAGCAGTCCTCTCATAAACATGTACTTTACAGATTTCCTGGAGTTCTGAGGGGATTTGTAATTTACTAGTATAATGCAGTAGTCTGCTTTGTTAGGCTGATAGCCCAAGTAGAAGTTGCTCTTTTCCCAGGCCCCTTAATTAGGGGTTTTAAAAGTTTCTTCCTGTATGTAAAATGCAATATATATATATATATTTGTACATGTAACATCTAGCCTGAATTCTTTGCAGTAGACCTATTAATTTTGGCTTGCTCCCCACTTAAATGACTGAAAAGAATGTGTACATCAGAAACCAACCAACCAAAAATTCCTATTTAAAAATTTTGGGACCCATGCGATGTGTTTTCAGTTTCACCAACCAATTGCTTTGCTTTTTTAATTCCCCTTTTTAACCCTTTTTTGATTGTCTAGTTTTGATCCTGGTCTGAGGACCATACAGGTAGAAAACCTTGTAACTATGCAGAGCTCCACTGAAAGCCTTGTCACTATTGGTGGGCCTAGTGTTTCAACAACATGGCTGTCAGTGCAGGCCTGGAACACTAGATTGCAAGATGTTGAGGGCAGGATGCATGTCTTCATATCTCTCTGTGAAGTTCTTAGGACACCCGCTGCTTCAACATGCAAACTGTTTGGAGCAATGGGTTGTGGTTGCCATCTGGAACAACTCCAGTATAAAGCAGCAATGAACAAATGAAAATAAAAGCCAGTGGTGGGATATGTAAATTTGTGTGTAGCTTGGCACAATAAATGCTGTCTTGAGTTCTAATCCAAGAAATAAACTAAGGAAAAATACTTGTGAGGTAATGCTGTCCAGTGAATATGGTAATTGACTGAGTGTCAGGAAATCAAGATCACATTCCTTGCTCTCCTGTTGATCTCCCATGTTATATTGGTCTAGCCAATTCATCCTGTGCCTTTGTTTCTTCTCCCATGGCCATAGACCCTCGACCCCTGTTCTCGTGCAACCCTATGTAAGTACAATTTTGGGGGAGCCAGGAAACTGACCAGTGCAGCAGAGCTGGTCAGTTTCCTATCTCCTGTGAATGGCAGGCAGAAGAGAGCTTGGCGCTGGGCTGCCTGCCACTCACAGGACGGGGAACTGACGAGAGCTGATGTTCTGGTCAGTTTTCCTGCTCCTCTCAGGTCATTATCATTTTTATATAGACCCTTTTGATGAATGGGCTTAAGGTCCAGATGAACTCATGTTCTCAACTTTTTGGCATAGAAAGCCTTTTCCACAGGCACTGATATGGCAGTTATAGGGGTGGAGTATGCCTGACAAGAGGCAAATGCACAAAGAGGAGGGGAGAGAGAACACCAAGCCACCTTCTGTCCTAGTGCAGGGGCTCTCCTGCATCAAAGGCCTCCAAGATACTGCTGCTAGAAGAGATGCTAGACTTCCCAAAATGGATAGGAAGGAGCTATGACCCCTTCCTTCCACCAGCAGGTACTCTGCACCCACAAACACTTCACTCTTACTCATAAAAGTCATAGAATCATAGGGCTGGAAGGGACCTTAAGAGGTCATCGAGTCCAGCCCCCTGCTTCAAGCAGGATCAATCCCAACTAAGTCATCCCAGCCAGGAGCTTGTCAAGCTGGGACTTCTAGGGATGGAGATTCCACCACCTCTCTAGGCAACACATTCCAGTGCTTCCCCACCCTCCTGGTGAAAAAGTTTTTCCAAACATCCAACCTGCTCCTTTCCTTCTGTAACTTCAGACCATCGCTCCTCTGTCCTGTGCTCTGTCACCACTGAGACCACTTTCTCTCCATCCTCTTCAGATCCCCCTTTCACGAAGTAGATGCTGCTATTAAACCACGCCTCAGTCTTCTCTTCTCCAAATGAAATAAGCCCAAATCTCTCAGCCGCTCCTCACAGGTCACATGCTTCAGTCCCTTAATCATGTTCATTGTCCTCTGCTGAACTTGCTCCAGCACATTCATGTCCTTTCTATAGTGGGAGGCCCAAAACTGGATGCAGTACTCCAGATGTGGCCTCACCAGTGCTGAATAGAGGGGAACAACCACTTCTCTAGATCTGCTCACAGTGCTCCTCCTAATGCACCCTAATATGCCATTAGTCTTTTTGGCTACAAGGGCACAGTGTTTACTTGTATCCAGCCTTTCACCTGCCATAATCCCTAGGTCCCTTTCCTCTGTACTGCTGCTTAGCCAGTCAGTCCCCAGCCTATAAGAATGCTTGGGATTCTTCCATCCCAGCTGCAGGATTCTACTCTTCTTCTTGTTGAACTGCATCAGATTTCTTTTGGCCCAATCCTCCCATTTATCCACGTAACTCTAGATCCTCTCTCTACCTTCCAACATATCTACTTCTCCCCCTAGCCTGGTGTCAGCCACACACTTCCTGAGGGTGCAATCCAGTCCCTCATTCAGGTCATTAATAGAGATGTTGAACAACACCGGCCCCAGAACGGAGACTTGGGGCACTCCACTTGAAACTGGCCACCATCCATATATTGAGCCATTGACCACTACCCTTTGGGCCTGATTGTCAAGCCAGTTTTCTTTTCCTC
Organism: Carettochelys insculpta; assembly: GCF_033958435.1. NCBI lineage: Eukaryota > Metazoa > Chordata > Testudines > Carettochelyidae > Carettochelys > Carettochelys insculpta. The sequence goes on from NC_134140.1 coordinate 73,238,733, forward strand.
TTATAGTCCATGTATCCAATCCATACTTCCTTAACTTATGGGCCAGAATGTTGTGGGAGGCAGTATCAAAAGCTTTGCTGAAGTCAAGGTATATCACATCCACTGGCTTCCCCATGTCCACAAACTCTGTTACCTCATCATAGAAGCTAATCAGATTGGTCAGGCAGGACTTGCCCTTGGTGAATCCATGTTGGCTACTTTTGATCAGTTTCCCCTCTTCCAAGTGCTCCAAAATGGATTCCTTGAAGATCTCTTCCATTATTTTCCCAGGTACTGAGGTAAAGATGACTGATCTATAGTTCCCTGGATTGTTCTTCTTTTCTTTTTTAAAGATGGGCACTACGTTTGCCTTTTTCCTATCATCCGGGATCTCTCCCGATCTCCAAGAGTCATCAAAGATAATGGCCAAATGCATGGCAATGATGTCTGCCAACTCCCTCAGTACCCTTGGGTGGATTAAATCCAGATGCATGGATTTGTGTACACAAAATTTTTCCTGAGAAGCTCTTAACTCGTTCCTTTCCCACCGAGGGTTGCCCTCCAGCTTCCCATACTGCATCGTTTAGCACTGTAGTGTGGGAGCTGTCCTTGTCCGTGAAGACTGATGGAAAAAAAAGCATTGAGTACTTCAGCTTTTCTTACATCATCCATCACTAGGTTACCTCTCTCACCCAGTAATGGCCCCACACCTTCCCTGATAACCTTCTTATTGTTAACATGCCTGTAGAAACCCTTCTTGTTACCCATCACATCCCTTGCTAACTGGAGTTCCAATTGTGCTTTTGCAGTCCTGATTACTGCCCAACATTCTCCAGCCATATATTTATACTCCTCCTTAGTCAACTGTGCACATTTCCACTTCTTATACACATCCTTTTTGAGTTTAACTGACCAAGTATTTCCCTGTTAAGCCAATCTGGTTGCCTGCCATATTTGGGTTTCTTACTGTGCAGCAGGATGGTTTGTTCCTGTGCCTTCAGTAAGACTTCTTTAAAATGCAGCCAGTTCTCCTGAACTCTTTTCCCCTTCATCTTCATTTCCCAAGGGATCCTGCCAATAAATTCTCTCAGGGAGTCAAAGTCTGCTCTTTTGAAATCAAGATTCTGTATTTTACTATTCACCTTTATTCCTTTTGTAAGGATACTGAAATCTGCCATCTCATGATCACTACAGCCCAAGTTGCCACCCACTTCTATTTCTCTTACTAGTTCTTCCCTGTTTCTGACCAGCAGGTTAAGTTGTGCAAGGCCCCTGGTAGGTTCCACCAATACTTGTACCAAGTTATCCCCAACATTCTCCAAAACCTTCCTGGATAGTATGTGTGCTGCTGTGTTGGTCTCCCAACAAATGTCTGGAAGATTGAAGTCTACCATGAGACCCAGTGCCTGTGATTTGGAAGCTTCTCTTAGCTTTCTGAAGAAATCCTCATCTACCTCATCTCCATGATCTGGCAGTCTTAGAAAGCCTTGTAGGATGGCCATGCTTCTGGAGCTGTAGCAGGAATGCACAATAGCTTGGGATCCCCTGATGCATCCCACAGCATGCCTTTGCACTGTGTGCCCCCATGCCCCAGAGAACACTCCTTAAAGCCCAGTATGGTTTTACAAGGTGTTACATGATGGGAAGGTTTTGTGTATAGAATACTGATTATTTCTTCAGGCTCTCCTAACTAGGTGAGACAGATCAACTAGCTGCATGATGTGTTTTTGTTTGTTTGTTTGTTTGTTTGCAGTTTGAGAGAGGCCAGCACCATGTACTTCCACATCCACAATCTCCATCTTTGTATTCAGGATCAAGAAGGTAGCGGGAGCAAGATTGTCATCATGATAGCTGTTGCTGTACCACTCACCCCAGTATTCTGGGACTTAGATCACAACATCAGTGATTTTCTGGTCTTTTAAGAGTCTTGCCATTTTAAAACAACAAGAAGTCCTGTGGCACCTTATAGACTAACAGATATTTTCGTGCATAAGCTTTTGTGGGCAAAGACCCGCTTCATCAGCTGCATCGCTTATGCTCCAAAATATCTGTTAGTCTATAAGGAGCCACAGGACTTCTCGTTGTTTTCGAAGATGCAGACTAACACAGCTACCTCTCTGATACCTGCCATTTTAAGTCATGCATACAAATTAAAATGCTGTTCGAGAATCTGCTGGTTTTATTCTGGGTCTCCTCTGGTTTACAGCATGCTTTGGAATATCTGCCTAAACTATTCTAATGTTATACAAATTATTACTTTGTTCAGAGTCAGTTAATTTAAATTTTACACCATTGATGTCATTATCTTGGAAGCTATCTTTGGTAGACCTTTAGCTGGTATGAGACCTTTTCGGGGAGAGAGGATAAGGAATACAGGGGATGGGTTAGACTCTTATACAGATCAGGTGCACAACTTGTGATCAGAAAGCGAAGCCCTCTCCCGGCACTTTTTATTGTACCTATTTTCTCAGATTGAACATACAGGAAATTGAAGTATTGATACAACCACTGATCTTTAAATGAATATAAGTGTTTTCTTCTGCCTGATTCACACATATGAAAACAAACTTTCCCCCATCCCACTTAATATAAAGAATTATTTTAGAACATATTTGTCAAAGAATCACCAGTTGTATTTGTAGTTGGATCCTAAATGACCCACTGGCCTGGGGCATCATTGTTGACTGAACTGGTGCACATATGAGTATTTTAAAATTAAAGCACTTTGGGATTCTTTTGAGTAAATCCTGTTTTTTTTTCCCTGGAGCTTTAAGTTTTTTCCAAAATTCATCTCGCTGTTATGTTCACATTAAGTTCTTTCAATTGTATGCCTCTCTGATTTTTGTGAATGTCCCTGCTGTCCCCAAAACATTTGTACACATTGAGGTACACAGGAATTTCCATCCCAGTTTTCTAGGCCCAAAAGTTCTGAATGGTTAGCTTTAAAATATGTATGTTTTCTTATCTGAACAGAACCAAGATGCTGATTGGCCATTGACTTACTGAAGCAGGTAAAAGGGCAGTTTCCTCTCTAAATCCATGAGATTTCAATGAAGTGTCACGAGGGGGAGCCATCGTCAATGTTATCACACTAGGTTCAGCAATAGTAACAGAGAGGAAGCCGTGCTAGTCTATACACTATCAAAACAAAAAGCAGTCAAATAGCACTTTAAAGACTAGCAAAATAGTTTATTAGGTGAGCTTTTGTGGGACGGTGTTGTATTTCTTTTTAGTGACAGGTCCCAGAGGTGCGATACCGCGAAGGATGAAAGACAAAGACGAACATAGACAGCAGGGGGCCAACAGTTCTATAGTCTGAAGGCCCTGAGTTTATTATTCTGACAGCTTTTATAACCAAGTGAGAGCACATTATTATGAAAAAAGCAGTCAGCTACAATATAACTGGCTCAGCACTTCTATCTCTAAAAAAGCCACATCAATCCTCCCAGTCCTTGAACATGAACTCTCGAAAACACCTAATTAAAGCAACACAGCTCCTTGCGGTTTGCCTACAAGAGAGCAGGTGTTTCGTTTGCAAAACATGTTATGTTGCTCTAGATGCCAAGAGCCCAGCCGGGCCTGGGAGACATGTGGGGGGGAGAAGGCAAAACTCCTTCATCTCCCCCTTTTTGTTTTCTAGCTACTCTATGCAACATCAGAGAAAAAACAGCAGCTTGCTGCTTGCAATTGGAGGATAGGTTTCTGCTTCTCCTCCAAATGACACAAAGCAAAAGCAAAAGAATCAAAATCAGGCCTAACAATACTAGCGCTGAGCCCCCTAACAGCTTAATATGTTTGAGTGGATTCAGACAACTCAGGCCATCCACTAGGCCGTCCAACAATTTCGATCCAGAGAGTAGTTCTAATTTTTTATCAAAAGTGGTAAAGATTTGGTTCTGTAGTTGTTGTATTTCAATTGACAAATTTCCTTGACCCAGCAAGTGTTTTTTCACATTTGCCCACGGAAAGTGGGTATCATTATAAGGTAAAGGGGTAACACAATAAGAAGATACATTCCAATCACATTGCATTCTTAGTTGTTTCTGCCTGCTAACTATTTGATCACCAAGCATTATGACAGCCTGTTGGAGATCAGCCATTTGAGAGGCTAGCTGGCTATCAACTTGGCGTTGAGAAGTCCAAAGTCCATCTGTGTTAGCATGCCATTCTTGTACGAACTCGGTGGTTTGAATCGTTTGATGTAAAGCCGCTCCAGCTACTGCTGCTGTGGCGGTGACGGCAATAAGTCCCATAATCACGGCAATCAGCAGACCAACAAATCGTTTGGCTCTTTTAAGAATTCTGCTTATGGCTTGGTCGATGAAGTACATCTCAGGAGATCGCTGCCAAGACTGAGGCATTGGACTGTTCTTTTTTGTTCAGACTGTTGCTGACCTAACTGCTTAATTGTTATTGCATGTGTTGATTAAACATCTATTTGTGTGTCTTGCTCAATTTCCTAGTACTTGGCTATTCTGGAGTGCATGAGAGCATAACGCATATTCTACCCTAAATGCCTTTTTCTCTATTTTATCTTCAACTTCTTCACAAGTGAGATAAGATAACACCCCCTCAAAAAAACACTCTTATCCTGAAATTAGGGTGTACAGCTATCTTGGTTAAGCTGTAAGAACCCTTTCATACAAGACAAGACTAAGGGTTATGGGAAATAACTTGACTGGGGACAGATGCTGATTTCAAATTTCTCATTCTTTATGTCAGTTGCTGCAATACTCTAGTTGTTGTGATTACGTTGATGCAATCTTAGAAATGCATGCAGTAACAAAAACGTATGGTGGGTTGGGGGGTTGAGCACTGGAATTTGTTACTAACTGTATTTTAAAAATGCAAATGGGCTCAAGGGCACTTATGGTATGACCATGTCTTCTAAATGAAGACAGAATAATAAGAGGAAGGTAGGGCCAGATTCTCAGCTGGTGTAAATTGGCATAGTTTCATTCAGAGGAGCTCTATTGACTCCTATTAACTTCTGGCTTCCACTTGGGAGTCCAGGTGAAGAAAGATGATGATGGAAATGCGTAGGAGTAGCTGTGAGATACCATATGGCCCCTCATTAGCACGGTGTCATGGATTTTGAATGACTTTCTTAACATTTTTGTCATGTGCTGCTTAATGTAGGTGTTGAAAAGTATGAGCCCTAGACTTTCTTAAATTACATCTGCAAGCAATTTCCATAATTCTATAGCTTTTATTAATCTTTTTTTCTCCTCTGGAAGGAATTGCATTTATGTATAATATATTCCGGGATTAGCACCAAACTGAGAGCCCAGATTGTGATCCATCATAAAGACATCTTAACTTTATAAAAGATTGCTATCCACCAGGGTCCGTAATACATAAATAGCACTGGAAGCTTATTACATCTCTAAGAGTGATACATCAGTGCTGAAGGTGTGACTGACGCTTTACATGTTAAGTCACTTCCAAGCAGCATGTACTTCAGCCAAGTCCCAATCAAAATTCTATAAAATCAATTTTTGTAGCACAGTTACCAAGATGTAATAGCTCTGTCACTTGGAGATCTCCTAATATATAAACAGTTTCCAAGTTGGTGACTCTCATGTAGATTAATCCTTTGTGAGATGATAAAGCTGAGGCTCATAACAGTCTTGAGTGACTTTTAATTTTGATTAGTTAGCAGTTTGGTATGTAGCCCTTCTGTTAACGCCAGATGCCTGCCAGAAGGGCCGGGTTCAACTCTTGTGGGGTTTTCCTATCAAGGATACAACCATCCGGCTTGAGCCCCCACCCAGTGGCCTGGGACAATTTCACCCCCATGCTGGGTGCCTGTAAGGCGGTTCTCCCCCCCACTCACAAGCACAGTGTCTGAGATAGAAAGGGCTTGTTTAATGACCATAACCTACCCCAAGGTTACAGCGACAGATGCAGTATATCTCAGCACAGAAGAGACAAAACCCCTTTTACCCAGATACCATCCCCATATGCAGTAGAAGCCAGTCTCTTGCTGGGGCTCTTGGCCCTTTTCCACACACAGTTACAGGGTGTACCCTCTGCGGTGCAGTCCCAAACTCAAAGCCCACAGATCCATCACCAGGGCAATACTAGCTGTCCACTTGTCTGTAGCCTCCCCTTGCTGTCACCAGCCATCTGCCACTCACCATCATCCGCCGCCGCTCCTACCGGCTGCCTGCTGTCGTCTACCACCGCCGCCGCCGCCCCTCCTACCAGCCGCCTTCGTTGCTCCTACCAGCCACCCGCTGGTCCTGCTGTTGTCCACCGGTCCTAACCCCACTGCTTAGGACTGCCCTAAGGCAGAACCCAGTGATTTCAGCTCTGTGTGGCCTCAGCTGCCACTCTGTGATTTCAGCTCCTGGTATCTCTAGTGTGGGGTTTCACAAACACCCTAGTATCCAGCTCTATCTTTCAACAGGTGGGGAGGGTTCATCAAGCCAGGCTTATAGCTATATGGCCAAAACATAGGCAGGGCCAAGGCACTCCACAAGCTGGCTCAACTACTACCCCTCCCCTTCTCTCTCACAATGCTTTAAACCAGGGAGCCCTGTGTAATCAATGTCTTACACAGCTAAGGCGACTGCCCTGTCCCCCACAACAACCCAGAGCATTGGTGAGATCTCACAACTCCCGCATTAAGTGTCAGCTTAAATTGTGATTTTACAACTACATGTTTACAATAGACCAAATCTCATGGCTTACTTGCTACCCATTAGGCTTTGCCTGAAAAGGTATCACACATGCACACCTTTTTCATTCTCATGCAGATGACCTCTGGGAGACTCATTCCTCCCAGCCTTCAGCAGCACTGCGTTCTCCTGCTCCCCATTCCCCACACTACCAAAGACAGGGGAACTGCTGCTGCCCCCCACTTGAGCAGCCCACCTCCTCATCCAGCAGCTGCTGCATCCTCACCCCCCAGGAAAGGTAAGGGGCTTCTGAAAGCGGCGGTTGGGCCCCCTCCACAGGCCTCTTCCTTTGGAGTGGCCTGGGAGGGGTGAGTTTGGGCAGAGCCCTTCTTTTCCACCGGGGCTCCAGAGGGGTGGCTGCATAGCCAGGGGTGGGGTGTTAGGGTGTGCCCCTGCCCCACCCCTGCATCCACCCTCCCCCTTACTGCCCCCCCACCCACACCCAGCCGCCGCTGGGGGCCTCTCCTCCACCTAGGCCCCCTTCTAACCAGCTGCCCCTTCCTTCTCCCCCTGGTTTCTTGAAGGCTCTGCAGCAGCTGCCGTGGGCGCCCCCCCTCAGGTGCACGTGGGCACCCCCACCCCCCCATTTCCCCCAGGTTGGCTGTGCCCACGACCCCTCCCACCGCCTTTTATTTTTCACTTCACCCAAGCGCCTGAGCCCCCCCCCCCGCCCCACACGCATAAACTTTAATCCCTCACATCCCAGTGCAGAAAAGGAGCCATTTTACCATCTTGTGCTGGGAGTAGCAGCCATCTTAGGTTTCACCTTCCCCTGACCTCACTGCCCTTGCTCTGCCCTTCCCCCATCTGACTGGGTCCTCAGCCCGGCCAGTGGGGGAGGGGCAGCCACGCCTCCACCCTTCCTTCCACTCCACTCTCCTCCCCTCCCCCGCTCTCTCTTAAAGGCCCCCACACCCTACAAACTTCCCCCATCTTACAAACCCACCACCATGACCCCCACACCCGCCAGAGGGTCATCCAGTGACCCCCTCCTCCCCTCGTCTTCCACTGTCACCCCTCCCACCCCCGAAACGGCGGCCCACTCATCCAGGGCCGCCCAAGACTCTGCCGCCATGTCAGCTGAGGGCGCGGGCACAGGCTCCGGGGCTCCCACCACCTCCGCCGCGGCGTCCTCCAGCAACCTGGCCCCGAACCCACCCCCCCAAAAGGGCAGGAAGGGCCAGGGGAAAAGGAAGGGCAAGAGCCCCGCCCGGAAGGCTAAACCCCCCGTGGCGGGGACTCTCCCCCTGGCTGCCCAAGCACTCGCCGCAGCCTCCCCTTCTCCCCCTCCCCCATCTCTCTCCACCACCCCTGGGGGCCCCGACATCTCGGCCCCCGGGTCGTATGCCCAGGTGGCGGCCGCCGCCCCGCACCCTGCTCCTTCCGCCTCCGCCAGGACTACCATCCCCGACGGTCGCGGCCCCTTCCCCGCGCTCACCAGGAGGCACGGGGTCCGCTGCCTCCTGGTGGCTGCCTCGCCCCACGTGGAAACCTACGTGCGGGCGTTGGCACGGGTGGTGGGGTCCGCGGCCGTGGTGGCGGCCTCCCGGATGTTCGGGAAGATCGTCTTCTTCCTGGCTTCGGAGGCCGCCGCCCAGGAGGCGGTGGAGAGGGGCCTGGCGGTTGGGGGCGTGCACGTGCCCCTGGAGCCGCTAGAAGACCTGGGCGTGCGGGTGGTGGTCTCGTCCGTCCCGCCCTTCCTTCCCAACTCCGCCCTTCTGCCTTTCCTCACCGCCCTGGGCCGGCCTTTGACGGTCCTGAGTCCCCTCCCCCTAGGCTGAAAAGACCCCGCCCTCCGGCACGTGCTCTCATTCCGCCGGCAGGCCCGAGTCCAACTGCCGCCGGCGGCAGCACAGGGCGGGGTGGCCCAGGAGGGGACTATACTGGTGCCCTATCAAGGGGCCCAGTACCGGGTCTTCTACACCCTGGGGGAGGCCCGGTGCTTTGGGTGCCGGGCGGCGGGGCATGTCCAGAGGGATTGCCCCCTGGCCCGGCACGAAGAAGAGGAGCCCGGGACCTCCTCCGACCCGGGGGCCGTCAGCCACAAGACCGGCGGCGCCCCGACCGCGACAGGCCCTGGGACCACCACTCCTCTTTTAGGCCCAGACGGATCCATCGCCTCTCGGGCGTCGGAGGGCGCCCGGCAGCATGGTGCCGGGAGAGAAGAAGCGGGCGCCGGCGCCCGAGCGGGCACAAAAGCCGGGCCCGTGGAGGAGAGGGAGGCAGGGCCGGCGGCAGGACCAAAAGAGGGCCCACCCCAGGGCGGGTCGCCCCTCTCCCTCGCCGCCCCACCGCCCTCCTCCCTCCCTCCCTCCTTGTCGGCCCTATCCCCTGGCCCCTCCTCCTCTACTGCCCAGCCCGCCTCCTCGGAGGGCTGGGTATTGGTGGGGGGGAAAAGGAAAAAAGGGGGTGCACGCGTCCGGCACCCCACCCCGCCGGAGGACGGGGTGGAGGTGCCGCGCAAGGCACCCAAGAGATCTGCCAGCCCCGCTCCACCCGCCGAACCCCCGGCTACCAACCATCTGCCGGGGGTGACGGAGGTTGCCGCCACGGCGGCCGAGGAGATTAACACCCCCTCGGCCCCGGAGCCGGAGCCAGAGCCAAAAGAGGCCGAGACGGCCCTCCCTGTGCCCGCGCCCTCCTCCGACCCCCCCCGCCTCCGGCCGCTACCCAGGCGGCTGTAATGGAGCGCCCGGACGGGGTGGCTCCTGGCCTCGCCCTCCTCTCGCAGGAGGTTGAGGCCCTGAGCCTCACCCCGGTGGCCCTGGACATGGAAGGCCTGCTATTAGAGGCCTGTGGGCCGCCTATGGACTCTCCCCCACCCCTCCCACTTTCCCCCACCCCTCCCACCAGCGATCCCTCAATTGCCACCTCCTTCTGCCCTGAGCTGTCCCAAGGGGCAACCCCTCCCTCAACTAGGGACGACCCCCCAGCGGAGGTCGGCCAGCCCCCGGACGCCCCAGGGGAATTAGGGCTCCCCTTGCACCCCCCCTTCGTCCCCGCAACTGAAAACCCCGATACCCTCTCCCCCGACCTGCCGGCGCCTCCCGCTGAGAGTGCCGGCACCTCAACCTCTACCCTGCCATTGCCTGAGGAAGCCCCCCTCCTGGAGACCTCCTTGGCCCGTATTTCCGCCCTTGCTCCCACCTTGGCCTCACTGCTTGCCACCCCCGCCATACCCCTTCCCGGCCAATGCCCCGCTCCAGAACCCGCAATCCCCCCAACTCTAAACCCTCCCCTTCCTCCTCCCCCCCCACTCCCTCCTTTCCCTCCCCCCCATGACCCCTCTCTTCCCCCACTGATCTCTACCTCCCCTGCCCCCATCCCTCCTCCTCCTTTTTACCCCTGCCCACTCATACCTGCCCCCGAGGTCATAACCCCTCAGGAGGCCCCTCTTGCACTGCCCTCTCCCAGCACTTCCGGGGCTGCTCTCCCTCCGCCGCCCTCATCCCTCCCAAACTCAGGCCCCAGTCCCTACCCCAACCTCTTCTCTGGCCGGGGGGCCCAAAAGAACGCGAGGCCGACGGGTTCTCAAGACCCCGAGACCTCGGCACCCCACGCGCTGGTGGGTGAGATGCGCCAGTTCTTGGAGGACGTTCGCGGCTCCAAGAACAAGGTTACTCTCGCCCTCCAGCGCTGGGGAGACTTTCATTCTGCCCTGGAGTCCGCGAGGGCCCTTCTGAGGGAGGGCAAGGGGACCGGGAAGAGGGACGCCGCGGTCTACCAACGGGCCTGTGGCTTCCGTGACGCCCTCGTCACCTTTGGCGTGGCTCACGGCTTGCTGCGTGGCCCCATGGGAACCGCCGGCGCTCCCTCTGGCGAGGATCCTCCCCAGCCCTCCAAATGGCGCCGTTCATCTTTGCCACACTAAACGTCAGGGGCTGCGGGTCGGGTCTCTGCAGGTGCCGAGTGCTCTCCTTCCTCCGAGAGGGCGGGTACTCGGTCACCTTTCTACAGGAGACCCACACTACTCCGGCCGCCGAAGCCAAGTGGCGGCTGGAGTGGGGAGACGGGGTCCACTTTAGTCATCTCTCAGCTCAGCGGGCCGGGGTAGCGACCCTGTTCTCCCCAGACCTGCAGCCCGAGGTGCTGGGGAGTGTCGAGGTCGTGCCGGGCCACCTGCTGTATCTCCAGGTGCGGGTGGAGGGGCTGCCTCTTCACCTTGTCAACATCTACGCCCCGACACTCGGCCCGGAGAGAACCCCCTTCTTCCAGCAGGCGGCGGCCTTCCTCGACACCATCGATCCTCGTGAGTGCCTGGTCCTCGGCGGGGATTTCAACTGCACCCTCGAGGAGCGGGACCGCACGGGGACCGAGAAGTGCCAGGCCGCTGCGGACGTCCTCAGGGAGCTCATTAACCGTCGCTCCCTAGTGGACGTCTGGCGCAGCCACCACCTGGACGAGGACGCCGGTTTCACCTACGTCCGGGTGGTGGGCCATAAATCTGCACACTCCCGGTTGGACCGCATTTACATCTCGCGGCACCATCTCTCCCAGGCCCACGCCTCCAGCGTACGGCCGGCCCCCTTCTCGGACCACCATCTGGTGGCCGTGAAGGCTTCCCTCTCGCCGGGGAAGCGGGGGTCGGCCTACTGGCATTTTAACAACAGCCTGCTGGAGGACGTGGGCTTTGTGGCGTCCTTCTGGGAGTTCTGGCTGGCCTGGCGCGAGCAGCGGCACGCCTTTCCCTCGGCACGGTGGTGGTGGGACCTGGGAAAGGTGCGCGCGTGGCTCTTCTGCCGCGACTATACTCGGGGGGCCAGCTGGCGGCAGGATGCGTTGATAGGGCAGCTGGAACGGGAGGTTCTTGAGCTGGAGAGGCGTCTAGCCGCCAGCCCCGGAGATCCATCCCTCTGCAGCACGTACCAGGAGAAGCGGGACGAGCTCAGGACCCTCGACGCCCATCGGGCACAGGGGGCCTTGGTGAGGTCGCGAATCCAACTCCTCCAGGAGATGGACCACGGCTCCCGCTTCTTCTAAGCCCTGGAGAAAAAGAGGGGCGCCCAAAAACATATCCCCTGCCTTCTGGCGGAGGACGGCAACCCTCTTACGGATCCGGTGGAGATGCGCGAGAGGGCTCGCGCCTTCTACGCCGCCCTTTTCTCCCCGGATCTGACCGACGCCGACGCCCGCGGGGCGCTCTGGGACCAACTCCCGTCGGTCAGCACGGGCGACCGGGACCGGCTGGATCTTCCTCTCACTCTGGCCGAGCTCTCGGAAGCCCTCCGTCTCATGCCCACCAATAAATCCCCGGGCATGGACGGGCTGACCATGGAGTTTTACCGCGTGTTTTGGGACGTCCTCGGCCCAGACCTGCTCGGCGTCTGGGCCGAGGCCCTGCAAAGCGGGGTGCTCCCCCTCTCATGCAGGCGTGCAGTCCTCAGCCTGCTACCCAAGAAGGGGGACCCCCGCGACCTCAAGAACTGGCGTCCCATCTCGCTCCTCAGCACGGACTACAAGATCATTGCCAAAGCCATCTCCCGTCGCTTGGGGTCCGTGCTGCAGGAAGTGGTCCACCCCGACCAGACCTACACCGTCCCGGGCTGCACCATCCTGCATAATTTGTCCCTGGTCCGGGATCTCTTAGAGCTTGGGTGTAGGGACGGCCTGTCGTTCGCCCTCCTGTCCCTGGACCAGGAGAAGGCGTTCGACAGGGTGGACCACGGGTATCTCCTGGGCACCCTGCAGGCCTTCGGCTTTGGACCCCGCTTCGTCGGGTTTCTCCGGGTGCTGTACGCTGCCTCGGAGTGCATGGTCAAGCTCAACTGGACCCTGACCGCTCCGGTCGGCTTCGGACGGGGAGTACGACAAGGCTGCCCTCTCTCAGGACAGCTGTACGCTCTGGCCATCAAGCCCTTCCTCTGCCTCCTTCGGCGAAGGTTGATGGGGTTGGCGCTTCCAGAGGCAGGGCTGCGGCTAGTCCTGTCGGCGTACGCCGACAACGTGCTCCTCGTGGTCCAGGACCCGGGAGACCTGGCGCGTCTGGAGGCCTGCCAAGCTATCTACTCGGCAGCCTCCTCTGCCCGGGTCAACTGGGTCAAGAGCTCTGGCCTGGTGGTCGGGACCGGATGGCAGACGAGCCACCTCCCAGCCGCGCTTCAGGCCATCCGGTGGAGCGCGGGTCCGCTGCTCTATCTAGGCGTCTTTCTCTCCGCCACGCATCCCTCTCCGCCGGAAAACTGGCAAGGCCTAGAAAGCAGGGTCGCTGAGCAGTTGCGGAGGTGGACAGGGCTACTCCAGTGTCTCTCCCTCCGAGGGAGAGCGCTGGTGTTGAACCAACTAGTCCTGTCCATGCTCTGGCACCGCCTCAGCGCCCTGGTCCCACCCCCCGGGTTCCTGGACCAGCTCCAGAGGTTAATCCTGGAGTTCTTCTGGCCAGGACTGCACTGGGTCCCTGCAGGGGTACTCCATCTCCCCCCCGGCAGAGCGGGGACAGGGCCTGACCTGCACGCTCACTCAGGTCCATGTCTTCCGCCTCCGGGCCCTGCAGAGGCTTCTCAACACCAACAGTGCAGATAGTCCGGCGTGGAGCACGCTGGCGCACGCTTTCCTCCGCCGTTACCGAGGGCTCCGATGCGACCGGCAGCTCCTCTATTTATCCTGCAGAGACCATCTGCGAGGCCTCTCGGAGCTGCCGGCCTTCTACCAGGACCTTCTCCGCACTTGGCGGCTGCTCGCAGCCTCCAGGTCCTTAGGGGCCACCGTGGGAGAAGACCTCCTCGCGGAGCCCCTGCTACACAACCCCCACCTTCGTGTGCAGGTGGCGGAGTCTCGCACGGTGCGCTGGAGGCTGGTCCTAGGTGGAATCACCAGGGTTGGAGACCTCCTGGACTACGAACGGGGGAGACTGGATGGAGGCCCCGGCGCTCGCCCGGCGCATGGGGCTCTCCGACCTACGCTCCCCCCGTCTCGTACTCCGGGAGGTGAAGGCTGCCCTGCCCTCCACCGCTCACAGTTACCTCGGCTGGGTCCTGCGAGAGGGTGCACCCCGCCCCCCTCCCACTCCTAGCCCTCCGGATCCCTTCGTGGGCCCCCGGCTTCGCGATCCTGCCCGCCCCCCTCCCCCCCATCACCTCAGCCAGCTGCACACTTTCCAGCCGGTCCCCTTCCGAACCGCGCCTCGACACCTTCTGTACGCGCTCGTGCTTCACACGCTCCACTTCCCCACCTTCGTGTCCCGCCCCGATCACAAATGGCGGGACCTCTTGCCGTCATCGGAGGGTGGGGAGCCCCGGTGGGCCGGCCTCTACTCCACCTTGGTCCCACGGCCCGCCGGGGACATCAGCTGGAGAATCCTCCACGGAGCAGTGAGCACGGGCGTGTACCTGGCGCGGTTCACCCCCATCCCGGACACCTGTACCTTTTGCGGCACGAGGGAGAACCTGGCGCACATCTACATCGAGTGCGCCAGGCTGCAGCCCCTCTTCCGGCTCCTCCAGAACCTCCTCTTGAGGTTCTGGCTGCACTTCTCCCCACACCTTCTCATCCTCTCACACCCTATCCGTGGCCCCACAAAGTCGCGGGACCTCCTCGTCAGCCTCCTCCTGGCCATGGCCAAAATGGCCATTTACAAAACCAGGGAGAGGAGGCTGGCAGGGGGGGCGACCTGCGACTGTGGGGCCTACTTCCGTTCCTCCCTCCGCTCACGAATCCGAGCAGAGTTCCTCTGGGCGGCGTCCACCAACTCCCTGGATGCCTTTGAGGAACGGTGGGCGCTGTCCGGGGTCCTCTGCTCGGTGTCCCCCTCTGGCTCCCTCATTTTAAACCTTTGACCCTCACTCCCGCTCCTGGTTTTTCTTTCGTTGTCCCCCGTATTTACTTGGAACCGGGCTGTTTTTAATGGGTCCCCTCTCATCGTGAGAGGGGCCTTGTAGCCATGGGCAGGCTATGCCTGCCCACTCCCCCGGCATCCAATAGGTACAGGTATAATCTGTTACTAAGAAGTAGCATCCCTACCTGACTACTACAAATTAAATGCATGCTTTTCTCTTTGATTTTGTTAACACAACTTCTAGGGAATTATTATTTCTGTTTCAGTCCCCTCTTAGCAACAATAATTTTAGTGCAAACAGCAACAATAAAAACCAAGCAAAGAAATACACAACCCTACTGCAGTAATGTAACATTGAAGCTTAGATTTTACATTCACATGTATATATCCATTAGCACAGTTGCTATGGCAACTGTAACTTGGACACACAGCACATAAGGCATGTATAATAGCACAATGCACTGCAGCATGGACTAGATATTTGAAATTAGGAGCTCCTGAAGTCTAAATTATTTACCATGTATGACTTGCTGTGGGATTGATCCTTCACCATTGAAGGCAACTGGAATTTTGCCATTGGATTGAATTGAAGCAGGAGCAGACCTTGTATGAATTTGGGCACATCATGACATAACTCTGCAGACTTGTACATATGTTTATCTTTAAGCATATGTGTTATCCTATGGGCTTCAGGGGTACTGCTCAAGTGTTTAAAGATAAGTACACAGAAGAGTCTTTGTAGGTTCAAGGCCATTACTTCCAAGTGGCTAAGTTTTCTTGTCTGCACAATGGAAAAAAGTATGCATGTTTACCACGGCAAAGTTGTGAAGTTTAAAGATTTAGAGGGTTAAAGTGCTGAGCAATCTTACTGTTACATATGTGTATGAGAGGTGAACTATGGTTGTCTGAGGTGCATAATTTTGAATTCCCTCATGTTTTGTGCGTACAATTTTTGACGTAAATTATGACTTTCCCCTTGTAAATATGTATGTAAATACTCCATGGCTGTGTCTAGACTAGCCCCAAACTTCGAAATGGCCACGCAAATGGCCATTTTGAAGTTTACTAATGAAGCGCCGAAATGCATATTCAGCGATTCATTAGCATGTGGGCAGCCACGGCACTTTGAAATTGACGTGCCTCGCCGCCGCGCGTCTCGTCCAGACGGGGCTCCTTTTCGAAAGGACCCCGCCTACTTCGAAGTCCCCTTATTCCCATGAGCTCATGGGAATAAGGGGACTTCGAAGTAGGCAGGGTCCTTTCGAAAAGGAGCCCCGTCTGGACGAGACGCACAGTGGTGAGGCGCGTCAATTTCGAAGTGCTGCAGCTGCCCGCATGCTAATGAGGTGCTGAATATGCATTTTGGCTCTTCATTAGTAAACTTCAAAATGGCCATTTGCGTGGCCATTTTAAAGTTTGGGGCTAGTCTAGACGTAGCCCTTGAGGCTGAACCTGTCTGACAAAAGGAGTTAAAGTCCTTTAAAACAAACAGAGATGCACAGAGTGTGAAGTGGCAATGTGTCACAGCTAATTGTTGGAAGAACTCTCAGGCTGTGGCCACACTGGGTGCTAATTGCAAAAGCGTTTTTGGAAGGAGGGGCAATTTCAAAACAAGCAGCAGAGCGACTATACACAAAATATTCATTTTGAAATCAACTTTGAAATAAAAAGACAGTAATTTTGAAAGCTTTTTTCCACTCCCGACTCAGGAACAGTGCCTCAATTCGACATTGATTTTGAAATGAAACATGTAGCTGCTTCATAGAATCATAGAACAATAGAGCTGGAAGAGACCTAAAAAAGCCATCAAGTCTAGCCCCCTGCTCTAAGCAGGACCAAACCCATCAGATCAGCCCAGTCAGGGCTTTGTCAAGGTGAGACTTAAACACCTCCAGGGATGGAGACTCCACTACTTCCCTGGGTAGACCATTCCAATGCTTCACTACCCTCCTAGTGAAAAAGTTTTTCCTAATGTTCAACCTGGACCTTCCCAACTGCAACTTGAGACTATTGTTCCGTGTTCTGCTTCCCTGGCCTCCATTTCAAAATCACAAGTTATCCATGGTGCCGACCCTGCCCTGGAGCACAGAGACACCCTGACTGTCACCCAGAGCTCTCTGGCTGTCAGCCCTGCCGACTTTAATGCTTCAGAGAGACAGAAACCCCATGCAGGAAGCTGAGAGCCATACGAGCACGTGCTTCCCATAATGCCCTCTCCAGCACCCCCCAGAATGCCAGAAAAGCCGATGGCTGGAGCTATGGCAGTTTATGGTAGCACTGGAGTCACTGTGCAGCATGGAGTGGAGATTCTGGAGCCACAAAACCAGCACAAATTGGTAGGATTGCATTGTTTTGCAGTCATGGGATGACCAGAAGTGACTGCAAAACTTCTCCTTGCATAAGGCCATTTTCAAGGAACTTTGAACTGCTGTCTCCCACCCTGAAGCACAGTAATACCAAAAAGAGACCTGCTTTGACAGCTGAGAAGCAAGTGGCAATTGCTCTTTGGAAGTCTGCAACACCAGACAGCTACCAGTCAGTGGGCAATCAATTTGGAGTGGGCAAATCTACAGTGGGGTCTGTCATCATACAGGTAACCAAGGAGATCAACATGCTTCTCCTGTGAAAGACAGTGACTCTGGAGAATGTGCAGGAGATAGTGGATGGATTTGATGCCATGGGGTTCCCTAAATGTGGTGGGGTCACAGATGGAATGCACATCCCCAGCCTGGCACCAGACCACCAGGCCTCAGAGTATATTAACAGTAAGGGGTACTTCTCTTTGGTGTTGCAGATGTTGGTGGATCACAAAGGTTGTTTCACTGATATGAATGTGGGGTAGTTGGGAAGGGTGCATGACGCATGAATCCGTATGAATTCTGTTCTGTTTAGAAGGCTCCAGAGTGGTACTTTCTTCCCAGACCAGACAATTAACAGTGAGGGCATGGAAATGCCTGTAGTGATTTTGGGTGATCCTGCTTATGCTTTGTTCCCTTGGCTCAGGAAGCCCTACACGGGAGCCTTGGACTTCTGTAAGGAGCTCTTTGACTACAGGCTGAGCAGATGCAGAACGATGGTAGATATGCCTTTGGCCATTTAAAAGTGAGGGTTAGGTGCCTTCTGACCTGCTTAGACCTTGCTGAAGTGAACACTACCATACTCATTGGGGCTGTATTCTTCACAACATTTGTGGCTTGAGGGGAAAAAGTTTTGTGCCCGCTGGGATGGATGAAGCGGAGGTCCTGGCAAGAAATTGTCGGCAGCCGACCCAAGAGGGAAACAGGAAAGCCCAGAAAGATGCACAGAAAATCAGGGATGCCTTGAAAACCATGTTTGTGAATGAGTGTGAAGGAAGTTAACTGGCATCCCCCAACTCATGCTGTTTCCTTGCTCTTTATGACCCCTCCTCCATAAACTGCAAGACAGTTATCCCTACCTATCCAACCACAAAGCATATTAACCAATAAACCAAACTTTGTCCAAAACATGTTTTTATTTAAGGGGTACTAAAGGAAGAGTGGGGAGTATGGGGATTGGAAAGATAATGAAGTCATGATTAGTCAAAGGCTGGCCTTCTGGTGAGTGTTGATGTTTTGGGGCTACGAAGAAGGACTTTCCATGGCCGCCTTCTCCTCGTTCTGGATCCCTGAAGAGTGGACGGTGCTGAGTGTATGGAGGAATGAGGTATGGAAGGCAGGGGGATGGATGGGGGATGCTGATCTAGAAGCAGGGGACTGTGAGGGACTGGGCTGAGGGAGGTCTAAACTGAGGGTGCCTGGAGTGGCCTGGGGATGCCGTGCCCCTAAAAGGTGAAGGTAATGTGTATGTATGGGGGGCATGTAATGGGGCATTTGTGTGGTGTGTGTCATGCATGGATTGCTGACTCTATCAGTGAAGTAATTAATTCTGTCTGCCTGCTCAGAATGGATCTTTCCAATTGTGATTTTTCTATCACCACAGTCATTAATTCTTTCTGCTCGCCATACAGCACAACTGATTCATGCATTCGTTCTTGAGCATCCATCAGTTACTTCCTCCAGTCCCAAATTTCTCTTTTTTTCTTTTGCAACTGCTTGTTTATAGTTCTCCATGAAATCGTTCTGATTCATCTTGCTTTCCAGTGTAGGCAGCCTTTTATCTTCTGAATCGTGTTCTCTTTGTCATTGTCCAAGATTGTTTCCTGATAAAACAAATTTAGAAATATTCATAAGTAATAGCACCATTTTTATCTTTACTCAGAACAATTACCATCATGACAGAAATGATGGCTGCCTGCCTCTATGGATCTACAACTGCAAGATCACTCTTGTTACTTTTAAGACATAAGAATGCATGATTCCAAGCACAGAATGCTTTGAGCTCTTCCATGAAAGAGGTTTATGGTCAACACTATGGTAAGCTATCCTCAATTCATGGGGGAAAAGAATTTTCTAAAAGCAACACCAGAGGGGAGGTGGGGTGTAGGTATGGCTTGGTGTGTCCCAGGGATACTGGACCACACGGGAGTGAGTGTATGCTGCTTAAAGCAGCACCTGGATTCTAAATTCCAAAGTGGCTGCTCTGTTAGTTAAAAAATCATTCAAAGTCACCGAGGATGTGCACATGAACCATGGGAGGCTCTGATCACCTGCCAGCCCTGAAAGGCGGGGTGGGGGCTGCCACGTGTGTGATTGCACACCTGCCCTGGATTTTAAAGCAGATGCACCAGAAGATGCATGACTTTGCTCTGCACTGGGTAGGATGCCACGCAAAAGATCATTAGTGATTCATGCAACTTCCCATCAGCCCAGTGACACTAAGAAAAAGAGATAAAGAACAATAGCTCATTCTATCCCACTACCATGTTGGAAAATTTGCAAGAATACTCTGTGGTGCCATGTTTCCAGATCACTTACTGGTGGCTTGGTGTGGTAAGGTGCCTTACCAAGGAATTAGGAATAAGTCACGTCTCCTCAAAAATCTTGTGATGAAAATCCACAAGTGGCAGTCTAAGAGCTTCAGCTTTTTGTCCAGTTAGGATCTGCGCTCCATCCCCAGGCACATTAACAAGGGAAAGGGGCATAGACCTGCCACAACACGACTGCGACATACTGTTATCAGTAGGAAAAAGCCGCCTTACCAGGGCTGCGTCTACACGTGCACGCTACTTCGAAGTAGCGGCAGTAACTTCGAAATAGCGCCCGTCACGTCTACACGTGTTGGGCGCTATTTCGAAGTTGAAATCGACGTTAGGCGGCGAGACTTCGAAGTCGCTAACCCCATGAGGGGATGGGAATAGCGCCCTACTTCGACGTTCAACATCGAAGTAGGGACGTGTAGACGATCCGCGTCCCGCAACATCGAAATAGCGGGGTCCTCCATGGCGGCCATCAGCTGGGGGGTTGAGAGATACTCTCTCTCCAGCCCTTGCGGGGCTCTGTGGTCACCGTGGGCAGCAGCCCTTAGCCCAGGGCTTCTGGCTGCTGCTGCTGCAGCTGGGGGTCCGTGCTGCATATACAGGGTCTGCAACTAGTTGTTGGCTCTGTGTATCTTGCACTGTTTAATGAAAGTGTGTCTGGGAGGGGCCCTTTAAGGGAGCGACTTGCTGTTGAGTCCGCCCCGTGACCCTGTCTGCAGCTGTGCCTGGCTCCCTTATTTCGATGTGTGCTACTTTGCCGTGTAGACGTTCCCTCGCTGTGCCTATTTCGATGTTGGGCTGAGCAACGTCGAAGTTGAACATCGACGTTGCCAGCCCTGGAGGACGTGTAGACGTTATTCATCGAAATAGCCTATTTCGATGTCGCAACATCGAAATAAGCTATTTCGAAGTTGGGTGCACGTGTAGACGTAGCCCAGAAGTGCCCTCTCCAGGATCTGGGTTGGCCTCTGAAGCTGCTCCTGCATTAAGGGGGCAAGGGCAGGATCTACTGGCTCCAGCTAGATTAAAAAGCTCCTGGCTTTCAGGGTCTCATTCGAAGCTGGACTGCACGCCGCTTTCGGCCACCACTTCCTCAGCAGCACATGCTTCAGCATACTCCCCATGACTACAGGTGTCGATGCCACTTTTGGGGGAAGAGATTGCATCTGTTGCCAGAATAGAGTGCAGCTCATCATAGTAGCAGCATTTCTGTCTTGCATTTTCGGTTTTTCAGCCACAGCTCCTTCACCTTCTCATGGCACTTTTGAGTGTCCTTGTTGTAATCTTTTTTGATTATGCCTCATGGTATTTTTGCGTAAATATCAGTATTCCTTTTGCTGGATTTGAGTTGGATTACAATGGCTTCTTTACCCCACACTGAAATGAGATCAAAGATCTCCTGATAGCTCCATGCTGGGGCCCTTTTGCACTTCTGGGAAGTCAAGTCTCCAAGATGTGCTAGGTGTGCTGCAGAGATGTGATCCACACGTCTGCTTGCCATGCTGGCCAGAGAGGAAAGGAAATATAATCAAAATTTCCAGCCGGATGAACACTGCTTCCTGTCACCTATTTTGGGCTCACCTGGAGAGCAGCAGGGGCAGGGTGATGACCAGAAAGGACACCTCAAGGGGCATTGTGGGATAGTTTAAAGGCTAATAAAATTGATTTTAATAAGGCTGCCATCTCCGCTTGTATAGTTCCATTTTGCAAATTCTAATTCTCAAGTTACTTGGGGGAAGTCAGCATCTCCCTTAGAGCCCCTTGAAATCGACCTGTTGAATGTTGGGGTGAAGACACAGAGTTTATAAAATTGAACTTAAACCGTTAAATTTGATTTAATCTCCTAGTATAGACCAGCTCTTGGTCTGGTTTCATTGCTCTGACAAAGTGCAAGGTGAAACACTCCAGTAATGCAACTGGACAACTCATTATGTTTAAGTCTTATGAATAACCATCTTAATAGATCCTCCAGTGATGGCAGAGCTAACTCCAGAGCTGATTCTCTTTTTGACTCACAGAAAACAAAGCTCAATATGACCCTTTCGTCAATAACTAGGAGTGTCATAGTTTGAGGACATAAAAAGGATTCAGTTTTTTTTCCTCTGACATCACAAGAGTGCTAGTAAAAACAGTAGTCCTAGGTAGCAGTTATTTGGAGAATTCTTCATAATGATATTCATAACAAAGGTTTTATAACTGATAGGGGATAATGAGTCATGCCTTAAAATATGCGATTATCTGTTATACTGCTCTCTGTTAGCATTTAATTCACAGGCTGAAAATCATTTGCCCATCATCAATAACCTTTGGCACTCTGCAGGGGCTTTAATGGTCCATATTAATTCACAGAAATATCAATAGTCTGGACGTTGCACTCAAAGCACTGCAGAGCTATGTGAAATATTTGCAACGAACTTCTGAGCCACAAGAATATCACCTGGTTCCAGGTTTGTTTCCAAACTAAAATCTTGGTCCAGGTTTGTTAAAATGTTCACTGGCGCTTATGAACTTTATTCAGAAAACCAGGAGCCAGTTTCAAATAAAGTAATGCACTTTCACAGATAGGCACAATGAGGTTGAGTGACTGGAAGTCATGCAGAAAATCTGCAGCAAAGCTAGGGAGTGAATCCAGGTCTCTTGAGTCCTGGTGCTGTGCCTTAATCACTCCTCCTTCCTTCCCCAGTTTGCAACACACTAGAGCCTGGACACCTCAAACTTGAGACCCCCATCGGGCCCTCCATGGGTGGGGCAAAGGGGCAGTTGCCCCCAGATCCAGCCTTTCCAAAGGGACAAGAGTTCCAGCCACTGCCACAGTAGCAGTGGTGACGGGCACTCCAAGCCCTGATGAATTGTGACAGCAGCCCAGCACCACAGTCCCAGTGGCATGGAGGGCTGAACACCCTAGGCCCCACCCAGGTCATGGAGCCATGCCCTCCCCAACACCTTGTCCCAAAGCCTGTGGCAGTGCTGCCTATCGTGCTAGGTACTGTCAGGATCCCTGGGTTTAGAACCCGGCATTGCAGAGCCTCCTGTGGCTGTCACTTCCGCCTCAGACAACATTCACTGAAGGGCTCACCACCCAAAGGACGTACCACCCAAAGAACCCCAAGTGAGAGAATACTGCAGCCACTTGACTGGTCCAACCCAACTATTGAAACCAGAAATGTATAGCGGGGATACTCAGAGCTACTGAACTGAACTGTAAACCCTGTCTGTGATAGACACCATAACTCTGTGTGTGCTCCAGGGCTGGAGCAGAGAAGAATTGGTGGGTGCTAGCACATGAACAAGACCCACCAGCCATACACCTGGGAAAGAATTCATTGTAGTAGGCAAGTTCATCCACTACTGTATCTACTTACGGTGATAGACTAAGACTCTGCTATATGTTGTGGAGGTTTGCCGAGGGGTTACATATTGGCTTAAGTGTAATTCGCAAAACATACGTATCTGGTGAAACGCCAGCTACAATGTATACTTGTTAACCATGTTGAGTGCTTGTTACTGCTGTAACCCACCTCTCTGCCACAGGTAACATATGCATGCTTGCTTTCTTATCCTGTGCAATGGGGCTTTGTTTGATCGCAAACATTCGCTCAATAAAACTCTGTACCTTTGGCTCACCCTAGAAATTTTGGAGCCCTATACAGCCCCTCCCACAGCTGCACTCAGAGTGTGGGGTGGGAGCTGGGCAGGGATCATATCGGCACCCTGCACTCACTTGTGGTGGTGGGAAACAGAGCAACCTGGCCTCAACATACTCCACTCCCCCAGCTCCCAGCCATGTCACTTGGAGGAGGGGCTTGGGGGAAAGGGTGGAACCATCCCCTCCATTCACCAGTGGTGGGAAGTGGAGTGATGTGGCTGAGAGCTGACAGAATGGAGCAGGCTGGGGCTGGTCACTCTGCTTCCCCCCACTCCCACCATGGCTGCTGAGTGCAGGGGTGATTCCTGATACTGGCGCCAGCTGCACCTCCCGCAACCAGTCTCCTGGGCTGTGTTGCTTGGGGGAAGAGATGGAATGGGGCAGAACAGGGGTGGAACCGGGGTGGGAAAAGGTGGGTGGAGCAGAGGCTTAGGGTAAGGGATGGAAAGGAGGCAGAGTTGGGGTGCAGCAGGAGTTGTCCCGGGGCTGGCATCCCTCCGGAATGGCCCTGCAGTGTGCAGCCTGGGGAAGGCAGGTAACCAGGTATTGGAGTTAGCTGCTGGACCTGGCAACACCCCACAACCAGCATAGAGGGGTAGCTTAGCGGCCAGAATGTTGGCAGCTTCAATTTAGGGTTGTACACTCAATCCTTCAGGGGGCCTTTCAAAGATATGGGTAGGTTAGATTTAAAAATAAATATGTCAGGGCTGGGAGTAGATCTTGCTCTGAGGGCCGGGCACTGGACTTGATAGCTACGTCTACACGTGAAGCTTACATCGAAGTAGCTTATGTCAATTTGGAGACATTGAAATAGGCTATTTTGATGAATAACGTCTACACGTCCTCCAGGGCTGGCAACGTCGACGTTCAACTTCGACGTTGCGCAGCACCACATCGAAATAGGCGCTGCGAGGGAACGTCTACACACCAAAGTAGCACACATCGAAATAAGGGTGCCAGGCACAGCTGCAGAAAAGGTCACAGGGCGGACTAGCGCTTCCGGGGCAACAGCTAGCCGCTCCCTTAAAGGGCCCCTCCCAGACACACTCAGCCTGCACAGCACGTGGTCTGAGGAGCCATAGGCACACAGACCCCGGGCGCCGCAGTCATGGACCCCCAGCAGCAGCAGCAGCAGCAGCAGCAGCAGCAGCAGCAGCCAGAGGTCCACCCAGCCCTCCCGGCAGGAGCAGGGCTCGCCCTGATCCATGCCATGTGGGAGGCAGCTGAGCACATCCTTACTACACCGGAGGAGGAGCTGCCCCCAGGGCAGCAGGGCTCAACCCCCAACTCTGCAGCACCCCCCCACCTCCGCCTCACACGCCGGCGGCTGTGGAGCTACCCCACCAGCACCGACTGGTGGGAGCGGCTGGTGCTTGAGGAGTGGGACGACGACGGCTGGCTCAGGAACTTCAGGATGAGCCGGCAGACATTTATGGAGCTGTGCCAGTGGCTCACCCCCGCACTCAGGCACCAGGACACTGCCATGCGGCGTGCCCTCCCTGTGGAGAAATGGGTTGGCATCGCTGTCTGGAAGCTGGCCACTCCAGACAGCTACCGATCTGTGGGACAGCAGTTTGGTGTCGGCAAAGCCACCGTCGGGGCTGTCCTCATGGAGGTAAGAGGACCCACGGGAGAAGGGCAGGGCAGAGGAGGGGGGCCCGGGCAGAGGAGGGCAGGGCAGGGCAGGGCGGGAGAGGGCAGGGCAGGGCAGGGCCACACACACCCTGCTCACCCCTCATTGGTGCTCTCCCATGTGCTTTCCCTGCAGGTTGTGCGTGCCATCAACGCCATGCTCTTGCACAGGCTCGTGAGGCTGGGGGACCCAGATGCCACCATCACGGCCTTTGCCATGCTGGGCTTCCCCATTTGCTTCAGGGCTCTGGATGGGACTCACGTTCCCATCCGCGCCCCGCATCACAGTGGAGGACGCTACATCAATCGCAAGGGCTACCATTCTGTGGTCCTCCAGGCCTTGGTGGACAGCCGGGGCCGTTTCCAGGACATTTATGTGGGCTGGCCTGGCAGCACCCACGACGCCCAGGTTTTCCAGAACTCGGGCCTGTGCCACCGGCTGGAGGCGGGGACCTACATCCCCCAGCGGGAGATCCCTGTGGGGGACACCACCATGCCCCTCTGCGTCATCGCAGATGCGGCGTACCCACTCCGGCCCTGGCTCATGCACCCGTACACGGGCCATCTCTCCGCCAGCCAGGAGCGCTTCAACCAGCGCCTGAACCACGCGCGCCAGGTGGTGGATCGCTCATTTGGCCGCCTGAAAGGACGCTGGAGATGTCTCCTGACCCGCCTGGATGCGGGCCCCAACAACATCCCCCAGTTTGTGGGTGCCTGCTGCGCCCTGCACAATTTGGTGGAGAGCAAGGGGGAGACCTTTTATCAGGGCTGGGCTGTGGAGGCCGGCAGGGCCGACCTGCAGCCACCCGCTGCCCCCAGTCGCCAGGTGGACCCTGAAGGGACCCGGGTCCGGGAGGCCCTGCGGGCCCACTTCGATGATGAGGCCGCGGGTGAACTCTGCCAGGCCCCCCACTGCCCACCCCTTCCTCCACAACACTCCCTGCCCCTACGCCCACACCATGGAGCACCCAACCGCACCCGCCCCACACTTTTCCTGGACAAATGACAGCACGCACTTGTGGCTGAACTTAAACTGGTTTTTCTTTTAGAACTTTTTTTTTTAACTATAATTAAAACAAGAACAAACTATATACAAGACCTCTTCTAACAAAAGTATTCTGTACAAATAAAACAATAATAAAAGGGATTGCACATAACGGATACGTTGGTCAATAAAAAGAAAACCAGGGATGATAAGGAAGGGGAGAACTATTTACATGGGGGGGACGGGGCAAAGGGGGGGCCCAAATATAAATGAAATGGGTCAATAAAACAAGCCTCTTCTCGGACATATATAACTATATACAAGGGGGGGGCCACGTCCCAGGCCCACGCCCCTAAAGTCTGGCACTGGGGGTGGGCGGCCAGGAGCCCCGCCTCGGCCGCAGCCCTGTCCGGGGCTGGCTGGGGGCCGGGCGGACCGGAAGATATGACTGGCGAGTCTCAGCTGGCCCCAGGTGTCCCTCGGCGGTCTGGCCCTCGGTGGTGGGTGGCGGGGCGACAGCGGACTGGACGGCGATGTGCGGAGCAGCAGGTGGTGCGGCGGGTGGAGCAGGCAGGGCGGGCGCTGCGGTGGCCGGCGCGGCATGGGGGGCCAGGTAGTCCACAAGACGGTTGAATGTCTCCATGTAGGCCCCCCATGCCTCTTGGCGCCAGGCCAGCGCCCGCTCCTGCAGGTCCAGGCGGCGTTGGTCCACCCGCAGGCGCTGCTCCGCGACCTCCAGCTGCCGACGATGGATGGCCAGTAGCATTTCATTAATCAAAAAGCAGATATTTTTGCTTCCCGTGGATTTTTAATATTTCCCCCCACTCCTTGAACTCAGACAAAAATGCCATAAAATGTATATAAAAATTACATATAGTCAAATAAACAAAATTCTGTGCAATTGGAGGGAGAAAGAGGAAGTGTTTCATAGAGGAACAGGTGAAGGATGAGCCATCTTTTTAAAGCATCTGCATATGGATTGTTTAAGGCAGGGGTGGGGAACCTTTTGTTCTGTCATGCACCATTGACCCACAGGAAAAGGCAATCTCAAGCCACAGCCCATGCTGAGGTTGCTGCATCCTCTCAAGAGCAGGAAAAGGTGAGGTAGCATTCATGGCTCTAGCTCTGCTTTGTGGGGAGGAGATGAGTTATGAAGTTCAGGCTTTTGCCCATAGCAAGGTGAGCTGGTGCTCACAGCTCCAGTCCTATGTGCCAGATAAACCTGAGCCAGGCCTGGATCCGGCCCATGAACTATAGGTTCCCCACCCCTGTTTTAAGGAATGACTGAGGTGTTTTTAATGGAAAAATCTTAACATTTCACAACTTTTCCCATACAATGCAAAACTGCAGCACCTGTGTAATTTTCCTCCATACTCCTCTCACACCCTCAAGAAATTGGCCATCTGACATGAGAAGCAGAGGAAGTAGTGATGCAGTGGTGAGATGACTGAATTTTCCACGCTATTTCTTGACAAGATGTTTGCACAAACTTCTGCAGGCCAAGTCTGGTGCCACTTCCTGTGGTTGTCTGTTCTGACCTCCTTATTTTAAAAAAAAAATGTGTGTCAGGGAAATGAGACTGTGGTTATGGGAAATAAGCAACACATTGCAAGTAAAAATAACAGTGAGGTTTCCGCTCAGCTGCATATACTTTCACTTGGCTTTCTTAATAGTCACAAATGTGTGTGTGAGCGCAGAATTTGATAGTTTTTGCTAGTGACTGATGCCACAGTTGGTTTGGACAAAGATGTCACAAAGATGTGAAAAATCTACACTTTGATTTTTATTTCTGAGAGAGGTTTCTGCTGTCCCAGACTATTCCAAGGATGACAGAATCTAATCCAATGGATGTTCACCTCTCCATGATGGGAATGATTTAAGTCAGGCAGCTGCAGACCTTCATCAACCAGTGAAAATGTCCAGCAAGTTTGTTTGCCAGAAGCCCTTATTACTCTGGGATATTTAACTTGATTAGAACTATAGTAGTTAGCTCTAATGAACACTGCAGCTTGTTCACACAGCCACACAATTTACAAGGAAAATTAACATCTGAATCCTAATAATTTTTATAATGCTTTTCTGCATTTCTTGTACTAATTTTATGTTTTTTGCAAAATCTCTGCTGTGGTGCAAGCAATGAAATTTTCTTGGCATTTTAATGCTTCACCTTGGCCATGTTACCTTTTGGAACACCCAAATTAAGTTACTATCAGTGGCAGATCTGTTTTCTTTCAAAACTAAAACCAGCATATAAACTTTATCTAGAAGATTTCAGAAAAACAGGCAAAAAAAAATCCCGTGATTTGTAGATCTAAATGGATTTAGTAACAAAGAGGAAGCCGTGCTAGTCTATACACTATCAAAACAAAAAACAGTCAAGTGGCACTTTAAAGACTAGCAAAATGGTTTATTAGGTGAACTTTTGTGGGACAGACCC
The DNA here is from genome assembly GCF_033958435.1 of Carettochelys insculpta. Classification (NCBI taxonomy): domain Eukaryota; kingdom Metazoa; phylum Chordata; order Testudines; family Carettochelyidae; genus Carettochelys; species Carettochelys insculpta. The sequence goes on from NC_134140.1 coordinate 73,266,763, forward strand.
ACTTCTTCAGACCATAGCCTATGGTCTGAAGAAGTGGGTCTGTCCAACGAAAGTTCACCTAATAAACCATTTTGCTAGTCTTTAAAGTGCCACTTGACTGTTTTTTGTTTTAACTGGATTTAGTACTACTCTCTTGGAGTACAGACTCAGAGGGGTAGCTGTGTTAGTCTGTATCTTCGCAAAACAAAGCAAACAGTCCTGTAGAAACTTAAAGACTAACAATTTTATTTATTGCATCGGGTCTTACCAACGAAAGCACATTACCTAATAATGTACCTAATAAATAAAATTGTTAACCTTTAAAGTGCTACAGGACTGCTTGCTTTCTCTTCCAGTATATTCTTGTTAGATTACTTCCAGGATTCATTCCGCTATAAGTCATAGTTTTCACCCCTGCTAACTTTTAGAAGAACAAATCAATTTGGTGTGAAATGGTACTTAAGTGCTACTATGGTAGATGCTCTAAAATACTTGAAGTAAAAATGACTTCTGCTTAACCTTAGCTTACAGCTGATATGCCTTCGAGGGAAATCTTGAACTAAATTAAGCAGTGTATGTGTGTGTGTTTTGTGGTAGGATTATCTGTTTGGAGATTGAAAAACTACTACCCCTCACCACAGCTCCACTGGTGGTTTTGATTATAGCTGAGTCAGCATAAGTGTTCCTGGAGAAAAGGCTTAGCACTCTGTAGAGGTAAACTCTTTGTTTGGAATGTCAAAGGTTCACAATTAAAATCCAATACAATTCTAGGAGATCATAGAATCATAGGGTTGGGAGGGACCTCAGGCGGTCATCATGTCCAGCCTCTTGCTTCAAACAGGATCAACCCCAACTAAGTCATCCCAGGCAGGACTTTTTCAAGCCAGGACTTAAAAACCTCTAGGGATGGAGTTTCCACCACCTCTCTAGGCAACACATTCCAGTGCTACACCACCCTCCTGGTGAAGTAGTTTTTCCTAATATCCAGCCTTCTCCTCTCCTTCTGTAACTTCAGACCATTGCTCCTTGTTCTGCCATCTGTCACCACTGATAATAGTTTCTGTCCATCTTCTTTAGAGCTCCCCTTCAGAAAGCTGAAGACTGCTATCAAATCACCCCTCAGTCTTCTCTTTTGCAAACTAAACAAGCCCAAATCCCACAGCCTCTCTTCATAGGTCATGTGCTCCAGCCCCTTAGTCATTTTTGTTGCCCTCCACTCAACTTGCTCCAGTACATCCACATCTTTTCTATACTGGGGAGCCCAAAACTGGATGCAATACTCCAGATGTGGTCTTGCCAGTGCCAAATAGAAGGGAACAACAACTTCTCTAGGTCTGTTCAAAATGCTCCTTCTAATGCACCCAAGTATGCCATTAGCCGCCTTGGCTACAAGGGCACACAGTTTACTCATATCCAGCCTTTCATCCATCATCATCCCTAGGTTCCCTTCTGCTGTACTGCTGCTTAGCCAGTCAGTCCCCAACCTATAAGAATGTTCGGGATTCTTCCAAACCAAGTGCAGGACTCTACATTTCTCCTTGTTGAACCACATCAGATTTCTTTTGGCCCAATCCTCCAATTTATCTGGGTCACTGTGGATCCTCTCTCTACCCTCCAACATATCTACCTCTCCCCCTAGCTTGGTGTCATCCGCAAACTTGCTGAGGGTGAAGTCCAGTCCCTCATCCAGGTCATTAATAAAGATGTTGAACAACACCGGCCCCAGAACCAAGTGTTGGGGGCACTCCACTTGAAACCGACCACCATCCAGATATCAAGTCATTGACTACTACCCATTGGGCCTGACCGTCAAGCCAGCTTTCTATCCATCTTACAGTCTATGTAGCCAATCCATACTTCCTTACCTTATGGGCAAAAATGTTGTGGGAGACTGTACCAAAAGCTTTGCTGAAGTCAAGGTATAAAACATCCACTGACTTCCCTGTGTCCACAGAACCTGTTACCTCATCACAGAAGCTAATCTTTTGGTGGTTTGTGTACCAATACCTGTTGTGTGCCAGGTCATGTTACTTTGGTGGGTCAGTTACTCTCTTATTGGCCCACCTTACTGGTGAGAGAGAGAAATTTTTGGCCTTTTCTTCAGTCTTGAAAACTTAGTATAAGTAGTTAACACATTTCAAAGGAAAAATGTACCTTGAATGATCCCTTGAAATATGTGTTGATTATAAAAAATATTCTCTTCCATCTTGTATTCCACTGTTACACTGTGAGGTCAGGTCTACACTCCAGACCTACTATGGTATAAAGATGTTGCTCAGGAATGTGTAAAATCCATCAGTTACTGTAGCATGTCTTCATTATGAGTGATGAGAGCTGCATCATCTGTGAAGAGGAATTCACTGAGGAGGACTTCTTTAATTTTGTTTTGGCCTTGAGTCTTGCCAGGTTGTAGAGAGAGCTATCTAATCTTGTGTGGAGAAATACATCCCTGCATGAGTTTTGAAATATGCAATTTAGTAGAACTGAGAAGAATATGCCAAAGAGGGTTGAGGCAAGAACACACCCTTGTTTGACTCTGCTTTTCATTGCAAATGGTTCTGATGTAGATCCATCATACTGCACTGTTACTTTTATGTTTTCATGAAAAGATATTATGAGCTTGAGTAGGGTCAGTGGGCAGCCAATCTTGATTAATACTCTGTATAGATCTGATCTACTAACTGCATAAAACACCTTCGTTAAGTTCACAAATGCTATGAATAATGGCTTTCCTTGTTGTCTGCATTTTTCCAGTAGTTGGTGAAGAGAGAAAATCATGTCCAGTGTTGACCTGCCAGTCCTGAAGCCACATTGTGTTTCTGGATAGATTCGATCTGCAAGTTTTTGCAGGTGTTTGGGAATGACATGGGCAAATGCTTTTCCTGTGATGCTCAGTAACGAGATGCCTCTGTAGTTGTTGCAGTTACCCTTATTGTCTTTGTTTTTATAGAGACTGATGATGTTTACATCTTTCATGTCATGTGGAACATTTTCTTCTGTCCAACATTTTAGGTGTAAATTGTAAAGGAAGGGGAAGAGCGTGGCCTTGTTTGCCTTCAGGACTTCAGCTGGGATTCTGTCATTTTCTGGCACCTTTCCATTGGAGAGAGGATCAAAAGTTTAAGAAAGTTCCCCCTGTGTAGGCTCTAGTTCAGGCATTTCTGGAAGAGTTGAGATGAGGTTCTCAAGTTAAGGTTGTATTGTATGCTTGTGGACATCTGCAGCTTTTTGTCTGTGATTTCCTGTCCATTTAAATGCTTCAGTGGTATGACTTTGATAATGTTTGATCCAAGTGCTTTCTTCAATCCAGCATAGTTTTCAGGTCACCCAAATCAGATGCCTTTTGAATATTAAAACATAGATAGTCCCACTACTTGTTTGCACACCACCTGGATTCTCTCTGAAGAACAGATCTTACATGTCAAAGTTGATCTCTTGTGCTTTGAGATGGGTTCTTTATGTTATTCAGATGTGCCTTGTGTTTTTCTTCAAGAAGAGACCTAAGACTGTCAGCATTTTCATCAATTCAGTCTTTGTTAGAGAATTTACTTGTTCCAAAGGCAGATTTGGCACATTTGTATATTACATCTCTCAGCACGGACCATGTTTCATCAACGGGTTGTTGGTCAGGTTTGTGTTTCATTTTGCGAGTTGAGATCATCTGCAAAGACAGAACATTTCAGCGCATCTCCGGTATTGAGGATATTGATCGTTGGCTTACTGCATTCTTTTGTCACAAAGGCTGTGGCCACACTAGCCCCTCCTTTCGGAGGGGCTATGGTAATCTGGCACTTCAGGGTATGCTAATGAGGTGCTGTCATGAATATGCAGCACCTCATTAACATAATAGCAGCTGCATGTGCTTTGACACTACCAGTATCAAAAAAGCACGCTGCCCGTGTAGCCACGGGGCCTTTCGAAAAGGACACCTGATTTAGAAAGCCCCTTATTCCCAAAACCAAATGGGACTAAGAGGCTTTTGAAATCGGGGTCGTTTTGAAAGACCCCTAGTACATGGGCAGTGTGTGTTTTGAAACCGGCAGTTTTGAAGCACGCGCAGCCGCCATTATGCTAATGAGGCACAATATATTCATGGAAGCACATTCCAGCTGCCGAGTCAGAGGAAAGTTGATTTATTATTTCATTTTATGGCAGGTGCATCATTTACAGCTACTTTTCAATTTTTGTTCTATCCCCATGCACCCAATGAGGAAGGCAGATGTGGTGGGTCAGCACCTTATTGACTGGAGGCTGTCCAGCTTGAGGTGGGTGGTATCTGACCAGTGGAGTGTGATAACTCCTCCCACTGACAAAAGTGACTCATGGCATCCTCCTCTTCACCAGTGGAGGAAGGCTTATAACCTGTAACTGCCACTTCCCTTGTTGTTTCCATGCTATCAGCAAGGTTGGAGTGTCCTCTCCCTTTGGCACCTTCTTACAAGCTGCACTCCCTGAGCTAGTGTTTGGAGCAAGTGCATGGCCTAACTGGCTCTGTCCCCTTCTCGGTCACCCCAGCTGAATCCAAAGGAAAGACAGAAGTCAGTAAGTTTTGGAACTGAGGTGACTGCAAGGAGATGCCAGAAAACAGGTTTGACAGGTTCTCCCTGCTAACTGCCTTAGGGTCTCCGCTCCGGATTTTCTGTCTGGGTTTACTCCCAAAAACTTTGGATCTCCCAAACCAACTCACAAGGCAGTGAGGAATTTTCTGATGGGGTTGTCTTCTTTGGGGTGACGTAAGGAGTCATGCTCCCTTCGTTGCCAGTGACCAAATCATGGTTCATGTACCATTTGGATTATCCAAAATAATCCAGGGACCCAAGTACACCAGACCCTCATCTCATGCAGAATGAGGGGGCAGTAGCCTTATTTGATGGCAGGCTACATATACCATGCCACAACATTGTCATCGGGCACTTGTGATATTTTTATCTGGGACAATGGATGCCAACCAGCATCCCTTCACACCCTGGTAAAGTTGCCTCTGTTGGTCTGTAGTCGCCTAGTTGAACAACAAAGCACCCTTAATTTGCAGCAACCTCTCAGGAGAAGCCCCCTTCTCACTACTACGTGGAGGTACCCACCAGACAACACAGGCAAGTAGAAAAATAGATAGGATACTCTCCGAGACAAATATCAGAGAGGTGGCTGTGTTAGCCCGTAGCTCCGAGAACAACAAGAAGTCTTGTGGCACCTTATAGACTAACATATTTTGGAGCATAAGCTTTAGTGGGCAAAGACCCGCTTCATCAGATGCATGCGGGGGGGGGGGCGGGGGGTGGTTTCAGAGGGTTATTTAAAGAGTGGGGTCCCAGTAAGAGGAATGGCCAGAGCTGACAAGGTCTATTCAGCAAGGTGGAAATGGCCCAGTATCAACAGTACTTATCAAAAGAGGAAAAAACAAGTCAGATCAGAGAGGGGGATGTGAGCCTTTGTTAGAGTCACTGGGGAGATATTAACACCAAGAGCAATTTACACAATAACACAATTTACATTGGCCAAACTGGACAGTCTCTCCATAAAAGAATAAATGGACATAAATCAGACATCAGGAACAGTAATGTACAGAAGCCTGTGGGAGAACATTTCAATATCCCTGGACACTCAGTGGCAGATTTAAGGGTGACAGTCCTGAAACAAAAAAATTTCAAAAATCAAATGGAGAGAGAAATCTCTGAGCTGCAATTTATTTGCAAATTTGACTCTATTAACCATGGATTAAACAGAGACTGGGAGTGGCTCGGAGTTTACGAAGGCAGTTTCTCTGCTCTGGGTGTTAATATCTCCTGATTAGACTCTGACAAAGGCTCACAGCCCTCTGTGTGATTTGACTTGCTTTTTACTCTTTTGATAAGCACGGTTGATACTGGGCCATTTCCACCTTGATGAATAGACCTTGTCAGCTCTGGCCCTCCCTTTTACTGGGACCCCACTCTTTAAATACCCCTCTGAAATCACGCCCCCCCACTCATGCAGCTGATGAAGTGGGTCTTTGCCCACGAAAACTTATGCTCCAAAATATCTGTTAGTCTATAAGGTGCCACAAGACTTCTTGTTGCTCTCCGAGGCTACGTCTACACGTGCACCCAACTTCGAAATAGCTTATTTCGATGTTGCGACATCGAAACAGGCTATTTCGATGAATAACGTCTACACGTCCTCCAGGGCTGGCAACGTCGATGTTCAACTTCGACGTTGCTCAGCCCAACATCGAAATAGGCACAGCGAGGGAACGTCTACACGGCAAAGTAGCACACATCGAAATAAGGGAGCCAGGCACAGCTGCAGACAGGGTCACGGGGCGGACTCAACAGCAAGCCGCTCCCTTAAAGGGCCCCTCCCAGACACACTTTCATTAAACAGTGCAAGATACACAGAGCCAACAACTAGTTGCAGACCCTGTATATGCAGCACGGACCCCCAGCTGCAGCAGCAGCAGCCAGAAGCCCTGGGCTAAGGGCTGCTGCCCACGGTGACCACAGAGCCCCGCAAGGGCTGGAGAGAGAGTATCTCTCAACCCCCCAGCTGATGGCCGCCATGGAGGACCCCGCTATTTCGATGTTGCGGGACGCGGATCGTCTACACGTCCCTACTTCGATGTTGAACGTCGAAGTAGGGCGCTATTCCCATCCGCTCATGGGGTTAGCGACTTCGACGTCTCGCCGCCTAACGTCGATTTCAACTTCGAAATAGCGCCCAACACGTGTAGACGTGACGGGCGCTATTTCGAAGTTACTGCCGCTACTTCAAAGTAGCGTGCACGTGTAGACGCAGCCCGAGACAGAGATTCCTTCCTTTCACATATTTGGGCATTCCTAAAGGCAACAACTGCACTCTTATCACAAACTTCAGCCTCCAGAGCTTGAGGACAGAGAAATCTGCAGTTCTCTTCTAGCAAAGGGAAGCTATGATCTCTATTAAGGCAAAAACCATTCAGGAGTGAATCCAGGGTCGTCTGCCATGCAGGATCACACCAGATGGCTCCAGTGATCCTTGTGACTACGCAGATCCCTGTTGGAGCCTGGAGGCTGGGAAGCACCAGAGAAACGGAAGGCTTCTCTGACCTCACCTGGCGATCACCCAGAGTCCAAAATCGGAGCCCAGGGACAGGCTGCCGAACAGGAACCCCACAGGAGAACAAGTGCCCAATGATCCCACGTAGGGCACCTCACCATCTCCTCTGCCCCTCCATCTGCCAGCCAGGGGGCAAGCTCCAGGGTCAGTCCCAGCCTGTTGCCCTCTGACTCGTACAGGGAGGTCCCAGGAAGCCCAGTCCCAGTAGCTGGCTTTGCCCTGGGGGTAAACTGAGTGTCTCTCATTCTCGGCCACTCCGATCCCCTCCCTGCAGCAGCAAAAGGCCTCTGGCTGGCTGAACCACAGGCCTTGACATGGGCCCCACCGCTGGGCTTCCAGCAGTGTACGGGGCTGGGCTGGCCCAACCCACCCCTCCCCTGGTGGGAGGCAGCCAGCCCCACACTGGGGCTCGGGGAGGGCAAGGCCAGGCCACACAGGCCCTACAGCAAGGCACCCCATACCGAGTGCCCCTGCACCACACCCTGGCCCACTCGGCCCTGGCCCACTCCTTGCAGCACCCTCAGGCCCAGCCCCACCCCTGCACCCCCCTTGGCTCGACCAATCACTGAACCACCCCCTGGCCTGACAGCCCTACAACTGCTCCCCAATCACCACAGCCTGACCTGGTTCCACCTCCAGCCCCACATGGCAGCTCCAGTGGTAGCAGAGGTGGTGGCTCCTCCAGGCTGCACCAGTGGTGCCTGGGTGGGGGGGTGCGGCAGGCTGGGGGGTTTCAGGGACCAGAGCAGGGTGGGTGTTGGGAGTAGGCCATGTTGGTGCAGGGGGAGCTGTGGGCCATGGCTGGTGGCACCTGACTGCATGTCTGTGGGCATCCCAATGCGTGGCTGGAGCTGCTTCGCCATGCACAGTTGGAGGGGCCACCACATGGCTTGGAGGGGCTGCCCCCAGAGCTGCCACATACACATGGTGACTCTGCTGGAGGAGGTGGCAGCTCCTCTGGGCTGCACCAGTGGTACCAGGAGGTGTGGGGAGTGCTGGCCCGGGCGAGTTTGGAGACTGGGCCGTGGTGGGTGTTGGGAGTGGGCCAGACTGAAGAGTGGGCTGGGCCGGGGGGTGTGGGCCAGGCCAGGGGGTGCAGGGTGAGCTGAGGGTTGTGACTGGAAGGGCCTGATTGCATGGCTGCGGGCACCCCGCCATACAGCTGGAGTCACTTTGCTGTACATGGCCGTGGCTGCCCACCACGCAGCGGAAGCTGCTTCTCCATGCACGGCTGGAGGGGCTGCCACCAGAGCTCCCACATACATGTGGCAGTTCCAGTGGAGGAGGTGGCAGCTCCTCTGGGCTGCATGAGTGGTAAATCCTTTTACTCGCCTGCAGGGGGTGTGGGAACCGGCGGGCTGGGGTGTTTGGGGACCAGGCTGGGGTGGGTGTAGGGAGCGGGCTGGGTCGGAGGGTGTCAGGGGAGCTGTGGGCTGGGGGGGTGTTGGAAGTGGGCCAGGCTGAGGGATGTGGGGTGGGGGGCTGCAGGCCCAGCAACAGGGCAGCGGACGGTGCCGGGGAGGATTGATTTCTCTTTATATTAATGGGAATTGATGTGATTAATCTCCACTAAGGAATTATGCTAAATTTACTATCAAGCTATTCTTATGTAGTTTTGCCACCAAAATATCTGAAATCTTGCAAGATCTGTGATGGTCCAGGGGACAGTACTTTATTGCACCCCTATGTAATGTACAGTTTCATTCCCCCTTCAGACCTTCTTAGCAATGCTGGTCAGTGTATTGAGGACAAGCTTAAGGTTTTGCCCTCTTCCTACCCCCATGCTGGGCAGACCCTGCTGTTTCCCTCTCCCCACAACAAGGCCAGTTCCAGGAAGCTGCACATAGGGGTGGCACTTGCCTTGTGTGACTTTACATCCCTTTACAGTCACATGAGACCACATGTGAGTTACAGTCTGGCTCACCGGCAAAGAGGAATTTCAGTAGTGGAATTTGGTGTTAATAATTTTGTCACATTGCTTCATCCTAATTGTAAAGTTGGTTAAGTTGCTATTTGTTAACTATTGTGATGTTTACTTGAAAATGATGATACCTTGAGGGGTACTACAGCCCTGAGATAGCATTGCTCAAATAAAAATGGCGGTTTTACGACTGTTTCAGCGGTAAAACCATGAGAACTTTGTGGCTGGATGTGAATGAGTGAATGTTTCCAGTTCCCTTGCAGTGGGTGAGCTCAATTGTTTTTCACCCTACAGAATGCTGTCACACCCTCCTCATCCCAGTGAAGATTATTTGTATCTCAGTAACACCTAAAGGCTATTGTTGCTTCTGATGGACGTAGATTTCTGCACAAGTTCTCAAGCCAGCCTTCCCTTGCACATGGAGTTGAACATCATCTTTCCATCATCAGGTACTCTAATAATAGCCATATTGGAAGAAAAAATATGGTTCACTCTTTATCTTTTAACCTTATACCCAAGGCAACATTTTTAATCTGTGATCTGGTGGGTGAACCCTTAAAAATATTTGTGAACTGAGAAAGGACTGGATTTTGATGTCCGTTATGCTAGTGTAGATGTGGAGTAGTTTTTTTTTAAATCAATGGAGTTACTTTTCATAGAGGAGGTCAGAATCCCACACCTAAGCATACAAACTCAGAAATCTTACCAGTGTTACATATGTGCGTGCATATTTATAGGAATGTTTTATAGTTTCCAGCATGAAATACAGGCCAGGAATTCAGGGCAAGAATCTGCCATCTGCATTTCCATTTGGGTCTTATTTTAAGGGCTTGCCTACCCATAAAACTGAGGGTACGATTTCTAGTTAAGCGAGACATACTCATGAGCCACTCCCTGTGCTACCATGGTGCTAACTACTACTTTGAGTGAGCTGGCTTGGTGAAAGTTTATACAAGTATTTCTCCTCAAGCTGAGAATCACACACCCAGTTCCAAGGGTAGACATGCCTTAACAATAGTCCTTTTGAAGTGAATGCAACTACTTCAGATGTGATTCAGTATCAGGGTGGCAAGCCAGATCTGTAATTAAAGGGAGTTTTAGTTTAGACTGGTTAGTCTGTTCTGTTGTAAATTAATGTTGTCACTTGTGCGCTTTAGTTTGTTTTATTGTGGAAGTCTACGGATGGCAGCTCAGGAAGCATTGGTCCTAAAAGGTTTCTATTCACCTGATCTTGTTTTACTGTACAGTTCAGGGTCAGAATCAAGACAGGAAAGACAATATGTATCGGGTAAAAGCTAGCTTGTCTCAGGCTTGTGTAGCCCTTGCACAGGATTCTGCACCTCTCCATTAACCAAGTGTTTTTCAGTATTTATAGAGAAGTGCACGTCAAAATATTATACCATTTAATAAAGGGAAAGGCAAAATAGGAGGCTGTGCATGAGCATCCACGTAGTAAACACAAAACATTAGTCTGTTGCTGAAGTTTAATCTTTCTTTAAAAATGCTTCAAATAGAATTTGTAATCAAAGCACTAATGCAAAATCATAATGGCAAAGGGCTGAAGATTTCTGGGTGTTTTGCTGCAAGATCCCGTTGTCAAAGTGCTAAATAATAGAAATGCGCTCGGTTCAACTAGGGAAATACTCAGGAGTGTGCATTTTTCTTATAACAGGACACTTTTGGGAATGCTAATATTTTATTTCAACCTTGTGTTAAAATTAAAGTAGCCACGCACCTAAATCTCATGCAAACTGCCCCTATCAGTTTCTGGAAACAGTCACTTGATTCTGAAATATAGTGTCTTAGCAAGCCAAGAGAGTTCGAGAATTTTAATCCACATAAGGTTAAAGGATGAACTGTCAATTGTAAACTGTGCTTCGGCCTGGCTTCATTTCTATGCAAACTAATCTGTGCCTTCAAAATCTTGCATATGTTTGGAAGCTGTTGACTGAAGGCCTTTGTGTAGCTGTGGGCCAAGTATGACCTAGGCAACAGTTGTACACACACACACACGCTTGTACTTCTGCCCTGACTCTTCTCAGCTGAGAGGATAATTCTTTCTCCATACCCATTCAACCTTCTCTGACCTTTCTGTTGAGACTAATTTGGCTGTTGGTACCATAGTAAATGTGTAAACGGTTTCTTCTTCTTCTTGTCTGTGATCGTACTTGAAAGTTGTTGGTGAACGTCAGTGTGGTTATTTTCTGTTTTGTTGCAATGCCAGGAGTAGTGGAGTAGAACTACATTACAGGGGAAAACAACCAAGGCATCATGGACGTGGTAAAACAACAGAATGTACTAGGGATATGTGACAAGATCCCTTGGGTACGGTCTGGAACTTGGAGTACCATTGTGCATTCATGAATCACACAATAAGGCACCAGCAAATCTCCCAAGTCATTAGCCTTACTTCTCCAAACTGCACTGTCTTGCCCTGGTCAGAAGCCTGGCCAGTGTAATTTCATTACCTAGTCTGCCCTCTCCATGATGTGGAGGGAACGCACACTAAGATTTGTAAACTGAGCTGAGATTTCCCAGGCACGTCAACCAAAACACAGGTTTAGGTAAAATGCAAAACAGAAGCTTTATTAACTACAGAAAGATTTCAAGTGATCCTAAGGAGCAGGCATAAAGAGGGAGATAGTTATCAGGCAATCTGAATCCTGTACCTTAACAGACTGAACAATATTTGGATCAAGCAGTTATTCTCATCTCTCGGCATGTTACCAGTTTATTACAGTCCTTAATACACAGGCTTTCCCTTTAAACCTGTGGCCAGTCTCCTTTGTTCAAGTCTTTGTTTGCCCAGGATTCTTGTTGCTTCCAGCATAAATGGGGGAGGAGAAAGGTGCCGTCATGGTGCCATTGTCCCTGGAAAGAAACAGCCCAGGCATGCCTGGTGTGTCTTGCTGAGTCAGAGTTGTGGTGTTTCCCTTACAAAACTGAAAATCCCTTGTTTACAACTCCCCCGCTGATTTGATGGTAATTTGATACCCACCTGGATTACCTCCTTTGTTAGCTTTACAAGGCAACTACTGAAGTACAGTGGGCCAAAGATATTAAAGTAAAGGTCCAGAACCAGAGGAAATGAAAAGCAGAAACAAGTTTGGCAGGACACAAAATAATAGGGGATCTGACAGCCTCACTGGGCCCCTGGGCAAGGGGAGGGGGCTGTCTCTGTACTCCTGGAAGGAATCAGGCCTCAGATGGAAGGTGAGGGGCTGGGGTAGCCAGCAATCAGTGCTGCCTGGACTGCAGTGTGCCACCCCCCATTCTCTGCCCTGCCTGGAGCTCGCGGTGTGGCACTCCAACAGTGATTTAAAGAGCCAGGGCTCTGGAAACTGCCATGGCCACAGCAGCAGCAGTGTCAGAAGCACTGGAGCAGTGTGAATCATCATGCACCAGGGCAGTTGTTCCCTTGGGCTCCTGCTGTCAGTGGGCATACACAATAAGAACGACCATGAAAGCAGAAAAGCTGAAAAAAAAATCATTGCATGTTAAATAGTTCAAATTCCTGTTTTCCAAAACTGGGAATGAGTCAATCATTCCTTAGTCTCTACCACACATAATTTAAAGTCTGCCGCATGATCTTCATGTCCAGCTCATTGTTTGGCAGTCTTAGTTTTTGCTTATATGGTGGGAAGATCTGACTAAGAATATCCTGAGAAAAATGACCAACTTGAAGATATATTTTTTTGCCTAATGGCATATGTTTAGCTAGTTTTTCCTACTTTGTATTCTTTTGCTAGTTCAGATTTCTCAGTGGTGAAATAAAATGCAGATCATGTTATGAGTTCTTCTGTGGAGAAATTTAACTTTTGTCCAGTATCTGCAACAAAAAGAAAATGTTCGTTACCAGTCTTGAACCAGGCTCTGACACTGAGTAAATTATTACCATGAGCAAATATTGGGTGTGAAGAGCATATGAAGACCATGGGCCAAACCTCAGTTTGACTTCAATGGAGCTATATCAATTTACATCAGCTAAGGATCTGGTTGAGTATTTTGAAGTTAAAACTGAAAAAAAAAAAAGTCCAAATACTGAATTGCAACATCTTAGCCAGGAAACTGGTAATTTTTTTATGAGAATATCTTTGTCAATCAAAGTTATAGATTTGATTAAATGTATTTAGACTTTTGCAAGACAGACAAGGTGGGTGAGGAAAGATCTTTTATTTAACTTCTGCTGGTGAAAGAAACAAGTGTTTGAACTACAGAGAGCTCTGTCTCTGACCAGCAGGAGTTGGTCCAACAAAAAAATATTACCTTATCCCTTTTTGCTTTAATATCCTGGTACTTGACATGGTTACAACAAAACCCCATTAGACTTCTGTAAAGCATTTAATTTGGTACACACAATTTTTTTATTAAGAAGCTAGAATAATCTAAAATCAATGTGATACCTGTTAAATGTATTTAAAACTGCCTAATAGATGTGGTAATATAATTTTAAATGGGAAATCATCATTAATTGGGTGTGGTCTAGTGGTTCAAAGATAGGTTATTTGCCCTATGCTATTTCACATTTTTTATCAATGACTTATAAGAAAACAAAATAATTACTGATAGTTGCAGATGATACAAAGGTTGAGGTTCTGGTATATAAGGACAAGGACAGAGAGTGTTAGATCACACTGAAAGCTAGGCATAAGTAAACAATGTGTGTTTCAGTACAGACAAATGTAAGGTCTGTACTGGAACAAAGAAACAAACTGTACCAAGGAACTGTACCAAGGAACAAACTAATGTAGGCCATGCTTACAGTTTGTGGGGACTCTACCCTGGGAATTAATAACTCTGGAAAAGATTTGGGGAGTAATGGTAGATAATCAGCTGAACATGACCTCCCAGTGTGATGATATGGCTAAAAAGGATAACATGACCTTTGGATGTATGAACAAGGGAATCTCAAATAGAAACAGTGAGAAATTATATTCCCTCTGTTTTTGACATTGGTGTGATTGCTCTTAGCATACTGTTCCAGTGCTGACAATCCAGTAAAAATGTTGAAAGACTGAAGAGGGTAATCATTCAAAGACACAGGAAGCTCAGTCTATGTCATTTAACAAAGATAAGATTAAGGGGTAACTTGTTGACAGTCTTTGACTATCTAGATGGGGAACAGATATTTGGTGAAAGCAATCTTCAGACTAGCAGTCAGAAGTATAACATGATGTCGTGGCTAACACAATAATTTATTAGGTGTGTTTTCATGGGACAGACCCACTGCTTCAGTCCAATCTGGTCTGAATGGTCTGAAGAAGTGGGTCTGTCCCACAAAAGCTCACCTAATAAATTATTTTGTTAGTCTTTAAAGTGCTACTTTACTGCTTTTTTGTTTTGATAGTATATAGACTAGCATGGCTCCCTCTCTGTTACTATTCATGATGTACTGAGTGGAAGTTTAAGCTGGAGCAATTGCTATTAGACATTATTTAACAATGCGAGCAATTAATCATAAGCCAGGCTTGCCTTACTATAACTACACTGATTTTTAGAGTTATTCTGAAAGAGTGTAAGTAGAGATAAATCAGTTCTGCTTACCATGGTGATGACCTGTCTTTTCGCTGTAGATTCCAAACACAGCAAAGAGGGCAAACACTAACATGGAAAAGAGAATGGTAACTGTTTCCATCTCAGCATATGTGTACTCCATAGGATAGGTTTCCCAATACTGTCTGTTGGAAAAGGAAAGTGGAAAAATGTTCTTTGCGGTATTACATTTTTACTATATTTTATTTTATACATAGAGATTTCCCCCATTGAAAAATGAGGTTATTAGGCAGTGATAGCCTAGCTCCTGTACTTATTTACTATTTAAATGAAAGAAATATGGTCCTGTCTTAGATACCCCTTTGCACACCATCTGGATGGATTCTATAGCCTGTGTTTTATAGGAGGTCAGACTGAATTATTGCACTAGTCCGTTCTGGCTTAAGACTCTATGTCTGTGTCTACACTAGAGGGTTTTGCCAACAAAATCGGTGTTTTGTAAACAAAACCTGGGGTGCATCCGGATTTCCAAGGCGTTCTGTCAACAGTAAATCGGCAGAACACAGCACCTTTGTCACCAGGCTTATCCATTCCCTATAAGGCATAACACCTCTGTTGACAGAAAGCTGATCTGGATGTTCATGGGGACACCATCAGCAGAAAATCATCCAGGGACCCAGCACATGCTCTGCCGCACTACAGAGGTTCAACCGGTACCAATTTAGAGACTGAACCTTTCCAGAGTTTGGACAACAGCCACAGAAATCATGGTCTCTCTCCCCATCACCCCTTCCCCTCCTGGGGGCCACCCAGTCCCACCAAACACCCCTTTCCTCTTTTCCTGCTTCCTCCAAGCAGGAAAAAAAAATGTTGCATTGTGATGTTTTCGATGGCTCACTGAAAGGGGATGGGGAAAAGGGGAATCTCCTACCTCCATATGGGGAGAGAGGCTGTTCTTGGGACAGGGGAGGGGTTTCACTGTGTTGAATCCCTTAAAAACGAGTACCACTGAACTATACAGTTTTGTACATCTTGATGTTTTACCTTTTTAATTCTCATATGTCTATTTCTTTTGTAATTCCAAATAAACTACATGTATGTAAGTAGGGGTAGAGGTGTGGGGAAGGGTCTTTTCTTCCATGATCACACTTAATTCCCATTCAATTGCAGTGTGAATGCTATACAAGCAAAGCATCAGTGACATCCAGTGGCAGCATGTATTCATCTCAGGCATGCCATGTTCTATATAGGGATGCTTTAGACTGAGCTCACAAATATATCTACAATATCCTCTTGCAGTTTGGTCAACATCCTAGTGGCCAGCTTCTCAGAGCTGATTGTAGAACTCAAGCTGAATCGCTGAATGGAAATAAGTAGCAAGGAGATTCTCATGTTGCCCTGTGACAATGCCTGAGGCAAGCAAACTCCAGTGGAAGCAGCAACAGACCTTAGTCTCTAGATGGTACCCATACAATGAGGCATAAGTTTTCGTGGGCGAAGACCTGCTTCATCAGATGTATAATATCTTTGAGTCAAAGATATCATGCATCTGATGAAGCGGGTCTTTGCCCACGATGTCTGTTAGTCTAGAAGGTGCCACAGGACTTCTTGTTCTCGAAGATACAGATTAACACGGCTACCTCTCGGATGCAATGAGGCGATGAGTGCAGGAAGAATAATGTCCAGGGATGCGGATTTTGAAGAAGTGCTTTTATGTATTTGTTGTGTCATTGGCACTCTCCATGTTGGGACATGCGGTTTGTAATATTTCTGTCTATGACATCTTATCATACACAGGCTGTAGTTTTTTAGGGCAGCTTCTGTGCTTATCTGTGTCATGAATGCTGCTAAGCATATTGTCCATGCCCAGTAACTAATGAATACATTGTCCAGCCTTTAATATTTCGATAACATCCATCTATTTTTCATGACAATATACTATGACCACTGAAACCCTTTGCCAAAAATTAAAAATACACTCAAATGAAAATTAAAGCTAGGAGCCGTTAACTCAAGGAGATCAGTCTGTGCAGCTTAACAAACTGAAGGGGTGACTTGGTCAGAGTATGCAAACCTCTACATGAGAAAAGGGAAAACCCTGATAATAGATTCTTCAGTCTAGTGGACAGAGGTATAATGCAACCACGTCACACTTACATCCAGTGCACCAAAACTTTTTTTTTTTGTGGCCCATGACTAGGGCTACGTCTACACGTGCAGCCAACATCGAAATAGCTTATTTCGATGTTGCGACATCGAAATAGTCTATTTCGATGAATAATGTCTACACGTCCTCCAGGGCCGGCAACGTCGATGGTCAACTTCGACGTTGCTCAGCCCAACATCGAAATAGGCGCAGCGAGGGAACGTCTACACGTCAAAGTAGCACACATCGAAATAGGGATGCCAGGCACAGCTGCAGACAGGGTCAACGGGCGGACTAGCGCTTCCGGGGCAACAGCTAGCCGCTCCCTTAAAGGGCCCCTCCCACATACACTCAGCCTGCACAGCACGCAGTCTGAGGAGCCATATAGGCACACAGACCCCGGGCGCCGCAGTCATGGACCCCCAGCAGCAGCAGCAGCAGCAGCAGCAGCAGCTAGAGGTCCACCCAGCCCTCCCGGCAGGAGCAGGGCTTGACCTGGCTCATGCCATGTGGGAGGCAGCTGACTACCTTCTTGCCCCAGGGGAGGAGATGCCCCCAGGGCAGCAGGGCTCAACCCCTACCCCTGCAGCACCCCGCTCCACCCCCCCGCCTCACACACCGGCGGCTGTGGAGCTACCCCACCAGCACCGACTGGTGGGAGCGGCTGGTGCTTGGGGAGTGGGACGACGACCACTAGCTCAGGAACTTCAGGATGACCCGACAGACATTCCTGGAGCTGTGCTAGTGGCTCACCCCCGCACTCAGGCACCGGGACACTGCCATGCGGCGTGCCCTCCCTGTGGAGAAACGGGTCGGCATCGCTGTCTGGAAGCTGGCCACTCCGGACAGCTACCGATCCGTGGGGCAGCAGTTTGGTGTCAGAAAGGCCACCATCGGGGCTGTCTTCATGGAGGTAAGAGAACCCACAGGGGGAGGCCAGGGCAGGGCAGGGGGGCCAGGGCAGGGCAGGTCAGGGGGGCCAGAGCAGGGCAGGGCAGGGCAGGGCAGGGGGGCCAGGGCAGAGCAGGGGGGCCAGCGCAGGGTAGGGCAGGGCAGGGCAGGGCCATGCACACCCTGCTCACCCCTCATTGGGGCTGTCCCATGTGCTTTCTCTGCAGGTCGTGCGTGCCATCAACGCCATGCTCCTGCACAGGCTCGTGAGGCTGGGGGACCCACATGCCACTGTCGCTGCCTTTGCCACCCTGGGCTTCCCCAACTGCTTCGGGGCTCTGGATGGGACTCACATCCCCATCCGCGCCCCGCACCACAGTGGAGGACGATACCTCAATCGGAAGGGCTACCATTCAGTCGTCCTGCAGGCCTTGGTGGACAGCCGGGGACGGTTCCAGGACATTTACGTGGGCTGGCCTGGCAGCACCCACGACGCCCGGGTTTTCCGCAACTCAGGCCTGTGCCGCCGGCTGGAGGCGGGGACCTACATCCCCCAGTGGAAGATCCCTCTGGGGGACACCACCATGCCCTTCTGCGTCATCGCAGATGCGGCCTACCCCCTCCGGCCGTGGCTCATGCACCCCTACACGGGCCACCTCTCCGCTAGCCAGGAGCGCTTCAACGAGCGCCTGAACCGTGCGCGCCAGGTGGTGGAGCGCTCATTTGGCCGCCTCAAGGGACGCTGGCGATGTCTCCTGACCCGCCTGGATGCCAGCCCCAACAACATCCCCCAGATTGTGGGTGCCTGCTGCACCCTGCACAACCTCGTGGAGAGCAAGGGGGAGACCTTTCTTCAGGGCTGGGCCACAGAGGCCGACAGGGCACACGTGCAGCCACCTGCTGCCCCCAGTCGGCAGGTGGACCCAGAGGGGACCCGGGTCCGGGAGGCCCTGCGGGCCCACTTCGAGCAACAGGCCGCGGGGTGAACTCTGCCCAGGCCCCCTACTGCCCGCCCCTTCCTCCCCCACACTCCTGCCCCAATGCCCACACCATGGAGCACCCCACCGCCCCCCCCCCCACTTGTCCTGGAGAAATAACATCACGAACTTGTGGGTGAACGTAAATGTTTTTTTTGTCTTAACGAATTTTTTTTTTTTGGTAAATAAATAAATATGTGACACACAAACCAAAAAGGAGGGACAAACGTTCAACCAATTCAGGATGGGCACAAATAAAACAATACAACCAGAAAGCAAATCAGTGTGCGCCATCAACAAAAAAGAAAAGCAGGGAGGAGAACGGGGAGAACTATTTACAGGGGGGGACGGAGCAAACGGGGGCACCAAAATAAACCAGTCCAAACTATGTACAACAAGGGGGGGGGCCACGTCCCGGGCCCCTCGCCCCTACAGCCCAGCACTGGGCGTGCCCGGCCGGGAGCTCCGCCGTGCCTGCAGTCTGGTCCGCGGCTGGGTGGGAGCGGGCTGCACCGGAAGGTATCGGCGCTGGCGAGTCTCGGGTGGCTCCAGGGGTCCCTCAGCACGGTGGCCCTTGCGGGGAGGTGGTGGGGCGACGGCGGACGGCCCGGCAGCGGCTGGAGCAGCTGGTGGTGGGGCTGCAGGAGCGGGCATGGCGGGCGGTGGCTCGGCCGGCGCGGCATGGGGGGCCAGGTAGTCAACCAGCCGGTTGAATGTCTGCATATAGGCCCCCCATGCCTCCTTGCGCCAGGCCAGCGCCTGCTCCTGCAGCCGGAGGTGCTGCTCCGAGACCTCCAGCTGCCGGCGGAGGATGGCCAGCAGCTGGGGGTCCGTTGCCGCCGCCAGTAGCAGGCGCGGGGTCTGCCGTCTTGCCCTCCGCGGGGCCGGTCGTTCCTCCGCCGAGGGGCTGCCCTGGAGCGAGGGTCCCGGAGGGCTCTCCGGGACAACCGAGGCCTCGCCGGCGCTCTCTTCCGGTCCTTCGGATGGTGCAGGTGCAGGTGCAGGACACAGGAGAGGAGGGGGGAAAGAAGAATGGAGACAGGCGTTAGTGTGGGCCCCGAGCCATGGCCTTTGTCCCCCCCGCCCTGTGCTGCAGGTTCCCCATCCCCGTCCCCGGGAGATGCTGCTGTGATGGATGGGGTTCAGGGGTCCCCCTGCCCTGCACCCCGTCCCCTGGTGGGAGCGACTCTCACTTCACCCCGCAGGGTCTGACAGCAGGAGAGGTTTCTTAGGCCACAGATGCCCAGTTTCTCCCAGGAGTGACAGCACCAGCTGTCGGAAGAGACAGTCCTTCCAACCCGTCGTGGGGAGAAGACCCCAAGGGGGGCCCCTCTGGGATGCAGCTTTCCCCCTCCTCTGGCTGGCTGCCTACCAGCTCTCCCTTCCCCTAGCCTCTACCTGTGGCCCCCGCCCTCGCCCCCCAATTCCAAGCCAGCTTGGCTCCTCCCTCCTGTTTGCTCAGGGCAGAGGTGTCACCTGCCAGCTGTAGCGCCAGGATCCTCCTTTGGCCCTGGGAGCTCCTCAGCTCTGGTGGATCATATGTAGCCTGAGTCTCCCTTTGGCACTCCCCCCACTCCATCACATGCTGCTGCTGCGGGGTGTCCCACCCCCTCCGCCCGGGGGCCCCTCGAGGTTCCGCTCCCCCCTGGCCCGGGGATGGGGCATGGCACTGTCATGCAGGGTGGGGGGGGGCAGGGGCTGATGGCTGCAGTGCTGTGAGGGCCATGGCCCTGGTGTCCTTGGGGCCATGGCCATGTGAGCGTGTGGGGGGCCCTGGACACATCTCTGTTACCCCCGCCCCTCAAGCCCCGGGGTGTCCACCAGAGAGGGGTACCTACCTGTGGGTCCGCTCCCACGGTCCGGAGATCCCCGGGGGTCGGAGGCCCTGCTGCTGCTCCGGGATGGCAGGAGGAGGATCTGCAGGCTGGATTCTGCGGAGGAGGAGCCCCCCTCCTCCTCCTCCTCCTCCTGCTCCTGCCGCGATGTCCCGGGGGGGGCCCCCGGGGTGCGGGGCTTGCCTCCGGGGCGGACTCCGGCTGCAGGGCCTGCTGGGGCTCGTCAGCCGAGGTGTCAAGGGTGGCCGGAGGGGAGGAGGTGTGCCGGGAGCCCAGGATGTCCCTGAGCTCCCTGTAAAAGGGGCAAGTGACGGGGACGGCCCCAGATCAGCTGGCCGCATCCCGGGCCCAAGCATAACCCTGCCGCAGCTCCTTCACCTTACTCCGGACATGGTCCGGAGTGCGGGCAGGGTGACCCCGGGCAGCCAGGCCGTCGGCCAGCCGAGCGAACGCATCCGTGTTCCGCCTCTTGCTCCCCATTACCTGGAGCACCTCCTCCTCGCTCCAGAGCCCCAGCAGGTCCCGCAGCTCGGCCTCCGTCCAAGAGGGGCCCCGCTGCCGCTTCCCAGACTGGCTGGTCCTCTGGCTGCCCTGGCTGCTCTGGCTCCCCTTGGGGGGGGTCCCCTGGGGGCACTGGGGGGCTGCTGGGCAGCCATCGCCGCTGTCAGGGGCTGAGGGCTCGGCAGGCTGCCCGCGTGTGCAGGCTGCAGCCTGCATGTTGCCTCAGCTTCCTGCAGTCAGGGCGGGGGAGGGGACCTTTAAGGGGCCGCTCCACGCGGCCACCAGTGAGCTGAGGGGCTGGAGAGAGCGTCTCTCAACCCCCCAGCTGATGGCCGCCATGGAGGACCCGGCAATTTCGACGTTGCGGGACGCGGATCGTCTACACTGTCCCTACTTCGACATTGAACGTCGAAGTAGGGCGCTATTCCTATCTCCTCATGAGGTTAGTGACTTCGACGTCTCGCCGCCTAACGTCGAAGTTAACTTCGAAATAGCGCCCGACGCGTGTAGACGCGACGGGCGCTATTTTGAAGTTGGTGCCGCTACTTCGAAGTAGCGTGCACGTGTAGACGCAGCTTAGATGTGCTAGAGAGGGGTATGTGACTGCTCTGAGAAGAGGGATAGTGAAATCCTCATTGGTTGAGGTGGAGAGGGGTGCCCGCCTTTGGCATCTGCAGGTGGGGAGCCATGGGGGCATAGCAAGGGGCAGCTGAGGCAATAATATGGGGAAGAGGTACGAGGAGGGGGGTCTAGTGCAAGTCTCATGGGGCCTGGGGGTAGTGCATTGTGGGGGGCAGAGTAAGCCCCAAAGGGCTGTTGGGTTCTGCATGGAGGCAGTGCAAGTGTCAAGGGGATGGGGGTCAGAGCACTGTGGGGACAAGGTGAGCCTCAAGGGGCCAGGGGATGGAGCAATGGGGACTGCACTGTAGTGGGAGGAATGCAAGTCTGAAATGGGGGAGAACACAGTGCAATGGGGGATTGCAGTGTAAACCTGAGAATGTCTGAGAAGGAAGTGCAGAGAAATTGGGGGTGGGGTGGAGCACAGATCTAATGGGAGAGGGGAGTGCAGTGGTTCTACTTTGGTGGAACAAAAAGGAAATCTCCTTTCTGGAGCTTGGACAATAGCCACAGAAGCTGTAGTCTCTCCTGGTCTCTCCCCCCATTATCCCTTTCCCTCCTGAGGGCTACCCAGTCCCACCCAGTGCCCCTTTCCTCTCTTCCGGATCCCTCCAGGAACGAAAAAAAAATGTTGCATAGTGATGTCTTTTATGGCCCACTGAAAGGGGATGGGGAAAAGGGGAATCTCTAACCTCCATGTGGGGAGAGAGGCTGCTCTTGGAGCAGTGAAGGGGTTTCACTGTGTTGTACCCACCTTGTGTAAAGGTGAAAAGGGAATACATTAAATCAGCCAAAGCATCACTCACACTTGGTCACATTCCGACTTAAGTACACCCTTCCTGACATAACACCGGGGGGCGTTCCACCAGGAAGCTGGTGGTGATCAGTTTCTTACATCCCCATTCTTCTCTGAGTCTGTGGATCTCCTTTCCCCTCCGATACCACTTCTTTAAATTAACTCTTGTTGTTCCTTCCAGCCACAAATCTCAAAGGCCATTCATTCATTCATGTTGGTAACTCATGACTTTCCTATGTGGGTAGGCTATCCTCATTTTTCGAGATGATTAAACTGGCAGCAAAGAGAGTGCACAGCTAGCCATAGAACACAGGTGTCCTAACGTGTGGCTTTGCATGTTCACTGCAGAATCATCTGTTCCTTCTTTCTTTGAGATAGTTTGGCTTTTCTGATTTGGCTTTTCTCCCTGTTCTGCTTTTATAATCAATGTTTCCTATCTCTTTTTTTTCCCCCTCACAGCTAGGTTTGTCTTTTCTATATCTTTCCATGCTATTAAAAATATTGAAATCCTGGTATAACAAAAGTAGTGTTGGCCCTCTCAAAAGAATAGTCAGGACTGAAATGCTGCTGGTTTTAATTTGGAATTTTCATGCTATTACATTTTATTCATATGCTACTGTTGTGTTTGCTTCTCAACACTGAACAGGAAAAAAATGTAGTTTTTTTGTTTTTTATTTATTTATTCTCAAATAAAATAATAAAATGCATTATATTAATTTCAAATAAATAAATATATGTCAGTTTTCTGAAATAATACAAACAATTATATGTTTATGCAAAATCTCAAGTTTGCAGAGTACCTCAGATTTTCACAGGAGCCTGTTCTCTTTGATTAACCTCTGTCTGTTTTTATTTCAACAAAACAAGTTATGTATCATATAAAATAATTAAAAAGTATCTTAAATTTATGTAGGAGCAAATAATTTTACACATCAAATTTTATGAACTAATAAAATTATAAAACTATAAAATTCATATTAAGTATTAAATTAATTAAAATTATTGCATTATGTTCAAACAAGACCTGAAAAATATTATAATGTACCTAAAACACAATCTATAATAATAAATAATTATGGCTTTTTGATAGAAGTACATTTTCTTTCATGGCCCTGAAAGCTATTAGTTTTTGTTTGTGCAGCCCTCAGTGGGCTTTGAGTTTGACATGACTGGTATAATGAGATCAAATGGTTGGAAACTGAAACTAAACAAATTCGGACAGGAAATAAGATTAATATTTTTGCAGTGAGGGAAATTAACCATGAAAGATTCTCCAGAACTGAATATTATCAAATCAAGACTGGGTGATTTTTGTAGAAGATTCTCCAGAACTGAATATTATCAAATCAAGACTGGGTGATTTTTGTAGAGATATGTTCTAGTTCAAATAGGGATGAACTCAAAAAATTCTATGACTGCTTAGTATAGAAAGTCAGGAAAGATGATCACGGTGGTCCTTTCTGGACTTAAATAAAAATCTCACCAACCATAGCAAAGTTGACTCCAAACAGGTCCCACTCCCCCATAAATATCACTCCTTTTTATGTTTCTCCAGCCCCAAAGCCTTATTAAATAGATAAGCCTAGCCATATGCCCCAACACTCAACCAGGCTTTTTTGGGGAATGTGGGGAGCAGGTTCTAAAACTGAGGTTCTCTCATCTCTCCCCTCCTTTTTATGATACTGGGGCTCTAGCTCAAGTATCTTTATTATTACAGCTGCAGTTGTATGATGCAGGAAAACTAGGAAAAGGGAAGGATAGAGGTGAAAATTCCATTCCGTAAAAGATTTTGTGATTTTGCATCTTTTCATTTTGATTCAGAATGAAAGCCTAAAACATTGAGGTTCTCTGTGAAAGAAGTTTAAAAATAAATTACAGTAAAAGCTCTGTTATCCAGTTCTTAATTAACTGGTATTTCTGGTCTCTCTCTCTCAAAAAAAATCTGCAGTCTAGTAACCAGGAGTAATATACTGCCCAGCACAGTGTGCAGTTGCACATTCTGCAGTCTACTTTTATGCAAGAGATGCAGAAGACAAGTAAGCAAGCTGAGCTAAGGGATTTATGCAATAAAAATCAGCTTCCAGCGTGTTTCATAGGCTCGTTACAGATCCAACCCACTCTCTTACATCTTCTATATCTACAGTGACAATAAAGATAATGATGACCCTTATGCACTGCAAGATCCTGAAGTGCCTTCTGAATCATCAAAGAGATTAAATTATATTCAGTATGGTTTTCGTGTTGCATATGCTTAGTAATCTGGGTCTATGCCATGTGCTACCCATGTAAATAGTGTCATAAAATAACCTGCCATGTAGGAAACTTGTGTATACCTAAGTGCTGCAGGAAACCAATCACTCTGTAGGGCAGTACTCCTACCAGATTGGTGAGTATTTGTATACAACTTATCCTTTATTCCTTTTATTGTATTATAATTATTTGAAAATTGGTATTACATTGGTAAGGTTTAGCTCTCCGTTAATCAGAATATTCAGTTAACTGGCACCCCCATTTCCCAAACCTGTTGGATAACAGAACTTTTGCTCTATTTCAGATTGATCTAAATATTTGTGTCTGGGTTTAGACTTTATAAAATTATAAAATAAAAATTGAGATATTGGCTATTTTGACAGAGCTGGAATCTTCCTTTTTTTCATCCACCAGAAACAACAAATTTGGTGAAATCAATGTTTTCATGAGCCATTTTGATTTAGACGGAACTGTATTTCCTGACAGAATATGGTTCTGTCAAAGTTTTACAAATCAGCTCCACTATGGAGGACTAAGTAAAAAACTCTGTATCTGACTGTGTGTTTTTTACTCTGAAAAACAAAAGGTCATCAAACTATGTCAAGCTCTATAAATGAGATATCTTCAGCCATGCTGGCTTACAGCCTTCCTATTTGTGCTGAAAATTGGAATGGTAGCACATCTAAATTAATGATTAACTCCCTGATTATAAATGCTAAAGGTGCAGTTTCTCAGATTTGTGCATACACATAAGCTGCAGGAAAAAATGCATGCAAAGTTGTTAGTTGCAAATGGCATTTTCAAACAGAGGCAACACTGATGCCCCTACTTTAATAATTTGATTTTAAAATGGTGATAATGGTAAATAGAGATATACATATCTCATGGAAGGGAACTTTGAGAGGTCCTCTTAGCAGGACCAAGCACCATCCCTGACAATTTTTTCCCCCAGTTTATTTGCCCCAGAACCCTGAATGGCCTCCTCAAGGATTCAACTGTAACCCTGGATTTAGCAGGTCAGCGCTCAAACCACAGAGCTATCCCTCCCCTCCAATTTTAGTTGGACTATAAGACCAGTTTTATTTTAGAAAAAACGGTAGACATCTAATATGGAAGATACACACCTTTGTTTGTTGATGTACAAATCTATTGCACTCAGCCTTTTTCTCTAAAAAAAGCCGTCCAGTAGCACTTTAAAGACTAACAAAATAATGTATTAGCTGATGAGCTTTTGTGGGACAGCCCCATTTCTTCAGATTGTAGCCATACCAGAACAGACTCAATATTTAAGGCACAGAGAACCAAAAATAGTAAGCAAGGTTGACAAATCTGAGAAATTATTATCAAGGTGAGCAAATCAGAGAGCAGAGGGGCAGAAGGAGGGGGAGGTTGGAGTCAAGAATTAGATAAAGCAAAGTATGTAAAAGACTCCTTATAATGACACAGATAATTGCCATCCTGGTTCAAACCAAGTGTTAATGTGTCGAATTTGAATATAAAAGAGAGTTCAACAGCCTCTCTTTCCAAACAGCTGTGAAAGTTCCTTTTCAGTAAAACACAGACTTTCAGGTCATTAACAGAATGGCCCACTCCATTAAAGGGCTGGCTGATAGGTTTGTGAATCAGGAGTGTTTTTACATCTGTTTTATGCCCATTAATTCTTTGTCTAAGAGAGTTTGAAGTCTGCCCAATATCCAAAACATCTGGGCATTGTTGGCACATGATGTCATATATGATGTTACTTTAGGAACATGAGAATGTGCCCGTGATTCTGTGAATAACCTG
The DNA here is from genome assembly GCF_033958435.1 of Carettochelys insculpta. Taxonomy (NCBI): domain Eukaryota; kingdom Metazoa; phylum Chordata; order Testudines; family Carettochelyidae; genus Carettochelys; species Carettochelys insculpta. The sequence continues at coordinate 73,293,026 of NC_134140.1, forward strand.
GTTAGGTCCAGTGATGGTATCTTCAGAATAGATATGTGGACAAAATTGGCAACAGGGCTTGTTGCAAGGAAAAGTTCCAGGATTGGTATTCTTGTGGTATAGTCTGTGGTTGTTGGTGAGAATCCTCATAAGTTTGGGAGGTTGTTTGTAGGAGAGAACAGGCCTGTCACCTAGGGTCTTCTGGAAGTGGGTCTGACCCACGAAAGCTCATCACCAAATAAATTATTTTGTTAGTCTTTAAAGTGCTACTGGACTGCTTTTTTGTTTTGATGGTATATAGACTAGCACGGCTACCTCTCTGTTTCTATTCAGCCTTTTTCTCTGTCATCCCTTGTACCTACTTCTAACACATTTACATAGCACAGTCATTATAAGACACTACGCATTTATGAAATAACTAAATAGCTACAGAAAACAACATGAGAAAAGTAATAATAAAACATTTAAGATATTCTTCTTTAGGTACCTCTTCAGAAATTCAGAATCATTGAACCTCCCACATCAGTTTATAGGAGTTGTAGGTCTTCCATCTCTTTTTGGACCAGGGGCTATGAGCCGGGGCTCAAAGCAATTTAGATTTTAATCCAGCATCAGGGTCAAGTTGTATGGAATCTCACTGCTATTCTGCTGAATTCCAGGGGCCTCTATAACAACGCCTGCTCTAATAGCTCCTAATACATCATTAGAACATCAAATATTATGCTCATTGGAAATTTCTTTAGAATTTAACAGGAAAAAAAAAACTCTATGAAAAATGGAAGCCTGCCTACAGGTTTCTATAATAGGCATTTCCTATTAAATTCACTTACTTCCTATTATGCTCTTTAAGATGCCTTAGACTCATTAAGATGCCCTAACAGAACATTGTATCCTATTTATCAGCTTTGAGTACAATTTCTTGAGAATCTTGTTTAATCTCTGTTAGGCTTATCAAATATTAAATAGATTTTTTGTGAACAGACGTTTATTTCTGAGCAGACAAGGCTGTGCTAAATTCTTCTTAGGGAGGTTTTTGATTTTTTTTTTACAGCTTTGTGTTGTTTACCACTTTACTGCTATTGTACTGACAAAATGTTTCATTAATTTCTCTAACACCTTTAAATATTTTATTTAAAAGACTGACAACTTTAATCAAAAGAGATTTAAATTTTGTTCTTCAGTATGCAACCTCCTACATCAAATTCTAGGTAAACATCACTATATTGTCATTGGTTAACGGGATTTTAAAGTAGCTCCCAGAGGCAGCAGGTCTTAACAATATTTTTGAAAGCCACTGAAAAGTACTGAACTAAACGAAAATCTTAAATTGTACGTAATGACGGTAAGGTACAAACAGAGAAGATTGCTGTATGCAGGTACGTTGTCATATTTACAAAGTCAAACTTACAAAGTATTTTGTTTCAACAAGGAGAAGAAGAAAAAAATTTTATTTTTTTATGGATTTTCCCCAGCAATTAAAATATTTTTTCTGCATGATGCTACAAAAACATGTAAAGACTAAGGTTTTAGAAGTTAGAAATATCCTGGTGATGATCTAAATTTCCTGTAAGACTTGGACTTGAATTGATAGTCATGGTAATATAAAACAATGAATAATAATAGATACATAAAAAAGAGACAAATTTACTCTTCTCTTATATCCAGAAGGATGCCAACAGAGATGGGGAAATCCATAATTAATTCTAGTATCTGATTCCATTTGCTATTAAGAACAGGAGGTTTTGCACTCAATTTTAATGACTGAGCGGCTACAAGAAGTCAAGCTCACATTCTGCTCAAATGGAAGATGTATTTCAGGTGAAAAATCACGTTCCTGTAGTAAATATACACTAACCTTAGGAATGAATCTTTCTTGAAACAGCAGAGTCTGGATGAACTGTTCCTTCTATCAGCCACCAAAAAAGTCTCCAATAAAAATCTGTATGATCTTTTGACAGTTAGTAGCAAAGGTTGGAAAAAAATTGGTTTCTGACGTGATCATTTATCTCTACTTGCATCTACTGATTTAAAAGATGAGTCACCACATTGTGTACAGTAACTCTGAGACAACCTGTGGGGTTTTGTTGGTGAAAAATGCATAGGCACAGGAAGAAATGAAACTTGGCCAATGCTGGCATGTGTGAGTGAAACAAAAATTGTATGATTATTAGCAAAGTAAGCCAGACAGATCCAGGTTAATGAAATAGTAAATTATGCATGTGAAAGAATGAAGCCTGATGATAGGTCCAAATATGAAATTTTCAGAATTTTGGTTGCACTAGAAGCTTGGAAATTTTATCTTCTCATTTGAATTCAGGGAGCACGTGAAATGTAAACATTGGATTTTCTGATCAACTCTATTGGAAAGGCCTACTTCACCATAAAAGAATCACACATTTGTAACCCAGTTACAGGGGAGATGCTACATCTTTTGACTAAGTTGTAACCAGGTTCCCTAACTTCTTGCTAGTCAGTTTTCATGGTCTGTTAAAATGAAAAACATTATGGTAACTATGCAGATGTTTTCTCTCCATTGAGCTTCTTCAGGGGGTAATTAATTATCCTATCCTATGGTCTACAATCAAGATGTGTTGCCTAATTTCCTTTAATGATGTGTTCTAAGAAATTGTAGTTACAATGTCCCTCAGCCTATTTCCAAGTGCCTCTTCTCCTGGCAATAAAAAGAATGTGTTTATTCCTTAGACTTTCTGCCTAATACACATGCTTATTCAGTTAGAAACTATGAAATGTGGCCTATTTTCCCTTTCCCAGTGTTGAGAATAGCCATTCCTGTCATTGACACTCAGCAGTTACCTCTCTTTACTTCCTCAGCATAACTTTGTCTGAGAAAGATTGAATTTTCTGCTTAGGGAAAACTGAATGCACTTTTGGCTGACTCAGCTAAATTAGGGAGCTTGTATATCTTGTTAAGCATTGACTGAAGTAGTGACATGGAGGAGTCAACATTAACTTGCCCAAACCCTCTTACTTCTTCACTGTATTTGTCATGTGTCTCCTTTTTTATATTTTTGAAAACAGTGTCTTCATTTATTTACACAAGGATGGAGGCTGAGATTTGACCATTTCAAGAATCAAACCCAAGCAAAATTAGAAATATCCTTCTTGTTCTCTGCTGCTGATGCTTCTTGACCAAAAAAGTAATAGTCCTTACAATAATCAGCCACAAATATCCTTTTAAATGGGGTATTTTCTACACAGTACAGTAACAATTTCTTATACAGTGGGTAAAGAGGTGATATTGAGTACATAATTTATGCTCAATTGATATGGACGTAAAGACATTCATAGCAACTTTTTTTACTCCACTAGCAAAATGCCATCTGGCGTATTTTTCTAAGATTTTGAGGCTCTGCCTTTGCAATTCACAAAATCCCTCAAACAATAGAATTTGAATGTCAATTATCATAAAAAACACTCTGGTGTTTTATCCTCAATTGAAAAAAAGTCTGTCAATCAGCATCACTGGGTATGGATAGTATTGTGGTGTAATAGCATTTGCTGGCAGGACTAGGCAACCTTTCAGTGGTCCCTTTTTGTCCTCTTTTTTCACAAGGGCTTTTAAAAGGACAAACTATTTGTATTCTGAGGATAAGTTAGAAGTTCATATTTGCATAGAATGTCCCTGTTTCCTCAATGGATAAATCCAATTCCTGAAGGGGTTAGGAAGCCAAACAACTCTTCTGCTAACAATACAAATACTAAATAATTCACAGTGTTTCCCAGGGTTTGTGATAGGCATTTTTATCCCAGAAGGAGTTTCTGTGTTCCAGATCTAGGTCTTGAAAAACCTACAATGTTGTGTCATATAAACTGTGATCAATGCATGATACAAACCTGACATCCCAGAGAATATAACAAACCAACAGTTTTCTTGCCATGTCTGTCTTTGATATGATGACTCTTTTTTTTCAAAGCTTCCTGTATTTATTTCTAAGTAATCTTCTCCCGCTCATGTTTTAAAATAAACATTCCAGAGGCTGCTCACTTGCTTCATTGCCATGATTTGGTTCAGATGGATTTGAAGCGGACAGGGAGCTGCAGACAGGGGACTTTACGAGGGAGGAGAGCAAGTGAGCCTGCCACTGAAGAAGCTACCATGTTCCCCCTCTGGGTGAGTGAGCGTGTGCTTTAACTGCTGGCATTTGAACTGCCATTTTGATTCCAGGTGGGGAGAGTTTCAGTTTCAGTGGCAGCTGGGACTGCCTGCCTGACCTTTTGCTCCCTTGATCAGCCTTCCCCTGTGTGACTCATAGGGGGAGAGCATGAGAGAGGCCAGCAGGCTTAAAAGCCAGAGGCAGGAGAGACGAGGGGAATGAAGCGGACTGGGAGCTGCAGACAGGGGAGTTTAAGAGGGAGTTTGACAGAGGGAGTGTGACAGAGAGGACTATAATGGTTAGGAAGACCCGCAACACCTGAGCCAGCGCTACTGCGGTCTCCTCCACTTGTGCCTGTAGCCAGACAGGCTGCCTGGCCATGGATGTTTCTACCCAGATCCTCGTGTGGTTCTGCAAGGACTGTGGCTTGCTGTTCCCACTTACTGATACCCAGGCTGAGGGGAATATTCAGTGTGAAAGGTGCCTGCTGGTGGAATCTCTCAGGTGGCAGGTGGGGGAGCTACAGGAGGAGGTGGCCAGGTTGTGCAGTATCCGAGTCCATGAGTAGTTCCTGGATAGTATTCAGGAGGAGACTGCGGAGGTAACTGTCCCAGTGCACAGGACGGCTGATAAACCACTGGAGGAGGTGGACCAGGGTGGACACTGGCAGCTGGTTACTTCTTGCAGAGGGCAGTGTCCCATCCCTGCTCAGAACCCTCCCACCATGGTACTGGAAAACCGTTATGCTGTACTCGATACAGGAGACCAAGAATTACCCCGTACAGAAGAGGAGAAGCCTCGTACCCCCAAGGCTGGGAAGTCTACTTCCACCCCTGCAAGAAGGAAACAGAGAGTAGTGGTGGTTGGAGACTCTCTTCTGAGGGGGACGGAGGCACCCATCTGTCGCCCTGACATTTCCTCTCGGGAGGTGTGCTGCCTGCCAGGGGCCCGTATCCGAGACGTTATGCAGGCATTGTCGAGGATTATCCGGCCCTCTGACTACTATCCCATGCTTCTCATCCATGTGGGCACTAATGATACTGCTAGGTGTGACGCTGAACAGGTCAAGAGTGACTTCAGGGCTCTGGGGGCATGGGTCAGGGAGTTTGGGGCACAGGTGGTATTCTCTTCAATCCTGCCTGTCAGAGGTAGGGGCCCAGGCAGAGACAGGTGGATCCTGGAGGTGAATGCTTGGTTGCGTAGATGGTGTTGCCAGGAAGGCTTTGGTTTCTTTGACCACGGGATCCTTTTCTGGGAAGGACTGCTAGGCAGAGATGGCGTTCACCTTTCGAGGAGGGGGAAGACTGTATTCGGACACAGGCTGGCTAACCTAGTAAGGAGGGCTTTAAACTAGGTTCGACAGGGGCAGGGGAGCAAAGCCTACAGGTAAGTGGAGAGCATGGGAGATGAACTTGAAATGGGAGGGAGAATGGGCTACACTGGGAGAGTAAAAAGAGGGCCAGGGCAAAACTGGGAGGCAAGACCAAATCAATGTTTGAGATGCCTATATACAAATGCAAGAAGTATGGGAAATAAACAAATAGAATTAGAAGTACTAATAAATGAATACAACTATGATATCGTTGGCATCACAGAAACTTGGTGGGATAATACTCATGATTGGAATGTTGGTATTGAAGGGTACAGCCTGCTTAGGAAGGACAGACAGGGAAAGAAAGGAGGAGGTGTTGCCTTGTATATTAAAAATGTACACACTTGGACAGAGGTGGAGATGGACATAGGAGACGGATGGCTTGAAAGTCTCTGGGTTAGACTCAGAGGAGTAAAAAACAAGGATGAGGTCCTACTAGGAGTCTACTACAGGCCTCCTAGCCAGGTGGAAGAGGTGGATGAGGCTTTCTTTAAACAGCTAACAAAATCATCCAGGGCCCAGAATTTGGTGGTGATGGGGGACTTCAACTATCCAGGTATATGTTGGGAAACTAATACAGCAGGGGACAGACTGTCCAATAAATTCTTGGATTGCATTGCAGACAACTTTTTATTCCAAAAGGTTGAAAAAGCTACCGGGGTGAAGCTGTTCTAGATTTAATTTTAACAAATAGGGAGGAAATTATTGAGAATTTGAAAGTGGAAGGATACTTGGATGAAAGTGATCATGAAATCATAGAGTTCACAATTCTAAGGAAGGGTAGAAGGGAAAACAGTACAATAGAGATAATGGATTTCAGGAAGGCAGATTTTGGTAAACTCAGAGAGCTGGTAGGTGAGGTCCCATGGGAAGCTAAACTGAGGGGAAAAATGGCTGAGGAGAGTTGGCAGTTTTTCAAAGGGACATTATTAAGAGCCCAAAATCAAGCTATCCCGCTGCGTAGGAAAGATAGAAAACATGGCAAAAGACTGCCTTGGCTTAACCAGGAGATCTTGCATGATCTCAAACTAAAAAAGGAATCGTATAAGAAATGGAAACTAGGACAAATTACAAAGGATGAATATAGGCAAACAACACGAGCATGCAGGAGCAAGATTAGAAAGGTTAAGGCACAAAATGAGCTCAAACTAGCTATAAGCATAAAGGGAAACAAGAAGGCTTTTTACAAATACATTGGTAACAAGAGGAAGACCAAGGAGAGGGTAGGGCCATTGGTCAGTGAGGAGGGAGAAACAGTAGCAGGGAATTTGGAAATGGCAGAGATGTTTAATGATTTCTTTGTTTCGGTCTTCACTGAGAACTCTGAAGGAATGCCTGACATAGAGGATGCTAGTGAAAAAGGGGTAGGTTTAGAAGTTGAAATACGAAAAGAACAAATTTAAAATTTACTTAGAAAAATTAGATGTCTGCAAATCACCAGGGCCTGATGAAATGCATCCTAGAATCCTCAAGGAGCTGATAGAAGAGGTATCTGAGCCTTTAGCAATCATTTTTGGAAAATCATGGGAGACGGGGGAGATTCCAGAAGACTGGAAAAGGGCAAATATAGTACCCATTTATAAAAAGGGGAATACGAATAACCCAGGAAACTACGGCCAGTCAGCTTAACTTCTGTGCCAGGAAAGATAATGGAGCAGGTCATTAAAGAATTCATCTGCAAACAATTGGAAGGTGGTAAGGTGATAGGGAACAGCCAGCATGGTTTTGTTAAAAACAGATGATGTCAAACCAATCTAATAGCATTCTTTGATAGAATAATGAGCCTTGTGGATAAGGGAGAAGCGGTGGGTGTGGTATACCTAGACTTCAGTAAAGCATTTGACACGGTCTCACATAATATACTTATCAATAAACTACTCAAATACAACTTAGATGGGGCTACTATAAGGTGGGTGAACAACTGGCTGGATAACTGTACCCAGAGAGTAGTTATTAATGGTTTTCAATCCTGCTGGAAAAGTATAACTAGTGGGGTTCCGCATGGGTCTGTTTTAGGACCGGTTCTGTTCAATATCTTCATTAACGATTTAGATATTGACATAGAAAGTACACTTATTAAGTTTGCAGATGATACCAAGCTGGGAGGGGTTGCAACTTCTTTGGAGGATAGGGTCATAATTCAAAAGGATCTGGATAAACTGGAGAAATGGGCTGAGGTAAACAGGATGAAGTTTAATAAGGACAAATGCAAAGTGCTCCACTTAGGAAGGAACAATCAGTGTCACACATACAGAATGGGAGAGGACTGCCTAGGAATGAGCACAGCAGAAAGGGGTTTAGGGGTTATGGTGGACCACAAGCTAAATATGAGTCAACAGTGTGATGCTGTTGCAAAAAAAGCAAACATGATTCTAGGATGCATTAACAGGTATGTTGTGAACAAGACACGAGAAGTCATTCTCCCGCTCTACTCTGTGCTGGTTAGGCCTCAGCTGGAGTATTGTGCCCAGTTGTGTGCACCGCAGTTGAGGAAGGATGTGGAGAAATTGGAGAGGTCCAGATGAGAGCAACGAGAATGATCAAAGGTCTAGAGAACATGACCTATGAAGAAAGGCTGAAAGAACTGGGCTTGTTTAGTTTGGAAAGGAGAAGATTGAGGGGGGACATGATAGCAGTTTTCAGGTATCTAAAAGAGTGTCATAAGGCAGAGGGAGGGAACTTGTTCTTCCTTGCCTTTGAGGATAGAACAACAGGCAATGGACTTAAATTGCAGCAGGGGAGGTTCAGGTTGGACATTAGGAAAAAGTTCCTAACTGTCAGGGTAATCAAACACAGGAACGAATTGCCAAGGGAGGTGGTAGAATCTCCATCATTGGAGATATTTAAGAAGAGGTTATATAGATGGCTTTCAGGGATGGTCTAGAAAGTGCTTGGTCCTGCCATGAGGGCAGGGGGCTGGACTCGATGGCCTCTTGAGGTCCATTCCAGTCCTACTCTTCTATGATTCTATGAAAGCAAATGGCAGTTCCCTTGGAACTACTGAAAAAAAAATAGAATGCCTCAGCAACTGAAATGGGGTTTTTTTGTTGTTGTTTACCTTGAGGTAGCTTTTACATTTGTTGTTTTGTGAAAGTGTCAAGTCAAGACTTAGTTCTGATTTTCATAACCCACCTACTTTCCACTGCAATCAGAGCTACATATTCCTCCCAGCTTGATAAAAACTATTCTGTCACTGCTGCTGTCTGAATGCTAAGAGTCTAGTACTTTGAACATCACTGTTAGCCAGAGATCAGAACTCAACATGGGGCCAGCGGTGAGAGTGGCCTGGCTGAATTCACAGTAGTCACTAGAAGTCATGAGTTCTCTTTGAAAAATTGTGGCCTTACGCATATATTGTCAATATGCCAGAAGTAAGGCCCGTGACAGGGAATTCAGTACGATAGCTGCATATTGACAGTCTACCTTGTTTTACTCAAAGCTACATGTAGAAGGACAGAGGAAGGAAGAGAAAGTGGGAATGGATGTTTTGGGTCTCATTTTTTTCAGAGGAGGTGCTGTTTTACTTTTTTTGAATAATTTTTATTTAGTTGTTTGTTAATAAAGATTTCTAGTCCTTCAAAATGTTCCAGTCACAAGGGAGAAAAAATCTGCACAAATATTTTCCTTAAAAAAATCTGTTTTATTTACAGATTTGGCTACAATTGTCAACTCTGACTGAACCTATTCCAGGTGTTCCACTCCTGGCTCCCGCCCCCGGCCACTGTCCCAACATAATATAGGCTACGTCTACACGTGAAGCCAACATCGAAATAGCTTATTTTGATGTAGCAACATCGAAATAGGCTATTTCGATGAGTAACGTCTACATGTCCTCCAGGGCTGGCAACGTCGATGTTCAACTTTGACTTTGTGCGGCACCACATCGAAATAGGCGCTGCGAGGGAACGTCTACATGCCAAAGTAGCACACATCGAAATAAGGGTGCCAGGCACAGCTGCAGACAGGGTCACAGGGCGGACTCAACAGCAAGCCGCTCCCTTAAAGGGCCCCTCCCAGACACAGTTGCACTAAACAACACAAGAGCCACAGAGCCGACAACTGGTTGCAGACCCTGTGCCTGCAGCATGGATCCCCAGCTGCAGCAGCAGCAGCCAGGAGCCCTGGGCTAAGGGCTGCTGCCCACGGTGACCATAGAGCCCCGCAGGGGCTGGAGAGAGAGCATCTCTCAACCCCTCAGCTGATGGCCGCCATGGCGGACCCCGCTATTTCGAAGTTGCGGGACGCGCAACGACTACACGGTCCCTACTTCGACGTTGAACGTCGAAGTAGGGCGCTATTCCTATCCCCTCATGGGGTTAGCGACTTCGACGTCTCGCCGCCTAACGTCGAAGTTAACTTCGAAATAGCGCCCGGCGCGTGTAGCCATGACGGGCGCTATTTCGAAGTTAGTGCCGCTACTTCGAAGTAGCGTGCACGTGTAGACACAGCTATAATGTCGTTTTCTTAAAATATCCTAGTGAAATCTTCAGGATTTCTTTCAGTAATCACCAGGTGATTGATGCTGATTTTAGGAGATGCCAGGCCAATCCTGGAGAGTTCGCAGCCATAGATGCCTAGCACCAGACTTTGAGGCCCTACTAGCCTGTAACCAGGATGTGCAATCTCTCTTCCAACGTCATGTTGATACTGTATTTATTTATTTTTAGTTTATTGTGATGGTGGATCGTTTTCCAGGTAGGCTAAGGAAAACACTTTCGTTTTACTGAGCAGCGTGCAAAGTGTATCCTAACAAGCTGAAATGAGAGGGAATCAGCAAATCCTACCTGATCATTTATGTGGGCCCTCAATTACCATTGAGCTGTGGCATCTCTTAGAATCATAGGATCCTAGGGCTGGAAGGGACCTTAGGACGTCATCGAGTCCTGCCCCCTGCCCAAAGCAGGATCATCCCAGCCAGAACTTTGTCAAATCGAGACTTAAAAACCTTCAGGGATGGAGATTTCCCCCCTCCCAGCCCCCACAACCCTGTGTAGGCAGTGTGTTCCAGTGCTTCACCACCCTCCAGGGCTACGTCTACACGTGCACCCAACTTCGAAATAGCTTATTTCGATGTTGCGACATCGAAATAGTCTATTTCGATGAATAACGTCTACACGTCCTCCAGGGCTGGCAACGTCGATGTTCAACTTCGACGTTGCTCAGCCCAACATCGAAATAGGCACAGCGAGGGAACGTCTACACGCCAAAGTAGCACACATCGAAATAAGGGAGCCAGGCACAGCTGCAGACAGGGTCACGGGGCGGACTCAACAGCAAGTCGCTCCCTTAAAGGGCCCCTCCCAGACACACTTTCATTAAACAGTGCAAGATACACAGAGCCAACAACTAGTTGCAGACCCTGTATATGCAGCACGGACCCCCAGCTGCAGCAGCAGCAGCCAGAAGCCCTGGGCTAAGGGCTGCTGCCCACGGTGACCACAGAGCCCCGCAAGGGCTGGAGAGAGAGTATCTCTCAACCCCCCAGCTGATGGCCGCCATGGAGGACCCCGCTATTTCGATGTTGCGGGACGCGGATCGTCTACACGTCCCTACTTCGATGTTGAACGTCGAAGTAGGGCGCTATTCCCATCCGCTCATGGGGTTAGCGACTTCGACGTCTCGCCGCCTAACGTCGATTTCAACTTCGAAATAGCGCCCAACACGTGTAGACGTGACGGGCGCTATTTCGAAGTTACTGCCGCTACTTCGAAGTAGCGTGCACGTGTAGACGCAGCCCAGGTGAAATAGGTTTTCCTGATATCCAACCAACACTACTTGCTCTATAATGTGAGCTCATTGCTGCTTCTTTTGCTGTCCCTCGCTACTGAGAACAGTCTCTTTTCATTCTCTTTAGAGTCCCCCCTTCAGGAAACTGAAGGCTTCTATCAAATCCCCTCTCACTCTTCTCTTCTGCAAACTAAATAAGCCGAAATCCCTCATCCTCTCCTCATAGGTCACGTGCTCCAGCACCCTAATCATTTTTGTTGCCCTCCGCTAGACCTGTTCTAATGCATCCACATCCTTTGTATAGTGGGTCGGGGGCGGGTCCCAGAACTGGATGCAATACTCCAGATGTGGCCTCACCAATACTGAACAGAGGGGAATAATAACTTCTCTAGATCTGCTGGAAATCATCCTAATGCACTGCAATATTCCATTAGCTTTCTTGGCTAAAAGGTCACCCTGTTGACTCATATCCAGCCTGTCATCCACTGTAATCCCCAGGTCCTTTTCTGCTGCACTGCTACTTAGCCAGTTGGTCCCCAGCCTGTAACAATGCTTGGGATTCTTCTGTCCCAGGTGCAGGATTCTGCACTTGTCCTTGTTGAACCTCATCTGATTTTTTTTTGGCCTAGTCGTCCAACTTACCTAGATCACTCTGGACCCTATCTCTACCCTCCAACTTATCTGTCCCCCTAGTTTAGTGTCAGCTGCAGATTTGCTGAGGGTGCAATCTATTCCCTCATCCAGGTCATTAATAAAAATATTGAGCAATACCATGCTAGAACCAGTCCTTGAGGCGCTCCACTTGAAACCGACTGTCAGCCAGACATCGAACCATTGATCACTATCTGTTGAGCCCAATCATCTAGCTAGCTTTCTGTTCACCTTACAATACATTTATCCAAGCCATAGGGCTTGAAAATTAATTTGCATTTAACTCATCTAATTTCCATCTTTCTGTCCACATTTTTGATGAAAATTTGGTTCTCTAGAAAAACAAATGCAACTGATCCGTTGTATTCCTTCCTGAGTATAAATTAAGAGGGGAAACCTAATGTTGAATGGATTATACTGCTTCCTACCTGTTCTGTTCTAACATTTGATATTTTCAGGTACACTTTGATCCATGGGACATAGTTCTCCATTATAGCCCTTCATTTGCTGAATTTATGGAGATTGATTAAATTATTATTATTTTTTGTTTTTTGCTAAAAGAGCTGAGAGTTTGAATTCAAAGTTAGTTTCAACCTGTAGTGAGAAGTGGAAAATCTATTGTGACTATGCGCTATGGACCTCATTCCAGCTCCATTGAAGTCTGGCAAAAATCCCATTGACTTCAGTGAGATCAGGACCAAGCCCTGCATGTAGTTTTAACAAAGTATTAATAATATCTTGCCTTGTAGAGTATCTTCTATCCCTCAAAGTCCCACAGTGCCTTCTTCAGTAAAACTGCACTTTAAAGAAATACAGACAGAGCAATGTGATAACATAACCGACAGAGCTGAAAAGGATTAAATTGTTATATGGTCATTCCAGTGTAATAGCATTCACAGTTTGTAATTTACAATGGATTCTGGTCTCACTGCCCCTAATAAAAATGATTATCTTCTCTTCTGAGCACACAATAACAGTGCAGATCAGGCTGTAGTCTTGCAGTCCTTCTATGAAATGATGTGAACCCCCTCATGCTCCCATTGACTTAAATGAGCAACCAAGGGTGTGCTGCTGTTCATGCTGTGGCTAGAGTTATGGTCTCTCAGTCAGTATTGTGTATTTCTGTGTTTGACTTCCATAAGCTATTTAGAAATTATGGTGTATTTGAAAGCTTACGTTTATAGGAGATGAACGCATTTGCCTTCTGCATTTGCAAAACTTTAAGGTAGAATTAATTGGTGTCATGACTTTTATTGAAGAATGAGTATAAAAATCTAAGGAAGAGTAAAAAAAGATGTTAAAGTTAATGCAAGAATAATCTTTAAAGGCTTGGCTTAAAGAACAAATCCTGCATGTTTTTAAATCACTTATCCAAAACATCTAAACCTCTTGGGTTTTCAAAACCCAGTTGTTAATCTTCTTAGCCTTTTTCATGACATTGTTGAAATTTGTGATGCTGGCTGTGTACACAACCAGAAAGTAGAGCAGTAGAATGCAATCTGGAAAAATGGTCACAATTTATTTTATGGGTACTTTTGTAAATTAATAAGTGATGACTAGATGACTTAATAAGTAGTTAAACATAGAAATTATAGTACTGTAGGACTGCACTGAGGAAGTACAAATTTTATGTATAATCATAATCCAGAAGTCCAATAGGTTGTTTATTGCAATGATGTATGTTTGGCTGCTATGCTTATAACCCTGTCTCATGTATATTCTTCATATCTGTAACATATTATACTGATTACTCATTTATTACCCCTCTATAATCTATTCCTCAGTGTGACCCTGAGAGTAAAGTTAGACTGGAAACTAATGCTCAGGTAAGCATTTCTGATCCTTCAAAATATGTCTGATTTGAATTTTCAGCAAATAGGGTCGCAGTCATAGCCACGTTCCCTGTCTGGCTAGTGTGGTGAGGTTGTCTCAAACTACCAAGCGCTTTGCAAGGCTTCCATTTTAAGTAACTGTGGAAATTGTAAGTGGTAGCTCTAGTGGCTCTCCTCCCTGAACTGTGACTCGTATCCTTACATTGTCCTTATTTGGTGCTGAGTGTTTCTGTGCAACCTCCAGTGTAGGCGTGATTGCTACACTCCAGGACTGATAGTCTGTCTACAATACCAAGTTTTGTTGCCAAAAAGCACCCATAAGCTGCGTCTACACGTGCACGCTACTTCGAAGTAGCAGCAGTAACTTCGAAATAGCACCCGTCACGTCTACACGTGTTGGGCGCTATTTCGAAGTTGAAATCGACGTTAGGCGGCGAGACGTCGAAGTCGCTAACCCCATGAGGGGATGGGAATAGCGCCCTACTTCGACGTTCAACATCGAAGTAGGGACGTGTAGACGATCCGCGTCCCGCAACATCGAAATAGCGGGGTCCTCCATGGCGGCCATCAGCTGGGGGGTTGAGAGATACTCTCTCTCCAGCCCTTGCGGGGCTCTGTGGTCACCGTGGGCAGCAGCCCTTAGCCCAGGGCTTCTGGCTGCTGCTGCTGCAGCTGGGGGTCCGTGCTGCATATACAGGGTCTGCAACTAGTTGTTGGCTCTGTGTATCTTGCACTGTTTAATGAAAGTGTGTCTGGGAGGGGCCCTTTAAGGGAGCAACTTGCTGTTGAGTCCGCCCCGTGACCCTGTCTGCAGCTGTGCCTGGCTCCCTTATTTCGATGTGTGCTACTTTGGCGTGTAGACGTTCCCTCGCTGTGCCTATTTCGATGTTGGGCTGAGCAACGTCGAAGTTGAACATCGACGTTGCCAGCCCTGGAGGACGTGTAGACGTTATTCATCGAAATAGCCTATTTCGATGTCGCAACATCGAAATAAGCTATTTCGAAGTTGGGTGCACGTGTAGACGTAGCCACAGTGGGGCAAAGGCCCCACTCCTGCAAGGAAGGGGTTACTACAGGATGGAGGGAGCCTGTATAGCACCCCAGCCAATGAGGAAATTGCTCCTAGGGGAGCTGTAGAAAGGTGCAAGGGATCACAGTGCAGGGGCTCAAGTGAAAGTGAGGCGGTTAAGGAAGAAAGGAGGAGAGAAGGACAAAGTTGCTACCAGAGGGTCTCTGGGCTGGAATTCAGAGTAGCGGGCAGGCATGAGTCTCTCCCCTTCCCTCTGCCCCTAGCCACACCTGAGTGTCCTGTATGAGCTGTGGCTTGGCCCTGGGATAGGGGCAAAACAGAGGCTGCATCTCGCCACAGTGGTGGGTGCACGGAGGCAGGATTGGTGTGGCCCCTGGAATGGGATGACAAACTGCAGTGGGCACTGCCAGAGCTGAAGAAGACATCATGATCTGGGGAGTGACATGGCTCCCAAGGCCAGAGCATGCGTGGAATGGGGAGCAACAACAGATGACACACCAGCCAGGCAAGGGTGCCCTGCTAAAGATCAAGCTAATTCCCAGGGTAGCCAGCTGGAGGCACCGCGGCATTGAGTCCCACCCTCTGACAGCGCCTTTTGGTGACAAAATTGTGATAGCGCTCATGCTGCCTTGGGGCAGAGCTTTCAAAAAAGCACCCAGTTTTGGTGAAAAAAACATCCACTTCCACAAGGGACTTCTTTTTCTTTCCGCTTCGTTTCATTGTTGACAGTCAGATGGTGTGCGCAACAGGAAGTTTTTTTTTTTTTTTGTCTCTGTTGAACTTCAGAAAGTTGCCCACGATGCCCAACATAGTTGTTCTGGCCAGAGCTTTGAATTCTGCTGCCCTGCAGTCAGGTACACAGCAATCCATCCCTCTCCCTCCTCTCCCTTGCAAAGCCTGGGTACTTGAAATTCCATTTCCTGCTGGCTGGCCCAGCATGGACCATTCTCATGGCATCTTCCCAGGCGATTGTGGCTGGCTATCACTTCAAACACTCCTGTTTGGACCCCCGTGGAACTTTTGGTGGGAGAGGAGTTTATGCAGTCCCAGCTGCATGTGATCTGTGGGAACTGGGAAACATATGGACATATTTCACGAAGCTTGTGTGAGAAGGGCTATGAGTGGGATACGCAGCAACGCAGAGCAATGATAAATGATCTGAGTCAGTCATGCCATAAGGCGAGTGAGGAAAATCATCAATCCAGTCCTACACCCAAGACATGTTGGGTTTATAAGGAGCTGGGAGTAATCCTGGAAGTGGCCCTGTGGATATTTTGGAGGGCAAGGAGTAAGCAAGAAGAGGACTTGACCCACAGGATGAAGAAGTAAAACTGGACAAGGATTCGGGGCTTTCAGCAGGGTCACATCTGACAGGCAAACAGCCAGAAACTGTTCTCCACTCTGAAGGCAAATGGCCAGTCTCAGCAGCAGCTCCATGAGGAGCAGGAAGCAGGAGCTGAGATGCAGGGTAAGTAGCTCTGGCTTGGGGAATGCAGAGATGAGCGTAGGGCACAGAAGGATATGAGGGTGGCTGCATTTCTGTGAGCTGTTCATAGCTAGATGTTATGTCCAAGTTTGATGCCAATAGTTGCAACTGAACTTGGGACCTCTGGAGCTTAGTGTTTCAATCTCTATTACCTGAGCTAAAACCCAGCTGCTTATGAGCTAAGGCTGTAGCGGAGACTTATTTTTTATCTCTCTGGCCATGGCTACACTACCTCTCCCTTTCAGAAGGGACATGTAAATTATGTCCATTTGGAAATGCAAATGAGGTGTTTATATGAATATTTAGCACCTCATTTGCATAAAGACAGCCACCCAGCCTGTCAAAGGTGCTGATTTCAAAATAAAAATAGCTGTGTAACTGGGGTTCCTTTGAAAGGGTGCCCCAATTTTTCTGGGAAGAAGGGTGCTTTCAAAATTGGGACACCCTTTTGAAGGAACCCCAGCTACATGGCTATTTTTATTTCAAAATTGGCACTTTTGATGGGCTGGGTGTCTGCCATTATGCTAATGAGGTACTAAATAGCCATATTAGTGCCTCTTTTGAAATTGCAAATGGCTGTATTTTACATGCCCCTTCCAAAAGAAAGGGGTGGTGTAGCCATGACCTCTAAGTTGTCTAAATCCTGTGGCACCTCATAGACTAACAGATATTTTGGAGGATAGGCTTTTGTGGGCAAAGACCCCTTTCATCAGATGTCTCATGCATCTGGTGAAACGGGTCTTTATCCATGAAAGCTTATGCTCCAAAATATCTGTTAGTCTGTAAGGTACTACAGGACTTCTTGTTCTCGATGATGCAGACTAGCACAGCTACCTCTCTGATAAGTGGTCTAAATGCCACTACATTGGGCAGTGAACCACAGCCAGTAGATACATGGGTTACATACTTCTGCTAGCTGATGAAGAACATCCCAAGCTGTGGAGAGCCACTGGAGATCCCAGAGGAGCCTTGTACTGCCTAAGAGGGGCAGCAACAGGGTCAGATTCACAAGTGAAAAAATATTGAGGAATATCAGCAAACAGCACCCAAAGCATATTATCTCAAACCTTATGGCAAGAAGCTTACATCCCTTCAGCAGCCAGGGACTCCAAGACAATTGAAAACAATGCCATGGAGGAGTCTACAGCATCTCTGCCTGGTCCAGCAGTCAAGTCCACAAGTCATAGGCAAAGGGGTTACTTTTATATTCAGTTTGTGGAGAAGGGATGATCAATCCCAGTCCTCCAGTCATGTACACCAAAGGCTTAGAACGACACATTCTTGTGCTGTTGTCATGATCTGAACAATTTACAAGCATTCTGACCACGCACTCTGCAGCTGTGAATACGTGTACCAGCCTTGGAACAGATGTTTTACATTACTTAGGTTGCAGCCGGATGTCACCTCCACCCCTAGTTCTGCATGTATAAAGTCTTCCACATTTTTCCCTTACAAGCCTGCACTTGTAACCACCAGCAGGCGGAACTGAACCTGGGACTGCTGGAGCTTAGTGCATGAGCCTCTACTGCTCAAGTTAAAATATAAAGACTCATTCACTAAGCTCCGAAGACCCCAGGTTCAGATGTACCTCTCAGTGATATGCAAGCAGGGTGTTGAGGTATGTCAAGATGTCACTGGAATCTGGCAGAAAGATGCTCTGGAAGCTTTTCCTGAGGTATTTATTGATTTTTCTCTCACAGGTTCCAAGACAGTGCAGCTGTGTTTTCTCCCTCAGAATAGGACACTGTCCCATACCAATGTGCAATCAGCAGTACAGGGACCCTAAGTTACACATAATTGGGACACAGATGGAGCAGGGCAACAGCCACTAGCATCCACAAGTTGAGCCCTGGTTTCTCTGCTTACCCTCAGTAGTGAGGTATTATCAAGAGTGATATCTGCCTGTGAAGAAGTGTGGCGTAATTAGAAGGATTTCTCTGCAAATATGCTGTACAAGCCGTGGCTGCATTTTCTTGTGCCTCTTTGCACACACTTATTCTTTTCTTCCACTTCCGCCATGCTTACCACGTTGACAGTGCCTGCAGGAGAGAGAGAGAGAGAGAGAGAGAGTGTGTGTGTGTCTTGCAAGGATCAGTTGGAAAATGAACTGTGTATGTTATAAAAGGTGTTTGTTTCTAAGTGAAATGTTCCAGCATTGAGCTGGAATTTAACAATTCCTCACTTGTTACATTCTATGCTATGGATGAGACACTGAGAACTCAGAAGACTTCTTGGATGCTAACAGTCTGCGCCAGGTAAGGAAGAGACCCAAATGCAACAGGGAGGGCTTTGTGAGGAAATCATAAAGCACTGCTCCAACAGAGGCTCCCAAAAGGGAGGAGTGAGGGATAAGTGAAAGGCAGAATAGGAAGGATACTACTGAGTACAGGATCAAGGTCGTGGAGGAGCAAACCAAGATGTGGAAGTGTTTAATCTAGCTGCAGAGAGAGCAGACCTGGCATCAACCTCCCTTGAAGCATATACATAATTCTGTGCCCACCTCTGCTTCTGCACCAATACATTCTTTGGGAATCCTCTGTTTTCTGTCTCACAACTTTGACTATCACAGCTGAACCTACACACAACTGTGCGGTTTTACCCTTTCCAAGACCCTCCTTTACCAGCAAACAGAGATGCTCAGATATATTTCTCTGTGATTTGTCTTGATCAATAAAGACTAACCTATTTAACAGCACAATAACTTTATTTTCTGTTCCGCAACCTATAGCAATCACACAGGCCCCAGATATGGGTTGTTCAAGCACTTTGTTTCATGGATATGAGTTACAAGAGTTGTTAAATAGGAGGCAGCAGAGAAGCAACCCCAAAACAGATGGTCTTCCCTCATTGTCAGCGGCTCCTGAAAGTCTCTCTGTTAATAGCAGCCCTATGGGCTCCTCTGATGGCCCTACTGTCTGACTGATCAAACTCGGCAGCCAAGTGCTATGCCACATGTGCTCTGCCCCAAGAAATAATTTCACCCTCTTTTCAAAGATTTTATGCAGAGCACAGAGCACAGCTATAACCATGAGCCTCCAAAAGGTCTAATTTGCTCCAGAGACGCCTCCATCTCCCTTTCAATCTACCGAAGACTCATTTCACTTCCGTGCAGCATTGGCTAAGCCTGTTGTTCAAACACTCCTTACTACAGTCCAGGTGCCCTGTGTAATGTTTCACAAGCCAGGGTTGTAAGGGGTAACTTGGATTCCCAGGATCCCTATGGGAATTTTCACATCCGCCACTGTAATCTTGTGGTCTGGAAAGAGAGTCCCTGCCTGCAGCTTTCTGTACAGGTCACTGTTCCTGAAGATGCATGCAGATATCATGTACCTTTCCAGACCACCCTGCAATGATGCCTGCGGTGATCCACAAATGCCTGCAGCACCATAGGGAACCAACCCTACATGTTGATTACTCAGTGGCAAGGTATTCTGGTGCTAAAATTGGAATATGTGTGCCATTCATTTCCTCCCTGAACAACCCAGGTGCACACACAGAGGCTGCTTCTACACTTGCCCCCTCCCATTGGAGGGGGCATAGTAATGAGGCAATTCGAAACAGGCTAACGAGGTGGTGGCATGCATATTCAGTGTCTCATTAGCATAATGGCAGCCACACAAATTTCCAAGTGCAACTTGACAGTGTGGCTGGGGGCAGTTTCAAAATCAGCGCCCCACTTCGACATTCCCTTACTCTGATCTAGTTCTGTGGGAGTAAGGGAACGTCGAAGTGGGGTGTTTATTTCGAAGCTGCCCCCATCTACACTGTCAATCTGCAATTCGAAGTCTGCACTTTGAAATTCTCGTGGTTGTTATTATGCTAATGAGGCCCTTCAGACTTGCAGTAGTGCAGCCACGTTTGCAGATTTCCCCTCTCTAAACTGATCGGTGCCAGACCAGTAGCAATCGGGAATTGCCAGCCTTCACACAGCAATTGCCACACGTCTCTCATCCTTCTGGTGTCCTTGTGCCGCAGCCACTGGTGCAATCGCACCACATAATGTTGGCTTTCCCAGTCCAAAAATGGTGGTCTACCACGAACAGCTGCTCTGTGAGTGTCACATGCAATGACAAGTTGCTGGAGTCCTGCTCGCTCAGAGTGATGTCTGCCTGTGACTCCTCTTCCTGGCAGCAACTTCAAGAGTAACTCTGCTGGAGTGCCTGACGTCCTCACCACCCTGAACACAGTGTAGGAGAGAAGTGAGGTACCCAGGCTTTCTCGATGGGGAGCACAGCAAAGAATGGTGCAAATGGGGAGCACAGCTGCCAAAATGGTGCGAAAGGAATCCAGAAGCTGCAGAATTGCTGGGAAGCAAAGCAGTACCTGATGGGATATTTTGCATATTTTGCATATTCCCAAGATGCACCAAGCTCCATTCCACATTTCCATGGTGCCCTGTTCACTCGATCACTGAGGAAGTGATAAAGGTGGTTATATGTTGACAGAGGGAGCCTGTGTAGACATGCATTGGCACCTTTTTCCCTAGCAGCTTCTGCATGTTGACATCAGTTTCATCACCACAATTTTGCAGTCTAGATGCAGCCTGACTGTCTGTGCTCACCAAGACCAATCTCTCTGCACTGTGACAGCTCGTGGACAACATAATATCAGAGTGCAACCTCTGGTTATTCTTGAACACTACAAGGTGGCAATCATAGCCATTATCCTATTCTAAGCTGCCTGTTGTGAGGAATATAGATGACTACCAGCACATTGGAAACACTAACTGTGAACTACTTTCCAGGCATGTAATCCTTTTAAAGGAGGATTTAGCAGCAATGGAAGTTTCATTTTTTTCATATTAAAATTTCTGCAGTTTTAAAGTTGACCGATCCCCTGATCTGCAAGTTCCAGGAAGGGAGATTCTAGTGCTACCATAGTTGTGGACGCTTGTAGGTCTTCTGATATCGGCCATTCCTTTTGGTTATTGCTGCTCTCCCATCTAATTATTACCACCATTTTATGTCTGCTTCATTTAGTGCTCCCTTTCCGGTAGTAAGCTGGTGACAATGCATTTCTGTGTCTGCAGAAGCGAGACCAAGATTTATCAACTTCGAACTAAATAATATTTTCTAGAACGCAAAGACAGTTATTGCTTCTCAAAGTTTACTTTTTTTAGAATCTTAAATCTGAATGGTGGAACAGTTAAAACCCTGCACATAGATTTATTTTCTAATGGGCAGCCCCAGGACAAAGAGATTTTTTTCCCCATCTTTTTGTTTGCCTGGTATTTGCACACTGCAGAAGCACATACTAACACTGATCTGTCAAAGTCTTCTTTACAAACAGCTTTCAGAAGTTTATAACTTGGCAATAAATATTGGTCCTGTCTCAAACCTAGCATAAAGATGCTCACTTCAAAATCAGGATTTTAAATATTATAAATATTAATTTCACTCGCACCCACCCTCATGCTGAGAGTTTTGTGACTGAATATCTAGCTGATCTTCCCAGCATGCGCAAGTTGAATTCTAAGGTGTAATTTTTAGTTGTATATAACTTTCATCCTTTTCACTTTCTAGATGGAATTTGGCAGGTTTCGTCCTCAGTTTAAAATTTTCTTTTCAGTTTGTGCCAAAATGGCTTGATCATTTTTAAGAACAAAAACAATAAGGGAAAAAACTATGTTCCCTGTGATGGCAACCTATCTCTGCTAATGATCTATGATTAGGACCCCCTCTTCTGAAGTCAGACAGCTTAGGCACCTAAGTTGTTTCCTGTGAGAAGAAGCGATCACAGAGAAGTGATCTGTTAAGGTTCATATTGCAATGTCCCTGCTGGAGATGTGAGGGGAGGAAGATGGGGTTAGACACCAAACAAAAACTGAATAATTTATATTTATAGAAGCTTTATATTTAGGCAGAGGTACAGATACTGTATACTAATTTTGGTTTCAATATAATTCTATTTAACAATACAAATTATAGCTTTAATATCATAAACCTGAGTCTGCAGAGTTCCTGGTACATTGTCATGCTCCAATCATCTACCTGATAACTTGCCAGCCTCAGCTGGAACTGTGATTTGCTGAAGCACAACTTAAATAGAAGTTCACTCTAGGTTCCAAATGATGGAATATTGGAGCTCTTTGTAGGGTAGAAATTGCTAGACAGGCCATGATATTCTGCTAAGAACCACTTCTCTAAATTTGGGTCTGGAAACTAGGCCTACACCAGTAACATGATTCCCCACCCCTGCCCCCTGCTGAGCCCATCTGGAAGGTCATCCTGGCCTCAACAACTACAGAGGGAGTCACCCTGGCAACCACATTTTGGAGAGAGAGTCATAGAAGTGAGGAATGTTTGATTGTCACATACCTTCTGCTTTGATTCTTTAGATATAACACAAATGGTCATATCTGTGTGAGGATAACATTATGAGCTGACATATACACACCACTTTACACATTATTGGCAATTAATGTCACTTTGTTCAAAGAACTTTCTGTAAGCTATGGGCATAGAGCACAATTGTAACCTTCTTAGATTGTCAGCTTATTGTGCTAATTGTGCTTATTTCCCTTGCTGTTAGCTTCTATCCAGGGGCTCTGGGGTCTTTCCTCCTACCTGTTGCTTCAGTCTCTGCCCATCAGTATCCTATCTAATCAATTGTAACCTGTGGCTTGGCAGTGTACACCTGAGCCTAACAAGTGAGGCACTCCGCCAGCACTATGTGTAATAAACACTCCTGCTTGTTTCATACATGGTGGACAGATGCTAGCCTCAGCTAGAACTGTGATTTTCTGAAGCAGAAGTCAAATAGAAGGCTTCATCCTGGGTTCCAATTGGTGGAATATTGGAGCTGTTGACAGGCTTGTTGTCCCAACATAAGCCTCAAGGAAGAACATTAGCCGGGGTTGTGTGTCCCTCCCCACCCCACGCGCACACAGTGATAGGAGCCACAGAACCCAGCAGCCTGCTCCGCTCCTTCCTGCTGCCTATCTCCCAGCTTGCTGCACTTGGCTGCACTGCAGCAGCAGGAAGCAAAGTGCCTTGGCCCCAGGATGCGCAGCTTTCTGCTGCCATGCTGAAGGGGAGCCCAGTGGCTGGGAGAGGAAAGCAGGGCAGCATGGAGCAGGCTGCTGTGCTGCTCCGGATTCCGCTGCCATGGTGATTGCAGGATTGAGGGCTGACTTGTGCTGCTGCCTCATGTTACCAGATTTTCCCTTTACTTTAGGATATGTCCATTTCTTAGGGTTACTCTTCGGGGGGGCGGGGAAATTCTATCTGTGTGCAGCTTGTGGTACTTGTGTTCTCATATAGAACTCTATTTGTCCCTTCTGCCAGTTGTCTCCCAACAGAGCTACCGTGCTGGGTCTGGGTTCCCCAGGGCCGAGTTCTTCCCATCCTAGAATCAGATGAACACACACTCATCCACTGCCAGAGCTCCTCTTCAGGCTTTCACAAGCTGACCCCTGGACTCAGCAGGTTGGGTTGCACAGCAGTGCCACACTCTGACCCTCATATGCCCATTAGATTGGATTTAAACAGCACTGTAAGCTGCCACCCTCCTATGCCCCCAGGTTCTGCACCTCCCTGTCTCCCCTTTCATGCCACAACAGTTCTGCTGGTAACCCACGTGGTGAGCAAACTCACAAGATTCTTGGGTGATTCAGTGATCCTTAGTTACAAGAAGTGTTGTTGTACAGTGAATAGGGAAACGAAAACAACACCTCAAAGTTTTTTGGGGAGTGGGAGGGGAAGAGAGAGAGAAGCAACCAGCTTAACCATATAAGTTATTTATTTCCAGGTAGTAGCCATACTAGGGGAGCCAAACAAACAAAACAATTACAGTATTAAATCTAACTTAAATCTGGTGGCAAATGTTAGGACTAGAAAACCATAAATGGTCATAGAAGGCAGGGTCAGAAGGCTATAGGTAGAGAGAGGGAGAGAGCTCACTATTCCATGAAGCTTGAACTGATCAAGGTTCTGAGTGTTGGAGACAGGAAGAGCAGAGACCCTAGCACCATGAAGCAGGAGAGGATGAAGTCCCAGTACAACTGGTGCAGAGTTCAGATTCAGGCATCAGAACACGTTAGTTGAGCATATGTAGCTTTTTGGTTGTTTTTGGGTTTTTTTTGGTTTTTGTTTTGTTTTGTTTTGGTAAAGGGAAACAACAGTGGTTCATAAAGGAGCAGGTAGATTGGTGTATGGGTAAAGAGATGGTTCAAGGGAGTTTTCTAAAGTTGTTTTGTTTAGGCCAGACAATAGAAACTGATAATTCCTCTCTATGGGTGGTGTTCATTTTGAGAGAGCTCATAATGCAGTTTCAGTATTTTGGACACCAATAGAAGCTTTATTACTAAAATTGGTCTGATAATTACTGTCCTAGGAGCATGCAGGCATGGGTTCATTAATGTTCAAAGCTGAGATTTCCCATCAGGCAATGCTTTCCTGCTTTCTGCGTCCCAGAGTTCATTGTGGTTCTTGTTTTGGAATTGCTGTTCTCCATTCTGTATGCTAATGGAGCTGCCTCCCTGGTCCCATTCTCAATGAAAATGTTTTGTTATTCTTTGCACCCTTGTCTGGAGGGGTTCAGGTGTGTCTTCCCCTGCATTTTCATTACTTGTTGTATCGGCTTTTTATATTGGTTCAAGCAGAGGCATGTGTGTGTGTGTCTTCCATGAGTAATATGCCCTGATTATCCTAGAACATAGAGGTGGTAGGTAATACCCATGCCAGGTCCGCCAGTAATCCCCATCTCTTATTGCTTGAAGACGGGGTAGAGTTAGGGGTGGGGTAGGGAAGAGGCAGGGAAAGTGCTTGTGGGAGGGGTGGAAAGGTAGGGCCTGTGGTTTGTCGGGGGAAGAGGGGTTGCCCTATACCGTGTGCCCCTCTAGGGACAGCTCTGGTTGTAATGCTTCTATTTTTCATTAATTTAGCTTGATGATATACTGTTTTTAATGCAATTTGTAAAATATTCTAAGTCACATTTCAACAATGTGGAATTTTTCCCCCGCCCTGTAGGCTTAAGTTCTCTTTCTTTATAATGATACTCTTTACCCTTCTCCATACAGCTTGTCTCCTCATTCTGCAGCAGAAAATGCCATGAAATATAGGGCAGTTTTAATTGGCATGCTGATTCTGCAGACCAGATAGAGCCTTTTGAATAGTAATTTCTATTTCAATGTTTGCAGATATTTGGCTGCTAATTCCTTTGAAGTGTGAAATCTATTGTTCTGCTAGAATACCTACAACAGTCCTGTGGGGGAAAATATAACAGTAATGGAATTTTAGCTTGCTGATTCAAACCTATAGCATTGGACAGATATGTAAATAATGGAGTTATTTATACCATCTGTCACTCTACCTTATCCAGGAAATAATTCAATAGTTCTTATGCAGTATTGTTCCTGGCATCTTTTTTGATGAGTGATAACTGTAAAACATTGGAAGTGTCAAGAACTGTACATATTTATGTCATTTCTCATTTTAATGGATCAGAAAGTACTGACAACAAAGGCTCATATGTGAAGCAAATCTTGGACTTGATTAGCATCTGTCTGGGAAGTATATAGCACAAGACAGGAACTGCACAGCTTTGTTTCTAAGAATCCATGATCATATGCTCAAGAAATTTCTAACTAAAAATAAAAAGGAAAAAGATCTTTAATGTTTTGGAAGTGATCAGGCCTGCATCCAACTGGTTGCAGGCATTATTTGTGAGCATTAAAATGGATCATACAGAGAATTTGAAATAAGTATGCAGCAGATTGGTGAATTAACTGTTTTAACAACATTTTGTTTTCCTTACATTTAAAAATAAATCTCCTTTTGTAAATGATGTGATTGATTCCAAAAGGGCTTTTTTAGGTAAAAGGTTTCCAGCGAATTAAAGGTTGCGGTATATTTGGAACATGTGCTACACTGCTTTATTATCTGTTCCTTGTTTTGTTTTGCTAGGGCCATTTTACGAGTCTGTTTTTATATTTTTTCTCTGTTAAACTGTGGAGAAGTAGAATTTGCCAGACAATATGGAAAACTGCTAGTTTTCAAACTGTGACCACCGTCATATACATACATTGGACTATGTCTGGCTCCACTGAGGATAAGAGTACTCCCACGTATACACGAGAAACTAAGTCACTCTGCACTGGACAGGGAAAGATGGAAGGAAGTAGTGAGAGAGGCATCAGACACCAAGAAGTGCTGAGCCCATGGTTGTTGTTGTTGATGATGATGATGTATACTCTCTGTTCCCCTGAGAACAGTCTGCTGGGGGAATGAGGGATTGTATGGAATTGGTGTGCAGTCCTCTGGAGTAAAGTGCAGAGACTGGAGATGTAAGAGAATGAGAACCTCCTGTGAATTAGATCTCAGTCCTCCCAAGCAGTTCTTCTCAGATACATACAGCCTATAGTTATTAACTGTCAGATCTCCATCCAAAGTTTGACAGAGTTGACATTTCCCTGATGGAAATTCATTTGAAAATCTTTGTACCTTTAAGTCCTTTTGTGTAACCATACTAACAACCTATAATCCATGCCAAGTCTAGACCACCAAACTCCTTTTTGTCAATTTCCTTTTGGTGATGCAGTCTTCTCCATGGCTTTCAGTACCTTGGAGAGCTCACCTTTATTCAGGTTCACTTTACGATCTCTTGATTCTCAGGTCAAAGTCCAACACAACACGTAAGTATGTGCAAAACCCTCACCTTGTGAATAATCCCATAGATTAGGTTTGTAATGATATCCTTGATTAGATTTATAAAGATAGATACGTTCTCACAAAATTCATATGTCTCTTCCTATCTTTGAGTATTTGCCGGCACTCCTGCTCATGTTGTAGAAATGAACTATCTAAAACCTGTTAACTTTATTTTCTTTGTTTTCCCAGATGCCATTTTGTCTCCTTACCCCTAAGGAAAACTCTGTTGTAAAAAAAAATCTTCAGGCTTATACTGAGAATTTTTTTGCAAAATTTTATTGCACAGATATTCAGGCGTATAAGAAAAATTTCACATGGAGTTCACTCGAAAGCTGTTTCCACTCTAAATGTGTGTGTATTATGTAATTATCAACCAGCTTAAAATGGACAATGTTAATTTGAAAAGAAGCAAAACTGATCCTTTTAATATACCATATCTCATACACACACAATGAATACTTTCTTGCGTAGAAGGGCAATGTGCTTTTCACATCAGTACTATGGTTTTGAGCTTTCTTTAGACTCCTAAAATGTATGGTTATGGTTTTAATTTATTTCACATTAATGCCTCAGTACCTCTTGCACCTAACTTCATCTCTCCACCTGCTTCTAAAATCCTGTACCTTGGGTATTTTTAAAGTGCCCCTTCCGATATAGAGTAAACTCTCTTAACAGGCATTCTATCATCTGGAATTCTCATATACCATTGAGGCATTGTAGTTAATTTTAAGATGAAGTAAATTTAGATAGGTTTCATATAAGCACAGTGCATTTATCATGCACTATGTAAGGAGGGATAGTACAGTAGTTTGTGCATTAGCCTGCTAAACTCAGGGTAGTGAATTCAATCCTTGAGGATTTAGGAGTCTAGCAAAAATATATTAAAATATTTGTCAGGGATGGTGCTTGGTCCTGCCCAGAGGGCAGGGGACTGGACTCCATGACCTCCTGAGATCCCTTCCAGCTCTATGAGATGTTAAAATAAATACAGTACTGTTAAAGTTCAAGTAAATGTTAATTATGTTTTCCATAAATACAGTATAGTGAGAGTAAATACAAATAAATACAGCAAATACAATATTATTTTACAGTGTAAAATACTACTGCTGTTGGTAAATAAAGTACTCTGCATACATTTTTGTTTCTTAATATCTAATCTTGTATTTCTGTAGTGTTATGCATTGCTAGGTGTACCTCTTTGTTATCCAGAATACTTGAACATCAGACAGCCTTCTGGTCCCGGGGTTGCAGGATATGAAAAAGTTTCCTGTAAGATAATGTAAACATTAAGAGGTGATCATTGTGGACATAATGACTTACTCCAACCCATTAGTTTAAAGTGGGGAAGGTCTACCTGTTTTTTCTCCAGTTTTTACTTTTGATGTATAGTCTGCTGATCCTGGTTATCTGTAAAAATGTGAATTAATCAAGTTCCAGACCCAACTCTCTTGAGAACATTATCTAAAATTGCTTTTTTTGTGTGGGGGGGTGGGAAGAGAAAGGAGTGAGAGCTATTTAGATGTCATTATAGGAATATTTCAGTGTGTCCTTGATACAAGTGTTGAAAGCCAAGTAAACTTCCATTAGGCTTTTTCATACATACAGAGTGAACTCTTTCTACCGCTTTCCATAATGAATTGTTACGTTGCTATGCAGGTTTCCTCATCTCCTCATAAAGATCCTATTCATAACTTTCCATTGGCACATCTTTGACAAAGTCACTGGGAGGGAAAAATGTATTGAAATAATGGGGTTCTGATTCTCTGTCATACTGCTCTTTCTATTATGAGCCCCCAAAAAAGCTTGTTGTATGTGCATTTTGCCTTCAATATCTTATGCTAAGTAACTTCTAGTCAAGAAAAGCCAAATCCTTGAATGGGCTGAGCATCAGCAGCTCCAAGAAGGAAATGTAGCTCTCACAGGCAGCTGCAGGTGCTCAGTCTTTCCAAAATGTGGCAGAGCTACCGATTTGGAACTTCTTAACTGGCTTTATCAAACTATGAGGCAGACGGTCATAAAGTTAGGTGTGCATCATTTTTTGGTTGTCACCCCAGTTTTGTCTGGCTGAATAGCCTTATCCATTATGTCTGATTGTTAGCTGACAAGACTGATTAAAGCGAGCAGCACTGCATCTTCATTAAAAAGAAGCGGAGCACTCCTGCTTTGCATAAGGTCTATCCTTAAGCAGTTATGTTTGTGCAGAAGGTGTACACAGGAGTTTTTTTTCTGACTTGAATAATACTTTTTTTTAAAGTCAAGAATAGTGGATTGGAAAATACAAGCTGCTGAAGGAGCAGCATGCTGGAGACGACCCGTTTGGGGACTGTTGGAAGCTGTCTGGAACAGACTTTGATAATACCCATGAAGTGGAAAGAACTTAAATGTGACTTGGCCAGAGGTCACAGCCACGAAGAGGAAAGTGCTGCAGTTTGAGGAGAGTGAGAGGCCATGGAGTGAGGGAGATGATGGTCTGAGTAATCACAGAATGGGTCATTAGACCAAGAGGTGAGCTACTTCGCCCAGTGAGCCAAGAGGAAACACTTCTGAATGGCAGGCAGAGCAGATGTGCTGACACCCCTTAAGACATCAGAGAGGTGGCCGTGTTAGTCTGTTTCTTCGAGAACAACAAGAACAACAAGAAGTCCGTGGCACCTTATAGACTAACAGATATTTTGGAGCATAAGCTTTCATGGG
This sequence comes from Carettochelys insculpta, assembly GCF_033958435.1. Taxonomy (NCBI): domain Eukaryota; kingdom Metazoa; phylum Chordata; order Testudines; family Carettochelyidae; genus Carettochelys; species Carettochelys insculpta. The sequence continues at coordinate 73,322,561 of NC_134140.1, forward strand.
CAAAACCCGCTTCATCACCCCTTAAGATGTCACTCACAAGTCTCTAATGTCCCACAAACAGTACTTAACTCTTGCTGGTTAGAAGATTTCTGATACTTTATCTGTCTGACTGCTAATAAGAAGGTAGCCCATGATTAATCTGCTCCAAACTGAGAGACAAAAGTCCTAGCTCAAGGCTAGCTTGAGAAATTTTGTTGCAAGGCCTGAATAGGGAACAGAGTAGAGCTGCGCTTCTGCAGGAAAGACACAGGGGAAATGGCACATTGAGTAGCCACCATCTCAATGGTGCTATTCTTCACAAATTTTAGGTAGGCATAAATGAACGAATGTGGTGCCAAAGTCTTGCCCTTTCCAGCCCCCTTTCAGGATTGCTATTTTGCTATTTGAGTCATGCTATGTAAATGCAGGGAGAGGGTTATCCTTGGGGTGTTCAAAGTATACAAAAATCCATAGCTTATCCCAGTGTAAATAGCCAAGATGGCTAGGAAATCATGGCAAGTCATTAAAGTTTTCTTGATTTGTTATTTCTGCTTTCAGTTGACACCTCAGAGAGTTTTTTTTTAAAATTCATATTTTCAAGCTATAAAGCTGATCAAGAACTAGGAAAAGAATAAGTAATTTGGTTTCATATATTTAGGAGTGGCCTCCTTCTTCTTTGAAGGTTATTTAGCATAAAGAAAACAAAATGCACATTCAAAGATTGTTGGGAGGCATTTAACACATTTGATTAATTGTCATTAATGTAGTATTTTGAGTTATTAAAGTAGAATACTGTAGTGTTTTTCATGAAGGAAATTTTCTGTCCTCTCAAACTATAAATATCACTCACTTGTGGTTGAAGTGTTTCCATTTCTATGTCTACTTCTGCTCTCATGACTATAGTACCTAATGGCTATGTCTACACTTGCCCAAATCTTCAAAACGGCCATGCAAATGCATATTCAGTGCCTCATTAGCATGCCACCAGCTACAGCTCTTCGAAATTGCCACTTTTTGCTGCCACGCGGCTCATCCAGAGGGGGGTCCTTTTTGAAAGAACCCCGGGAACTTCAAAATCCCCTTATTCCTATCATCCCTCTCTTAATTTCTCCCTCTTTCCTTCCATTCACACTTTTCTCTATACTTTTTCCTCCTTCTTGTTTCTCTTAGGTGGTCTATTCTGCAGACTCTGACAGAGATAGCCCAAGATAAGTTCAGCTGGTTCCAGACAAAGCCCCCACTTCCAACTCCTTTGTTTTATCAGAAAAATGACCATTCAATTGTTTCCATATTTCTTGTGCTATTCCTTCTGGGTTTGTGTAAGGAAAAAATTGTCCTTAACATTGTCATGCTTAGTGCTTAGGTGGTATTTAATTCATGACGAATGGTCAATTTCATGTTTCAACTGAGCAGTGAAAATATTTCACCATGGCTTATATGGAACAATTTGTTGGTCTTATTTCAATTCTTTGTGTACAGATCAACCCTTCATACAACCTACCTGCTCAAGGATTAGTAACTGAATACACTTATGCTGTGTTATTATGGGTCATCATCATCTGCAACCCCCAGTTACCCTGCTATAGGTTTTATTGTGGTAAGGAATGCTCTGATCTGAGGACTATTTAGAAGAATGCAAATGATGCCCAAATGGGAGATATTTTTATAATGTAGACAAATGTCTGCTATCCATCTTGAGACCGAGACAGTCATTTTATTTCTGATTTAAGCCAAATCTGAACCTACGGATGACACTCTGTCTCCACTGAAATCAATGGGAGATCTGAAGTGGACTCCAGGGTTTCATCCCCAAGTTTCTTGACCTGAAAAGCTACCGCATCAGCCACCTTGCTACTATTGCTCTTTCTTTTACTCACATGAAATAAGTATGCACAATTGCATTATTTATAGCCTTAGTATTTAAAACACCTACCGAATTCATATAGCCTGCATGTGTTTTTTAAAAGGCCTCAGCTGGGCCTTCTTGGGTAATCATCATACACAGCAAAAGCACACATCCATCATTGCCCCATTTACACCACTTGTCATTATTGCTCATTAAAACCATTTCTTTAACCACAAAACCAGATGTTCTCTTTTATGCACATATTTTAATTGGGTGAAAGAATGAGGTATAGGTTCCCCTGGAGAGTCATGATTAATATAGCTAATTTGTTATGTGCCCAAAGCAACAGAGGTGTCAAAGACCTAGGGAAGAGCATGTGTGCTTTTCAGATTTAGAAAAATAACCTGAGCTTTTAAATATTCTACCTGTAAATGACACCTTAATTTCTGTATTTTTGGAATAATTTGAAATAAAGAAAAAATGTTGAGTTTTGGCTTCCTATATCAGGAATCCCAGAATGCCACCTAATCAGCTAGCCTCTGCTCTTATAAATTTTGAATGAACAACACCAGACAAGGAGATTATTTTTATTGAATCAACTTCCATAGGTAAGAGAGAAATATTCCGAGCTTACACAGAGCTGTTCTCTAGGTTCCCCAGACCTGAAGACCACTTCCACATACATTTGAAAGCTTGTCTCTCTCACAAATACAAGTTCATCCCATAGAAGATATTATCACGCCCACTTCCCTCTAATATTCTATGACTGACACAACTACAACAACATTGCAGAAACAGGAAAATCACAGCTTGAGGAGACCAAAAGCAGAGAAGAGATCATTAGCTAAAGGAGATGAAAGATAGGAGGCTGCTTCATGGAAAATTGTTTAGAGTGTGCAAAAATTAATAGCAGAGTTGTCTAACCCCTTTAAATAGGACTTTTCCGACCAATGAGAAATGTAAACTATAACAGAAAATGTAGAAACGGCAGAAGAGCTTAATCACTTCTTTGTTTTGGTTTTCACCAAGAAGGTTGATGATGATCAGATACCTAGCATAGTGAATGCTGGAGAAAATGAGGTAAGTTCAGAAGTTAAAACAGAAAAGAACAAGTTGAAAATTACTTAGAAAAGTTAGATGTCTTCAAGTCACCAGGGCCTGATGGAATTCATCCTAAAATATTCAAGGAGTTGATAAAGGAGATATGAGCCTTTAGATATCACCTTTGAAAGGTTATGGAAGGATTCCAGAAGGCTGGAAAAAAGGCAAATACAGTGTCCATCTATTAAAAGGGAAATAAACTACAGACCAGTCAGCTTGACTTCTGTGCCAGGAAAGATAATGAGGCAAATAAATAAGGAATCCATTTGCAGACATCTGGAAGAGAATGTGATAACAGTCAGCATGTATTTCTAATAAAAAATATGTCAAAGCAACCTGATAGCTTTCTTTAATAAGATAATAGGCCTTGTGGATAAAGGCAAGGCAGTAGATATCGTAAACTTAGAGTTTTGTAAAGCATTTGATAGTCTCAACATGACCTTCTTATAAATAAACTAGGGGAATATGACCTAGAGGAGACTACTACGAGGAGGACGCATAACTGGTTAGATAACTGGTAGTTCTCAATGGTTCAGAGTCATGCTGGGAGGACATAAGTGGGATTCCACAGGGATCAGTTTTGGCACCAGTTCTATTCAATATCTTCATTAATAATCTAGATAATGGCATAGAGCAGTATTCCCAAACTTTTCAGCATTACGCACCCCTTTTGATTTTTTAGCAACCCTCATACCCTCACCTCTTCTTTAACATCATCCAAACCACCTTTAACAAAAAGTTCAATTTGTAATTTAAAATAAACACAAAAACTTGATATAAAAATGTTATTTAAAATTAAAAATAAGAACAAATAGCTTTTTTGGCCCCTTGCGGTTGCCTAGTGCAGCCCCAGTTGGCCAGCTGTCTGAGCCCTGTGCCAGCCACTAGAGCTGCCTGCACCAGCCACCCACCTGCCTCAGACCTGCACTGCCAGACCTGCCTGCCTGAGCCCCACACAACCAGGGCCAGCCACCTGGCCATCTGCCAGCTCCTGGAGCCAGCCGCCCGCCCCAGCCATGGGCCAGCTGCCCGAGCTGTCTGCCCAAGCCCCATGCTGCCTGGGTCAGCCAACCGCCTGCCAGTTCGAGCCACCCGAGCCTCATGTTGCTGGGGCCAGCCACCCACCTGCACGCCCGAGCCCTGCACTGCTGGTGCCAGCCACCCATCTGCCAGGCCAAGTGGCCTGAGCTCTGTGATGCTGGGGCCAGCCACCCAAGCCCCATGAGTCCTGCAAGCTGGCTGTCCCCCTGAGCCCCATGAGCCGTGCAAGCCACCCACTCAAACTCCTCCCCTCCCACAAAGCCAGGCACCACCAGCCCCCTGCTCTTACTTCATTCCCCATCCCCTTTACCTGAACCAAGCAGTCCCAGCCCCCCATCTAACACCATACTCCTCCTCCTACCCCCACAACCCACACTCACTCACCTTAGCACATGGGTCTTCACTGGCTGCCTGCTTTTTATAGTGGCTGCACTGGGTCACCCATGGAAAATATCAGGGGCTGAGAGCCAGAAGCAAAGGGAGGGATGTGGGGGGGGCTGGGTTGCCTCATGCCCCCCCTGGAATTTCTTCATGCTTCCCCGGGGGGCAAGCCCCCCAGTTTGGGAAACCATGGCATAAAGAGTATACTTATAAAGTTTGTGTGTGATACCAAGGTGAGAGGGGATGCAAGTGCTTTGGAGGATAGGATTATAATGACCAAGGAGGAAAGACTGAAAGAACTGTGTTTGTTTAGTCTGGAAAAGAGAAGACTGAGAGGGCACATAACAAGTTTCAAGAATCTAAAAGGTAGCTATGAGGTGGAGAGAGAAACATTAATCTCTGATGTTTGACAGACCCAGGGCAGCTGGCTGCAATAGTTTAGTCCTATTGGGATAACCAAGGGAGTGGATGGACACAGGTCTGAAAGGAATAAGGGGATTTCGAAGTTGGTGGGGTCCTTTTGAAAAGGACCCCCATCTGGACGAGCTGTGGCAGTTTCGAACTGCCGTGGCTGCCTGCATGCTAATGAGGCGCTGAATATGTATTTCAGTGCTTCATTAGTAATCTTCGAAATGGCCATTTGCATGGCCATTTCAAAGTTTTAGGCTAGTGTAGACATAACCCCATCACATAAACTGACACAAACAAACCATGAGCTCATAACCACGAGCAGAAGTAGAAGTAGAACATCTGGATACAGTCTATTGCAGTGAGAGCCTTAGAAGTACCTTTCATAGAATCATAGAATCATAGAAGAGTAGGACTGGAAGGGACCTCGAGAGGCCATCGAGTCCAGCCCCCTGCCCTCATGGCAGGACCAAGCACTTTCTAGACCATCCCTGAAAGCCATCTATCTAACCTCTTCTTAAATATCTCCAGTGATGGAGATTCTACCACCTCCCTTGGCAATTCGTTCCAGTGTTTGGTCACCCTGACAGTTAGGAACTTTTTCCTAATGTCCAACCTGAACTTCCCCTGCTGCAATTTAAGTCCATTGCCTCTTGTTCTATCCTCAGAGGCAAGGAAGAACAAGTTCCCTCCCTCTGCCTTATGACACCCTTTTAGATACCTGAAAACTGCTATCATGTCCCCCTTCAATCTTCTCTTTTCCAAACTAAACAAGCCCAATTCTTTCAGCCTTTCTTCATAGGTCAATTTCTCTAGACCTTTGATCATTCTCGTTGCTCTCATCTGGACCCTCTCCAATTTCTCCACATCCTTCCTGAACTGCGGTGCCCAGAACTGGACACAATACTCCAGCTGAGGCCTAACCAGTGCAGAGTAGAACGGGAGAATGACTTCTCGTGTTTTGTTCACAACACACCTGTTAATGCATCCTAGAATCATGTTTGCCTTTTTTGCAACAGCATCACACTGTTGACTCATATTTAGCTTGTGGTCCACTATAACCCCTAGATCCCTTTCTGCTGTACTCATTCCTAGGCAGTCCTTTCCCATTCTGCATGTGTGACACTGATTGTTCTTTGTATCTATGTCAGAACTATGCTGAGGATGAGCCTCCATAGCCCAGGACGAGCTCCTGGTAGTTCTCATTTTTAGTATGTCAGAATAAATGAAAGCAGGCAATTACTCATGCTAGCTGTGCCAGCTGATTTTCAAGGGTCCAACCCTAAGAGATTTTTGGCATCCTCAACCATCCCAATGATGTCAGTGGGAATTGAGGGTGTTCTTGCATGATCAGCTCTCACCCTGGATTGCATTCATATCTATGAACATCTGTAAATGACATAGTTTTGTTATCCAAGCTCAATTGTCCAAGGAAAAATGTTAAAGTTGGTGTGTTTGTCATTTGTGGTTTGTTCCCTTCAAAATGCTAGAGCCTGTTGAAAAACCATCCAAGGGAAGCCAGACAATCTGATGCTGTTTATCACTGAAGCAGGGACAAGAGGACAAAAGGAATAAAATATGCTTCCAAACTTATTTCTCAGTTTCAATTCCCCTGGTAAGTTTCTATTACTGGATGTGTGAACCAAAATGTATGAGTTGCTTTATTTTAATGCCTGGACATGTCTCTGTATTGCAATCCTATATATTACAAAACATAAAAGATGCTGTGACACTCCTCAGAATTGAGACGATCTGGCCTGCCAGGTTGCATTAGCTTCCTTTGTCATCTGCTGCCATGTCACAATGAGCCATAACATGATGTGACTAAAACAGTCCAAAGTGACATATCAACTTCACCTCTCATTGTGACACATTAGGTGAAAAGTGTGAATTCTGACTGGTTTTCTGAAAACTGAGAGCCCTTTAGTTTTTTAAAATACATGTATTTCAAAGCCTTTTAAAATACCCTTATTGCTAACATAAAGAATGTGATCACCCATCCAAGTCTTTGTGTTTTAACTGATCTAATGTTGCAAAAATAACAAGCTAACAGGTTTTCTCTTCAGGTTCGGGTACTGTGGCTTTTCTGTCATCAAAATTTCTGCTAAGATACTAAGGAGGATTTTTGTTTGAACAGTTTATTTTGGCAGGAAGAATATAATACTTTGCTCACAAAAGGTTTTCATAAGCCCTTGAGCAAACTGTTGGATAGGTTTTTAACATTTGGTCAATTGTAGAGTAAAGTACAATCAGTTTAATTGGTTTCACAGAAATATAGATTGCTCCTAGTTCTGCCCCTGTTAACTCAGCATTACTCCATTGCCAGGAAAGTTACAACCCAGCAGTTTCCATAAAAATGCAATGTACAATCATGTTCTGTACACTTAATGGAAAGGCCAAGGAAGTTAGAGTTCAGGATCCCACAGCTACCTTAAATCTGCCCTTTTTTGATAAAGTATACTGGGCCAAATCCTGAGCAACACAGTGAAGCTTGAGCAAAATTGTTTAGCTTTAGTTGATCAGGTTGTGGAGGAGAGGGGATGGAATCCTGATCTCCTACCGGTTCAGGTGTATTTTCTAAGACAGATATGATGTGACCATCATTTCGGGGACCGGAGGCTTCCCGGCCACATGTGAGCCTTGTGTGGCTCTGAGAGGGGGCCCTGAGGCTCCCAGGGGGGCGGGCTGCTTACCAAGTGGGGCATCTGGTCTGCAGTGAGGGCTGGGAGAGCATGCTGTGACTGGTTCATATTTTCTCTTCTTCCAGCATGCTCTTAGCTTCCTGCCACTGGGTTTTTGAATCCCTGGGGCTTTAAACATGGATAGACACAGGGTGCTGTCCTGGATGGCCTCCTGAATGTGGATGCCATGCCGGTGGTACTGGCAGCTTGGGGTTGGGGCTGGCTGCTCATAGCCAGAGCTGGACTTGGATGCCTGCCTGCGGGGTGGGGGTGGGGCGGGGGTGGAATACCTCGCCCTTGCCTTCCACAATATTGTGGAGGACACAGCAGGCACACACCACCTGGGGGAAGTTCTGGAGCCTAACCCCCCACCCGCATGAACAGGCAGTGCCACCTCCCATTCAGGCATGTGAAGGCCTGCTCCACCATGTTGGAGGCACGGTTCAGCCTATCATTAAAGACCTCCTGGCTGGGGTTGGAGTGACCAGTGTAAGGTTGCATCACATAAGACTGCAGGAGTATGTGGCATCTGCCACCATGCCAAGGGTCATGATCAGGTCCCCAACTGGGTGCTCCCGCAGGGGAACATATGTTCCGGCCTCCATAAGGTGGCAGAGGCCAGGGTTCCAGAACATGTGGGTGTTGTGGGTCCAGCCTGCCAGCCTCTGTAGATGTCCTGGAAGTGCCCCCTTGGGTCCACCAGCACCTGTAGCACTACCAAGTAGTAGCTCTTGTGGCTGACGTAGGTCCCAGTGCTGTGTTTCAGGGTGTGGATGGGTATATGCGTCCAATCCAGGGTGCCAAAACAGTTCAGAAACCTGAGTCCCTCAAAGCTGTCAGGTCTGCTACATGGACGACCCTCCAGAGAAGCAGCATGTTGATGGCTGCCACAGCCTGTGTAGGACAGAGGGCAGGAGCTCCCAGGAGAGCATGTTGAGCTGTGCCAGGCCCTGTCTCCCTGGCCCACTTCTGATGGGCCTCCTCCCCTAGCCTCCTCTCCCCTGGTCCCCTCTCCTTGGTCTTCCAACTGCTGGGGTCCCTGATTCCTGGGATCCCCTTCCTCTTCCCCATGGCGAGTGCCTGACCATGAGGACAGCCCTCTGATGGTGGTCTTGCCCTCCCTGCATTGGTGCCCCATGGACTTGTAGCTATTTGGGGTGTCCAGCTTCCAGAAAGCGATTGCTACCGTCTTTTCCAGGGGGAGGGTGGGCTTCATTCAGGTGTCTGGATGCCTCAGAGTTGGGGCAAGCCAGTTGCAGAGCTTCTGGAACATCACCCTGCTCATCCAGAAGTTCTGGTACCATCTGGCATCATCCCATCTGGGACACCAGGCACTCCCACCAATCAGAGGTGCTGGGGTGGCTCCACAGGTGCCAGGATACTTGGGAGGGCTGGGATGGTACTGGGTCAAGGGGCTCTGGATGCTCAGTGGGGAGGACTGCTGGGAGGAGGTGATCTAGAGTGGCCACAAGAACCATGGCCAGGTGGGCGACCAGGGCGTTGACAATGGCCAGCACGTGTGGGAGGAGTTGCTGCTGTAGGTCCATCCTGCTGATGCACGGGGTCTGTTGTGCCTTGTAGAAGCTCAGCAGCCCTCAGTGTATGCAGGGCACAGGTGCTTGGGAGTGGCCCTTTAAGGGTGCGGCTGGCTGTGGGCCCCAGAAGGGCTTGTCAACCATGTGACCCCATCTATAGCGTTTCCTGCTCTGCTCTTTTGAAAAAGTGTCTCTGGCTGGCCGTGTCTACACTAGCCCCTTCCTTTCAGTACTATGGACTGTTCCCCAGGTGATGGCTGCCTGTTTTGTCCTTCACAACATTGTGGAGGGCAAGAGTGAAGTGTTTCCCCTGTGGTGGGTGGCAGAGGATAGTCCTGGCCTCAAACAGCCGGTCTTCACCCCAGGCCAACAGGTTCAATGGGATGGAGATTGCATTTGGGCTGCTTTTCTTGAGATCTTTGCCCGTGATTCTCACTTACCGTCACCTACAGTCAACCCACGCAGGCCTCCCCACACATGCAATACTCTCCATCCCCCTACAATGACCATACCACACACCCACATCCACCCTCCCAACCCCTCATGAACATTAAGGGACAATGTGCTGTGTGAAAAATAATGATTTATGTCTCAATAGAAACTGTTTGATTTACAAACATTTTATATAAAACAACAGGGGGATAACTGCATACAATGGTGTGGGGCGGAACTCAAGCCATAAAGGAGAGTGGGGAACAAAAACTTGGCGGGGGGCAACATCAGTGGTAGTGTTGAGGGGGAAACGTCAACTGGGATGGCGGGGAATTTGGGACCTTAACCAGGAAGTGGGAAGATGGAACATTGTGTGTGGAGTAGGGGCAACTTAAGTGAAGGGGGAGGGAATATGATGGGTGGGTAATGGGGACCTAAACCAGGAGCAGGGTGAAGAGGGAATATTCTAGTTAGGGTCAACTTAACTGGGAAGGGGATGTGCGGGAATATGATAGATGGGTAATGGAGAACTTAACTAGGAGATGGGAGGGGTGCACTACTCCAGGGTGGGGATGGATGGCTGTGAGCCATGTCAGCCCTGTGTAACCCTCCCACCTCTGGTACAGGGTCCACGGCAGGGCTGTGAAGGGGTGGGATGCACATGGAGGTAGGGCCTGGGTGGGGGTCTGGTGGCATCAGACTCTGCAGGGGTGTTGTGGGGGAGAGAAGAGGGGACCTGTTCAGGAGGGTAAGCATTATGAGGGTCCCTGGGTGTGGGCAGGTGAAGCAGGAGGGGTCCAGGATTTGTCTGAGGTGTGCTCCCTTAGCACCTCAGTGACTTCTCTGAGGTGCCCCACCAGCTATGCCCATGCCTTCCTCTGCCATGTGTACTGGCCATGGTCCAGTTGGAGGTGCTGCTGAGCAATGTCCATGAGCCAGTGGGGTGCCTCTGTGGTGTTGGCCCAGTGTCTTGCCCTCCGGACATGAGCTCCTCTTCTGGGGGCGAGGGTTGGTGACCATTCCCCCTCCTCCTCTTCCTGACTGCGGAGCAATACGGTGTTGGGGGTCTCCCAGCCCTCCACCAGCGCCCCTGCCCTGCTGCAGGCTTCAGCTCAACCCCCCAGCAACAGACATCATTGGTGTATGAAATATTCCATAGGAGTTCCCACCCATTCCTTCATGGTCCAGCAGCACACCCAACTCCCTGCGCATGCGGCTTGTGGTGCTGTCCCGGGGGATCTGTTCTGCATCTGGCAGGGGTGCATCGGTCATGGGGGTGGCCTGCTGGCAGCTGGGATGCCACCACCCAATTCACTCAGTTGTGTGCTCCATTGGGTACTTACCAGAGGGCCCCTCTGCAGGGTCTGCTGATGCACAGCTGGCCATTGCCTGGCTGGAGGAGCATGACAGGATATCAATAATGAGGCCCCCCTTGTCACTGGAGACTTTAGTGCCCAGTTCTGTCCCAGGATCCATCAGGCAGCTGTGTGTGCCAGACTCCCCCTCTTCGGTGGGGCATGGCTTGTTGAATGACATATCCAGGAGGGCCGGGGGGGAACTTTCCCTGGGCCCCAGGAGGCAGTGCAGCTCCCTATAATAGGGACAGGTCGTGGGACCCACACCCAATCACCCGGCAGCATCCCTGGCCTTGGCATACCCCTCTTTTACTTTGCTACGTACCTAGTTGGGGTGCAAGCAGGGTGGCCTCTGGTAGCCAGTTGTTTCGAGAGGTGGGCAAAAACAGCTGCATTTCAATACTAACCCCCACATTTCCTTTAATACCTCCTCCTCCTGCCAAAGCCAGAGCAGGTCCTGTAGCTCGGGATCCGTCCACTAGGGCACCATTTTCTTTGGGGACTGGTCAGAGTCCTGGGAGCCTTGAGATGGGTCAGAGGGAGGACACTTTGGTGTCTCTGGAGGCTGACTGCTGGTCATTGGGTTTTGGTTTTTTTTTGGCCTGAGTGTTGGGTGTGTGGCTGGAGCTCATGCTTGAGCTGCTGCAAGCACATTCTCAGCTTCCTGCAAAGGGCTTTCTGGGAGTGTGGGGCTTTAAGCACAGCCAGACACAAACACCACAGAGCTCTGCAGCAGCAGGGCAGGGTGTCGCCGCAGTCCTCCATGGCCACCACCATGGAGGACTCTTCTTTCAAAAGAGTAGAACGTGGAACATTCACACACATTCTCTTTTGAAAGTGTATTTTGAAAGGAGGCCTTCTTCGAGTGGTCCCCGTGGGTGCTCCACAATAGGTGTCGGGCTCCTCCGGTGCTGCAGATCGGAAATCTTCTAGCAGTTTCTCCTGGATCACGCATGCGCCGGCGCGTGCCACCCCCCTGCGCACCTCCGTCCGCGTGCACGATCCGGTCCCCACCAGTTCCTTCTCAACCGCTATCGGCTGCAGACGGAATCCACTCAGGCTAAGGCCAGAGTCAGATTACTTAGTGTTTTTTTTCCACGTGTGATTTGTTTTTCCGTTATTAAAAAAAAAAAAAAAAAAAAAAGGCGAGAAAGCAAAGACAAAGAGAATACCAGCAAAAAAAAAATAAAATAAACCTCTTTCTCTGTTCCTCCAACCAATGTCACCATGGCTTGGGCCACCTTCACCATTTTCTGGGATTGGATCCCCTGGAGTACTATCACAAGCCAGTTTCACCTCTATCGGTGTCGTCGCGGAGGTCTCGCTCTCCCAGACATTGGGGGTACACACCCCGTGAGTGGTCCAGGTCTCCATCCCCGGTCCCTTGCCCATGCTGCCATGGTCGTCTTATCATGCTGGACACAGACAAACCACAGGCCTGCACCCAGGGGCAGGTCCCCCCCACCCCTGGCCGCTCAATACCCCCGTGGGTGCTCCCGATCGGGGACGGAAACACAGTTGTCTCAAGGGGAGTTAATTTTAGAACCCCGAGACTTTCTTTCACAATCCTCCAGCGAGCAAGTGTGTCATTGTCCGCGGGAACCCGAGGGTTCGAGGGAGGTTTACCTTAGGGGTTCCTCCTCATCCTCCCCAGACGAGGCCATGGCCCCCAGGGATGTCTCTCCCCTGGATGACCTTAAACAGTTTCAGGAGCTGTTTTAAAGGGTGGCTTTCACGCATGACATTCAAATGGCAGAGGTGCAGGAGAAACATCACAAACTCCTGAAAAATTTGAGACCCCCAGCTTCATCCAAAATTGCTATTCCGCTGGACCTAGCCATCCTGGAGTCAGCCATTACTATATGGCAGACTCCGGCCTCTGTTCCGCCTACAAATGAGAGAGCGGATAAGAAATACTTCGTCCCGGCAAAGGGCATGGAGTTCCTCTTCAGTCACCCACAACCAAATTCTTTGGTGGTCGGGTCGTCCCAGCAGAGGTCAAAGGCTTCTCGGTACAAATCGGGGGATCGGACAAGGATGCTAAGAAGCTAGAGCTGTTTGGCAGGAAGGTATATTTCTCTCCTATCCTACAATTGAGAATGGCAAATTATGGGCACACCTAGCAAACCATAATTTTGATAATTACTCCGGGCTTACTCCCCTCATGGATTCACTTCCGGAAGACAAAAAGCCGGTGTTAAAGGCGATTGTTCAAGAGGGCTATGCAGCATTGCGGACGGGAGCCCAGATTGCCCTGGACGTGGCGGACACGGCAGCACATTCAACGGCTACAGCAGTGGTCATGCGTAGAGAATCCTGGCCCCAGACGTCGGGTATCTCGAGGGACCTACAGGCGAAGATCGTGGACCTTCCCTTTGATACACAAAAGCTGTTCGCAGACTCAACGGACTCGGTCCCTCACTCCAGTAAGGACTTGAGAGCTACACTTAGAACCTCGGACATTTATACTCCCCCATACAGGAGGGGAAAAATTTTATCCTCAGCAAAGATGCTACGCTTACAACTACAGCGTGCTCAATATCAACGGGGCTACGGCCAAGGGCGCTATCAATAGCGGCAACAGTACAGAACTCCTAGGCAACGTTCTCAACAAAGCCGTACGCCCTCAGGTCAGGCCTCAAAGGCAACAAGTTTGATGGGTATGTCGGGGGCTGCACTATCAATACCCTCGCTCAATGCCACTCTCATCTTATGTTCCATCATCGCCTCAGACCGTTCCACTCCCAATGGCAAAAGATCACCACAGACATATGGGTGCTGGAGATCATAGCCACGGGTTACGCGATCCCCTCCCAGTCGCTTCCACCGACGAAGCCTCCCACCAGGCCTCCCCTCAGGGACGCTGCCATGAGGCGAGGCTCAAGCAGAAGGTGACTCACCTTCTGTTCATAAGGGTGGTGGAAAGAGTGCCGGAATAATTCCAGGGGGAGGTTTTTATTCACGCTACTTCCTACCAGAGAAGAAAACAGGACACTGGAGGCCCATCTTAGATCTTCGGGGCCTCAACCGTTACTTGTGCAAGCAACGGTTTCGGATGATCACAGTTGCTTTGATACTCACGGCACTGGACGATGGAGACTGGGTTGCAGCACTCGACTTACGAGATGCTTACTTTTATATAACAATCCACCCGGCACACAGATGCTTCCTCCGCTTCACGGTCAGCCAGGAGCACTTCCAGCACAGGGTTCTTCCGTTTGGCCTCTCCTCGGCCCCCAGAGTCTTCACCAAAACCCTGGCAGTGGTGTCAGCCTACCTGCACAGACAGGGGGTGTTTATTTTTCCCAGATCTGGGCGACTGCCTGCTGAAAGGGGACCTCGAAGGCAGAGGTCTCACGCATGATACGCGTCACAGTGGACACGTTTCTTCGCTGGGTCTATTCATCAACCTCGCAAAGTCAAAGTCCAAACCCACACAACATATAGAGTTTATAGGGGCATGGAGAAACTCTATCACAGCAGGGGTGTACCTACCCGACGCTCGCTTCCGCGCAATCAGTTCGCTGATGAAAGTCATTACATACAGCCCCACGGTGCCGGTCTTAACGTGCCTACAGCTGCTGGGCCATATGGTGGCAGCAATGTTTGCGGTACAGAATGCCAGGTTGCACATATCAAGCCTGTAGCTTTGGCTGGTGAGCGTTTACAAACCAGCATCCCACACTGTCCACAGGGTGGTGTCGCCCACAACGGGGGTGCGCAGATCCCTGGCATGGTGGGAAAACCCCGAGAATCTGCTTGTGGGGGTGCCTTTTCACCAACCACAAATTTCTATTTTTCTTACCACCAACGCCTCCCACATGGGATGGGGAGCGCACATCGGCGACAAGGTAATGCAAGGTCTATGGTCCCCTGCGGAACAGGCACTGCACATATCCATACTGGAGCTCAGAGCAGTGTTCAACGCCTGCAAACATTTTCGAGATTACCTACCTGGCAAAGTAGTCAGGATTCAATACCGACAATACCTCCATTATGTTCTACATCAATCGACAAGGAGGAGCACAATCCTGTGCCCTATGTGCGGAAGCACTCCGGTCGTGGAATCGGTGCATCGCCAACAACATAACGTTGAAAGCCTCGCACTTGCTGGGCGCTCACAACGTGAATGCAGATCAGCCGAGCAGGCGCTGCGCAATCACGCACGAATGGCAGATCCGCTCCGATCTGCTACAGCACATTTTCGTACATGGGGGTTTTCCCCAGATCGATTTGTTTGCCACCCAGTACAAAAAAAAAAAAGTGCCCCCAGTACTGCTCCAGGCCAAGAGTGGGGCGCGGTCCCTGGGGGCCGCATTCATGTTTTCATGGAAGGGCTCCCTACTTTATGCGTTTCCCCCACAGCGCTTATCCGCAAGGTCTTGCACATAGCCAGAAGGGAGAGAGCTCGCATGATACTCATAGTCCCACTTGGGATAGGCAGCAATGTTTTCCCTTGCTTCTGCGCATGTCGCACCACCCACCGCTCCCTCTACCGGTGGCGCCAGACTTACTCACGCGGGCTCAAGGGTCCGTAGTGCACCCGCACCCTCAGGGTCTGCACCTACAAGCATGGCTACTCCATGGCTCAGCTCCTTAAAAAGCACATGTACGGAGGGAGCACAACAAGTCCTGGAATGTAGCCAAAGGACCTCCACCAGGAGGACTTGCAAGCAGGAATGGACTCGATTCACAGCCTGGTGTTCCACCAAGCAGTTAGCTCCCCTTGACGTCCCTATACCTGTAATACTAGAATACTTATTGGACCTCAAGAGAGGCGGGTTTTTTCTCTATCCTCGCTAAAGGTCCACCTCACTGCTATATGAACCTTTTGGTGTACAGAGGGAGGGCCCACGGTATTTGCCCATCCTATCATTACCAGGTCCTTGAAGGGGCTGGTAAACCTGCACCCACCCCCTCGGAAACCGCTTCCACCATCATGGAATTTGGACTTGGTGCTCAGCACGCTTTCGGGTCCACCTTTTGCACCATTAGCCACAGTTCCCCTACGTCTCCTTACGATAAAAAAACAACCTTCCTCCTTGCAACTCCGTCAGCCCGCAAGGTGAGCGAGCTCGCGGCAGTGATGGCAACGCCGCACAGCACAGTATTCTCAAAGGAGGCGGTAACCTTAAGGCTGCACCTAGCCTTTGTTCCAAAAGTCTCTTCGGAGTCCAATCTTAACGAGCCAATAGTTTTACCCTCGTTTTACCCGAAGCCTCACAGCTCCAGCAAGGAGGCACGCCTGCATCTCCTAGATGTGAGGAGGGCGTTGGCCTTCTACACAGACAGAACTAAGTCCTTCCGGAAAACGGACAGGCTTCTAGTCTCTCTCGCTCCCGGGTCAAAGGGAGGAGGTCTCTCTTCATGGAGAATCTCAAAGCACATTGCGTCCTGTATAAAAATGTGCTTTGAACTTCGAAAGACTCCTTTGCTGGCCCCGCCCAGGGCTCACTCCACCAGGGCGGTGGCGGCGTCAACAGCCTTCTTCAAGGGCATCGCGTTAACAGACATCTGTAGAGCGGCGACCTGGTCATCCTATGACACCTTCGCCAAGCATTATGCCCTGTCTCGGGTATTCCAAGAGGATACCCGTCTGTCGACAGCAGTCCTCTCGGGGGCAAGCTGCACATAAACTGATTACCCACCTCCTTACTTGGGTTACTGCTGGGTAGTCACCTATTGTGGAGTACCCACGGGGACCACTCGAAGAAGAAAGAGAAGTTACTCACCTGTAGTAACGATGGTTCTTCGAGATGTGTCCCCGTGGGTGCTCCACCACCCGCCCATCCTCCCCGCTTCGGATCTCTGTCTAGTGTTTTTCAGGAGCATCCAAGGCGGTTGGTCAAGGAACTGGCGGGGACTGCATCATGCACGTGGCCGGAGGTGTGCAGGGGGGCGGTGCGCGCCGGCGCATGCGCGATCCAGGAGAAACTGCTAGAAGATTTCCAATCTGCGGCGCCGGGCGAGCCCAACACCTATTGTGGAGCACCCACGGGGACACATCTCGAAGAGCCATCGTTACTACAGGTGAGTAACTTCTCTTTCTTACTATGGGAACAGAGGAGCAAAATTGAAATCTGGCCCACGTCTCTCCAATTTAATTTTGAAAGAGCTCGGTATGTGTCTAGATCAGGCATGTCCAACCCACGGCCTGTGGGCCACATGCGGCCCTGGACAGCTAGTAATGCAGCCCCACAAGATCGTAAACTTTTAACATTATTATGTGATTTATATACATTAACTATATTATATATTTTATATGCGGCCCAAGACAATTCCTCTTCACTCAGTGCGGCCCAGGCAAGCCAAAAGATTGGACACCCATGGTCTAGATGATCCACACACACTTTTGAAAGCGTGCCAATTTTTTCAAATTTGAATGCTAGTCTGAGTACAGCAAACAGCTGCAAATTGTTCTTATTTTGTACATTTATTACACCTTAGCTACGTCTACACATGAAGCCTACATCGAAGTAGCCTATTTCGATGAATAACGTCTACACGTCCTCCAGGGCTGGCAATGTCGATGTTCAACATCGACGTTGCGCAGCACCACATCGAAATAGGCGCAGCGAGGGAACGTCTACACGCCAAAGTAGCACACATCGAAATAAGGGTGCCAGGCACAGCTGCAGATGGGGTCACAGGGTGGACTCAACAGCAAGCCGCTCCCTTAAAGGCCCCCTCCCAGACACACTTGCACTAAACAGCACAGGATCCAGAGAGCCGACAACTGGTTGCAGACCCTGTGCATGCAGCATGGACCCCCAGCTGCGGCAGCAGCAGCCAGAAGCCCTGGGCTAAGGGCTGCTGCACACGGTGACCATAGATCCCCGCAGGGGCTGGAAAGAGAGCGTCTCTCAACCCCTCAGCTGATGGCTGCCATGGAGGACCCTGCAATTTCGATGTTGCGGGATGCGCAACGACTACATGTTCCCTACTTCGACGTTGAACGTCGAAGTACGGCGCTATTCCCATCCCCTCATGGGGTTAGCGACTTCGATGTCTTGCCGCCTAACGTCGATGTTAACATCGAAATAGCGCCCAACACGTGTAGCCGTGACGGGCGCTATTTTGAAGTTAGTGCCGCTACTTCTAAGTAGCGTGCACGTGTAGACACGGCTCTTGAGTCTTTGGTTGTTAGGCTATGGTTTTCCCACGTATTAGACGTGTAGTTTGGTGGCTCTAATATTTGTCTTGGATTCCTTCAGAGCTTTAATAATAATGTCTTTTAGCACTCATGCTGTTGCTGTTTACAGCTTTGAGGCTAGTTTCAAGTTGGTCCTGCCTTTTGGTCTGTTGTTAAACTGGTTCACACTGCTTTCATAGAATCATAGAATGCTAGGACTGGAAGGGACCTTGAGAGGTCATCAAGTCCAGCCCCCTGCCCTCATGGCAGGACCAAGTACGGTCTAGACCATCCCTGATAGACATTTGTCTAACCTGTTCTTAAATATCTCCAGAGATGGAGATTCCATGACCTCCCTAGGCAATTTATTCCAGTGTTTGACCACCCTGACAGTTAGGAACTTTTTCCTAATGTCCAACCTAAACTTCCCTTGCTGCAGTTTAAGCCCCTTGCTTCTTGTTCTATCCTCAGAGGCCAAGAAGAACAAGTTTTCTCCCTCCTCCTTATGAGACCCTTTTAGATACTTGAAAACCACTATCATGCCCCAACCTTTGCTTTGCTAGTTCTATAGAAGTGAGTAGATTTAAATCTAACTTTATTGTAGATGATGTGAGACTTTTTTGTCTGTTAATCCAAGAGTGAACCTGATTCTGGTATTTTGATGTTTTAGGCTACGTCTACACGTGAAGCCTACATCGAAATAGCCTATTTTGATGAATAAGGTCTACACGTCCTCCAGGGCTGGCTACGTCGACGTTCAACTTCGACGTTGCGCAGCACCACATCGAAATAGGCACTGCGAGGGAACGTCTACATGCCAAAGTAGCACACATCGAAATAGGGATGCCAGGCACAGCTGCAGACAGGGTCACAGGGCGGACTAGCGCTTCCGGGGCAACAGCTAGCCGCTCCCTTAAAGGGCCCCTCCCAGACACACTCAGCCTGCACAGCACGCGGTCTGAGGAGCCATAGGCACACAGACCCCGGGCGACGCCGGCATGGACCCCCAGCAGCAGCAGCAGCAGCCAGAGGTCCACCCAGCCCTCCCGGCAGGAGCAGGGCTCGCCCTGATCCATGCCATGCGGGAGGCAGCTGAGCACCTCCTTGCTACACCGGAGGAGGAGCTGCCCCCAGGGCAGCAGGGCTCAACCCCCAACCCTGCAGCACCCCGCCCCCCCCGCCTCACATGCCGGCGGCTGTGGAGGTACCCCACCAGCACCAACTGGTAGGAGCGGCTGGTGCTTGAGGAGTGGGACGACAACCGCTGGCTCAGGAACTTCAGGATGAGCCGGCAGACATTTATGGAGCTGTGCCAGTGGCTCACCCCCGCACTCAGGCACCAGGACACTGCCATGCGGCGTGCCCTCCCTGTGGAGAAACGGGTCGGCATCGCTGTCTGGAAGCTGGCCACTCCCGACAGCTACCGATCCGTGGGACAGCAGTTTGGTGTTGGCAAGGCCACCGTCGGGGCTGTGCTCATGGAGGTAAGAGGACCCACGGGGGGAGGGGAGGGCAGGGCAGGGGAGGGGGGCCCGGGCAGAGGAGGGCAGGGGAGGGGAGGGGAGGGCAGGGCAGGGCGGGGGAGGGCAGGGCAGGGCAGGGCAGGGCCACGCACACCCTGCTCACCCGACATTGGTACTCTCCCATGTGCTTTCCCTGAAGGTTGTGCGTGCCATCAACGTCATGCTCCTGCACAGGCTCGTGAGGCTGGGGGACCCAGATGCCACCATCACGGGCTTTGCTACCCTGGGCTTCCCCAGTTGCTTCGGGGCTCTGGATGGGACTCACATCCCCATCCGCACCCCTCATCACAGTGGAGGACGCTTCATCAATAGCAAGGGCTACCATTCTGTGGTCCTCCAGGCCTTGGTGGACAGCCGGGGCCGTTTCCAGGACATTTATGTGGGCTGGCCTGGCAGCACCCACAATGCCCGGGTTTTCCGGAACTTGGGCCTGTGCCGCCTGCTGGAGGCGGGGACCTACATCCCCCAGTGGGAGATCCCTGTGGGGGACACCACCATGCCCCTCTGCGTCATCGCACATGCGGCATACCCCCTTCGGCCCTGGCTCACGCACCTGTACACGGTCCATCTCTCCGCAAGCCAGGAGCGCTTCAACCAGCACCTGAACCACGCGCGCCAGGTGGTGGAGCGCTCATTTGGCCACCTGAAAGGACGCTGGAGATGTCTCCTGACCCGCCTGGATGCGGGCCCCAACAACATCCCCCTGATTGTGGGTGCCTGCTGCGCCCTGCACAATTTGGTGGAGAGCAAGGGGGAGGCCTTTTTCCAGGGCTGGGCTGTGGAGGCTGGCAGGGCCGACGTGCAGCCACCCACTGCCCCCAGACGGCAGGTGGACCCTGAAGGGACCTGGGTCCAGGAGGCCCTGCGGGCCCACTTCAATGATGAGGCTGCGGGGTGAACTCTGCCAGGCCCCCCACTGCCCACCCCTTCCTCCGCAACACTCCCTGCCCCAACGCCCACACCATGGAGCACCCAACCGCACCCGCCCCACACTTTTCCTGGACAAATGACAGCACGCACTTGTGGCTGAACTTAAACTGGTTTTTCTTTGAGAACTTTGTTTTTTTGGAACTAGAATTAAAACAAGAACAAACTATATACAGGCTGTGTGTAACAAAAGTAATGTGTCCAAAGAAAACAATAGTAATAAAAAAGTTTGTTCACTAAAAAGAAAACCAGGGATGATAAAGGGGAGAACTATTTACATGGGGGGGGACAGGGCGAAGGGGGGCACAAAAAAAGAGAACTCCAGCTGTCCATCGTCCTTTTTTAAAAATCAACTATATACAAGGGGGTAGGGGGCCACGTCCCGGGCCCCACGCCTCTAAAGTCCGGCACTGGGGGTGGACAGTCGGGAGCCCCACCGCGGCCGCAGCCCTGTCCGGGGCTGGCTGGGGGTGGGGCGGACCGGAAGATATGCCCGGCGAGTCTCAGCTGGCTCCAGGGGTCCCTCGGCGGTCCGGCCCTCGCTGGTGGATGGCGGGGCGGTGGCGGACAGGACGGCGACGAGCGGAGCAGCAGGTGGTGCAGCGGGTGGAGCAGGCAGGGCGGGCGCTGCGGCGGCCGGCGCGGCATGGGGGGCCAGGTAGTCCACAAGGCAGTTGAAAGTGTCCATGTAGGCCCCCCATGCCTCTTGGCGCCAGGCCAGCGCCCGCTCCTGCAGGTCGAGGCGGTGTTGCTCCACCTGCAGGCGCTGCTCCACCACCTCCAGCTGCCGACGGTGGATGGGCAGCAGCTGGGGTTCCATCGCCGTCGGCTGGTAGTGGTGCGGGGTCCGCCGTCTAGCCCGCTGTGGGGCCGGTCAGTCCTCGGCCAAGGGGCTTGCCTGGAGCGATGGCCCCGGAGGGGTCTCCGGGACCACTGATGCCTCGCCGGCGCTCTCTTCCGGTCCTTCCTATGGTGCAGCTGCGGGACACAGGAGAGGAGGGGGGGAAGAAGAATGGAGACAGCGTTAGTGTGGGCCCCAAGCTGTGGCCTTTGTACCCCCAGCCCTGTGCTGCAGGTTCCCCATCCCCATCCCCGGGAGATGCTGCTGTGATGGATGGGGTTCAGGGGTCCCCCTGCACTGCACCCCGTCCCCTGGTGGGAGCGACTCTCAGTTCACTCCGCAGGGTCTGACAGGAGAGGTTTCTTAGGCCACAGATGCCCAGTTTCTCCCAGGAGTGACAGCACCAGCTGTCAGAAGAGACAGTCCTTCCAACCCGTCCTGGGGAGAAGACCCCAAGGGGTGCCCCTCTGGGATGTAGCTTTCCCCCTCCTCAGGCTGGCTGCCTTCCAGCTCTCCCTTCCCCTAGCCTCTACCTGCGGCCCCCGCCCCTCCCCCGATTCCAAGCCAGCTCGGCTCCTCCCTCCTCTTTGTTCAGGGCAGAGGTGTCACCTGCCAGCTGTAGCCCCAGGATCATCCTTTGCCCCTGGGAGCTATTCAGCTCTTGTTGCTCATATCTAGCCTGAGTCTCCCTTTTGCACTCCCCCCACTCCATCACATGCTGCTGCTGCTGCGGGGTGTCCCACCCCCTCCTCCCGGGGGCCCCTCGAGGTTCCGCTCCCCCCTGCCCCGGGGATGGGGGATAGCACTGTCGTGCGGGGTCGGGAGGGGGGCAGGGGCTGTTGCACTGCTGTGAGGGCCATGGCCCTGCTGTCCTTGGGGCCATGGCCATGTGAGCATGTGGGGGGCCCTGGACATATATCTATTACCCCCGCCCCTCAAGCCCAGGGGTGTACACCAGAGGGGGGTACATACCTGTCGGTCCACTCCCACGGTCCGGAGATCCCCGGGGTGCAGAGGCCCGGCTGCTGTTCCGGGATGGCAGGAGGAGGATCTGCAGCCCGGATTCTGCGGAGGAGGAGCCCCCCTCCTCCTCCTCCTCCTCCTCCTGCCGCGATGGCCCGGAAGTGGGCTCCGGGGGGGGCCCCCAGGGTGCGGGGCTTACCTCCAGGGCGGACTCTGGCTGAAGGGCCTGCTGGGGCTCGTCGGCCGAAGTATCAAGGGTGGCCAGAGGGGAGGAGGTGTGCCGGGGGCTCAGGATGTCTCTGAGCTCCCTGTAAAAGAAGCAAGTGACGGGGGCGGCCCCAGATCGGCCGGCCGCATCCCGGGCCCGGGAGTAACCCTGCCGCAGCTCCTTCACCTTACTCCTGATGTGATCAGGAGTGTGGGCAGGGTGACCCCGGGCGGCCAGGCTGTCGGCCAGCCGAGCGAACGCATCCGCGTTCCGCCTCTTGCTCTCCATTACCTGGAGCACCTCCTCCTCTCTTCAGAGCCCCAGCAGGTCCCGCAGCTCGGCCTCCGTCCAGGAGGGGCTCCGCTGCCGCTTGCCAGCCCGGCTGCCCGCCTGGCTGGGCTGGCTGCCCTGGCTCCCCTTGGGGGGGGGTCCCCTGGGGGTGCTGGGGGTGCTGCTGGGAGGCCATTGAGGGTCCTGTGGCTGCTGAGGGACGTGCAGGCTGGCTGCGTGTCTGAGCTGCTGCCTGCACGTTCCCTCAGTTTCCTGCACAGGAAGGGAGGGGGAGGGGACCTTTAAGGGGCCGCTCCACGCGGCCACCATTGAGCTGAGGGGCTGGAGAGAGCGTCTCTCAACCCCTCAGCTGATGGCCGCCATGGAGGACCCCGCAATTTCGACATTGCGGGACGCGCAACGACTACACGGTCCCTACTTCGACATTGAACGTCAATATCGCGCTATTCCTATCTCCTGATGAGGATAGCGGCTTTGACGTCTCGCCGCCTAACGTCGATGTTAACATCGAAATAGCGCCCAACACGTGTAGCCATGACGGGCGCTATTTCGAAGTTAGTGCTGCTACTTCGAAGTAGCGTGCACGTGTAGACACGGCTTTACAGTCCTAAAATCAGTTTTTCACCAGGGATTGCAAAGCTCTCATTAAAAGAAAAAACTCATTTTTTTCCTCTTGATTTCTGATTCCTCTGCTGAAGATAGGCTTTTTCATAAACCACATTTCTGTCAAATATGAAGAATTCTTGAAGCATAGATGGCTCTTTGAAAAGGGTTCTGTCTTCATGACTGCCTTCAGTAAAGGTAAAAGATTTACATACATTAGATGGTGAGTTTCTGAATGGACAAGTAAAGGTTGTCTTTTCCCTAGGGGACAAATTACTTAGAGGAGAATTCAAGTTTTGAGACTAGTTTCAGAACATCGATGCAATAAGACAAATCAAGGCATCTTGTTGTATCAGTTTTTCTTTCAACTGTCGATTGTAGGAGTTTCACCCGCTTAAATACTGCTGGTCCTCCAGAGATTGTTATATGGTGTCAAGTAAATTTTATTTTTCTCATACTTAAGAAATAATTATAGTGATCTGAATTGTTAGTGTCCAAAATATTGGAGGGAACAAACATAAGACCCCCACCCACCTAGAACATTGCTGCCATAGCCCTCTCTCTTCCCCCAGCCGAGCCAGGCACTCCCTCCCCTGCAAACTGCCAGTGACTCATTGGAGGCCCCACCATGCAAGCTGCCTGCTACCTTCACGTGAGCTACCCTGCCCTGCCACCTCTGGAGGTCCCCCTTGTACTGCCAGAGGCCCCCACCACTGAAGCCATCACCTCACCTGTGTTCACGCCTCAGGAGAAGCCTCCTCCATTGCTGCCACCATGCACTTCTCCCAAGAAGCCTCTTCGCCATACTCTGATGTCCAGTTCACCACATGTGGTGAATGGAAAGCATATTAGACACCACAGATCTAGAACCTAGGCCTGCAGAGCAACTAAGTAGCTGGCATCTCTGCTTTGCTGTACAGCAATAGATGTAAAAGGCTTGTGCTCCTGATTGGTTCCTTACCCTATATAAACCCAAGTGACATTCCAGGAAGTGTCTAAGCAACAGTATCGATGGCCTATAATTGTCACTATTCCTGAATACCCGGCTTTGACCTCAGCTTAATTTGGATTTCACCACCTGACTTGGAAACTGATCCTTGCTATGAGCCATTCCTTGCCTGGAACCTACGAACTCCTCAGGTCTGACCCCTGACTCTGACTGGCCTTGTTGGGATTCTGAGACTGAGGAACAATTTTTTTTTTAAAGACCACGGCACATAAACAGGGTCAGCTTTTCATAATGGCACAGCATCTAGGACTCTGACACTTCTAAAAACCTGGCCCTTACTGTCCTTGCAAGTGTGGAGGACATTATGCCGTACATTTTGTGGTCATTGCAGATGTCAAGATAATATCTATTTATCATTTATTACATTTCAACTGTTATGGTACAATTTTGTGACAATCTCAGAACACCCATTTGCTTTCTGACAATGTAGTAAAGCTACAAAATAAGATTAGTCATTTGTTACTTCGTGTGTCAGGCAGAAACACAAAATATTATGCTTTTTTCCCTAAAAGATGATGTACTGAGCTTGAAGTGGAGGTGGGGGGGGTCTGGCCATTATTAGCATCCTTTAACTGGTTAAGGTGAGTGAAGAATTAATAAAATCAGGTGACTAATGGCTCTGCTGATATGTTTCTTATTCTGTATGACATCCATTCATTTTCAGAATAAGAGCAGTTAAAGCTAAATTCTGTTAAAATCAATAACACACCTTTATTTTTCATTTCCATGTGCAAGAAGTTACAGGTTCTCTTTATAATAAGAGAAATAGGGCCTCAGGTATTTGTTTTATATATAATTGAATTCACAAGTCAGTTACAGAATTATTTAAATCTATCCCTAGTCGCTACAGCAAGTTAAAATAGATAGGACCAGATGGTTCTCCTAGGCACGTGATTCAAACAGGGGCAGAAAAGCACTAGGGCTGTGTCTAGATTAGAGAGATTTGTCAACAGAAGTTTTGTTGGAAGATATCTTCCGACAAAACTTCTGTTGACAGATTGTGGCCAGACAGCAAAGCAGATCACGCTGTTGATCCGCTCTGTTGACAGAGAGCAGCCAGACTGCCCAGCTATCCTCTTGACTGAACAGCCACTGGAACTCCATCAGACAAGATCACTTGGCTAGCAATCCCTCCTGGGAGCCTCAGTGACATGTGCCCTTAAAGGCCCCCAACCCCCATGCCTGTTCCCTACCCATACCAAGGCGTGCCTACCTCCATGAGGCACAGAACAGCTGATAGAGCTTCAATGCTTGCTGAGAGACACAGTGCTGTCCAGCTAGCCATGGTGCCAGAGCAGCCCCTGGGCTTGCACTGGCCCCGTCCAGAGGTGCTTCATCACCTACTGCACCTCCTCACATGCGTCCTCCTCTTCCTCTGGGAGGGTGAGCCAGACAGCTTTGAGGAACTTGCCATTACTGGGGCACCGTCCCAACTGCACCACCACCCCAGGTGCACAGGCAGATTTGGAGGCACCACACCAGTTCTGACTGATGGGACCAGCTGGTCATGGAGCAGTGGGATGACCAGCAGTGGCTCCAGAACTTTTGCATGCAGAAGGCCACCTTCCTGGAGCTCCATGCTTGGCTTGCTCCCACCCTCTGGAGAGAGGACACCCAGCTGCAGCCCGCCATCCTCCTGGAGAAATGGATCCAGGTCACCCTCTGGAAGCTTGCCACCCCCTGACAGCCACTACTCTGTACAAAGCGAGTTTGGTATGTGGGAAGTCCACAGTTGGGGCCCTTCTCATGGAGGTAAGGCACTCTTGGGCTGCAGTCCCTGCATGTGGGCCGGGGGGTGTCCCAACAAACGATGATCCTCAGGAAGTGAAGTTGGGGATGCCAGGTGGGTGGAAAGCCCCATCCGAGGGGGCATGCTGTCCCACCGTCACACAGATCTTGGAGAGCTTGGTGGGGAGGAGAGGGAGAGGGCCCAGACACTCTCTCCTCAGTCCCTGACATGTGTTCGGTCCTCTCCCTTTGCAGGTCATGATGGCCATCAATACCAGCCTGCTGCGGAGGACTGTCTGTCTGGCAGATGTGGATGCAGCCCAAACTGCTTCAGAGCTATCAATGGGACCCACATCCCATCCATGCCCCAGACCACAGTGCGGCCAAGAATATCAACAGAAAGGGGTACTTCTCCAAGGTGCTGCAGGCCCTGGTTAACCACTATGGACAGCTGCAGTCTGCCAGGCCCCTCAGCATGGGCTATGGAGCTAAGAGGCCCTGAGGGACAGCTTTTCCCACCCCCTCTAATAACCCTTGCATGGGCCTTGGGCCCAGCGCCCTATGCCATCCTGACTCTGACCCCTCCCATCTCCCCATCACCACTCCCTGACCCCTGCCCACGAAAAAGGGATGTGGGAATAGTGCTCAAAGAACTATTTTACTTCAACAAATAAAAACCAATGCAAAGTAGAAACAGTGGAATAAAGAACTATTTACAGCAAAGGCAAGTGCAAAAACAATGAACTGTGTACAGTGGGGGGGCTTTGGGTGGGGTGCAAGGCATCAGAACTTGTAGGGCAGCTTGGGACAAGGTTGTGGGGCTTCAGGTCATGGAGGGGGTGAAGGGCCAGGAACCGGAAGGGGAGCGGGATCCTAACTGGCATATGCCTCAGGATCCCTTCCTGCCATATCAGAAAGAGCGTTCCCTTTCAACATACTCTTGTGAAAGAAGACATTTGTAGATGCTCCACACCCCTCTGTTTCAAAAAAGGAGTCCAGCATGGAGATGACCAGCTGGAAGGCAGGGATGGTCTGGCCCACATAAGCAGGGTTCTATGATCCCTGCATCTGGCCACCCTTAAAGCAATACAGACGCAGAAACCCCATGGCAGGAAGCTGAGAGTGTGCTAACAGCACAGCCACAATCTGATTGTAGCACGCCCTCTCACCCACCCTCCAAAATTGAAAGAAGAACAATGGCAAGCGGCCACTCTCCACAGGAGCCCTAGCCCCTCTCTCCCCCTCACAAGGCTCTCAGGGACCTGGAACAGAGTGAAAAAAAAAGGGCACCCTCCTGGATGGAGCAGGAGCTGAGAGACGTCCTCAGCCTCTGGAAGGAGAAGGGGTTTCTCAGGGAAATGGGAATTAAGTGGCACAATGCTGCAGCTTTCGCCCACCTGGCCGAGAGCCTCTTCACTTTGGGGGCACCCGGAGCGTACTGTGAACCAAGTCCACAGTGGGGTTAAGGGGCTCTGGCAGGGCTGTGCCAGGGCCTGGGACGAGGCCAGCTGCTCCAGGGCAGGTCTGTCCACCTCCCTCTACTACAGGGAGCTAGAGGCTATTCTGAGGCTCCAGGACAGCTCCCCACCATCTGCTGTGTTTGACACTTCTGCTGATAAGCCATAGTCAGAGGCGGAGGAGCACCCAGGACTGGGGACCCAGGAGCCAGACCCCACCACAGAGTGGTCTAGCGAGGAGGGGGGACCTCATGATAGATGTGCCCTCCTGGTCATCGAGATGGGTGACTAGGAGCAGGACATTGGTCGACCTCATTGAGGGACCCTCTGGTATTTACATGGTGGAGCATGCTCTCTGGTCTGTGGGGTGGGGGTGTGATGCACCTGCCAGCTGGCCACACACATGACCTGGGCTGCTGGGCCAGACAATTCCAGACCTTGCATGGCACCCGGCATCCCGAGATGACCATCAGTGGTGGCCAGCACCTGCCCCCATGGACAGTGCTGTGCCCACATGTGTGGTGAGAGGTAGTTGGGGCTGGACAGCACCTGGGGACTATTCCACAGGGGCTGGGAACCTCTACCCACCCGGGATGCCCCATGCTGCTGTGCCTTAGGATGGGGTGTGTTGCCCCGGATGGGGGAGATGGTGCTCCGAGGGAGAGCCCAAGAGCCATAAAATGGTACTGACACGCCAGCCTTCTCTCCATACAGACGCACCACCAGAGCCCTGGAGAGCTCCCTGGTGGTGATGGAGAGCACCCAGGCACCCCCCACATGCAGCACAACGTCAGGCCTGCAGCCAGAGGCCCCTTCAGTGGACAGAGGATGACATGGCCAGCTGCTGCCACATCGAGGTGGCCAAGCAGCATCTTCACCTGGCTGAGGCCGTCATGGCATGGCAGAGAGTGGCCTGGAACAGGCTCATGGACAACCTGAGGACATCGGCAGCATCCTGCAGGAACACGCGGCCAGTGGCCTCCCTCCTTGCCCCCCTTGCCGCCCCCCTGCCATAGCACCACTTCTTTAGCAATTGCATCAGTAGCTTTCTCCTGCAATCATGAGCACTCAGTGTAGTGATCTACCTAGTAATTCTCAGGGTCACAAGAGAACTCCAGCATGGACCCTCCAGGAGATTCTGGATCTTCTTCCAGTTTGGGGACAGGAATCAGTGGCTAGGCTACTTCAGGTGGCCAAGAGAATTGTGGATCTCTATGATCATATATTACACACAATGCCGGGTGAGGGTGAAAGAACTCCAGCAGGCCTATCACAGAGTCTGGGAAGCCAACCAGTGGTCAGGGTCATCTCCACAAACCTGCCACTATTATGAACAACTGCACATGCTTATTGGAGCTGACCCCAACGCAGCACCTGGCCTTAATTACAACACTTGTGGAGGACCTGGTCTGGAGTTGGGGTGATCCAAGAGGAGCTGGGGGCCCAGGAGGATGAGGCCAATGGCCAGGAAGAAGGGGGTGACAAGTGGGGGCCGAGGAAGTTATTCTTGACAGCCCAGAGCTCTTTGTCCTGAATCTGGAACTGGTCCCTGCTACGGTGGATACCCTACACCTGTTTCTGAGCCCCCTGGGACCAAGCTGTGTCTTCCGAGACCCTGAGACTAAGCAGTTCTGGTGGGTATTTTTTCTGACTGCTACAGGCAGGTTGCAGGTGGGTACAGGAACAGGTATGGGTATGGGTACAGGTTTTCCATGGATCTGTGTCCCTCAGAACAGCGTGTTACTATTTCTGGGGATGGAGCACTTCTCCTTTCTGGAGATCTCCTCGAAGGCTCATCCAGAAACTCTTGTATTTTTTGCACCAGGTTTTTAGACAGGCCCAACTTACTGCAGCTTCCAGACTAGCTCACCTTGCCATGCCAGGCAACAAGATAGTGATCTGGTGTCATGGCGCCACACAACATTTTGGCCAATTTTCCAGGCTTGTGCTTACACAGGATGAGCTGCTCTTCTCTGTTGAAATCTGTTAGTTGTAGGAGGGTGATGAATTCTTTGCCAACTTAAAGAAGCATGAGAATTTGGATTGGTTATTTTCCCCATGCTTCCTACCCTTTTACATTTCCCTGGAGTCCATTGCTGCACTATGTGGCTGGCAGGTGCTTCCCCCCGCCACCACGTGGTTTGCAGGCTCTCCAGGCCTTCTCCCCTCACATGTCCCTTTCCCCCTGTCATTTCTTTTCATATTACTGGGATCCCTCCCTACCATGTATCCATGTGGCTGTAATGGAGCCCTTCCCCTTCTCCATTTGGCTGCTGGGCTGTGCGCACGCTGCTACTGCAAACCGGCATGTGCTTCATGGGCACATTTTGCTCTCCTTTAAATGGCCTTCTTTCCCTGATGAGGGCTGCTGTAGTGAGTGCTGAGAAATGTTTTTCCCCAACCTGGGAGATGGCATGAAAACTCCCCACCCTCCAGCATTTCTTTTTACTTTACAGGTATCCCCCACCCACCCACGAATCCATGTGGCTGGAATCAAGCCCTTCCCCACCATCCCCTCTCGCCACGTGGCTGCTGGTCTGTGCATGCCTTGCTCATTGCAGAGGATTGCTTTAGAAATGGCTGAAAAAAGTATTTTCCCAGGACACAGGACGGCTTGCTCTGCTTTGCAGCCCTTCCCATTTACCTGAAAAGCAGACAATAGATTACCATGTCCATAACAAAATGTTCTGGGTAGATGATGGTAAATGATGGCTTGTGCAACACACAATGTGAATGCCATCCTTCATAGGCCTTAATCAGCCTTGCAAAAAGAAACTTGCCCTGATAAGAGAGACAGAGACCCATTCATTCCATGGAGAAGCGCTTTGTGTGAATTGTACTGTAATTTTGACCTTCACTTACTGTACAGCTGTGAACCCCAGCCTGGGAGACAGGGCAAGGAAGCAAAAAAAGGTGCAAGCAGGAAGCACATAGAGTGGTCTGAGGCAGAAAACAATAAGATGACAAGGGACACAGTTCAGTGGTGGCAAAGTACATCTCAGTGGAATCATACTACAGCTGAGTGGCAGCAGAAAATGCAAAAGCAAGCGGCAAAGCTCATAATGGCAGTGAGTGATCAAACGTAGGTTTTGCACTTGATATTGCAGCTGCAGAGGGACTCCCAATACAGCAATGCAGGCTCCACTGACTGCTGCCCAGAGTCCCCTGAACACGTCTCTCCCCTGCACCTGGCATCGCAGTCCCCAAGTGTGGGGAGGGAGGGCAAGCACAACCTGCCACTCTAGCCTCAGTGGCCACTGCAAAAGGCTATACCGCCACCCTTGACAAAGCTGCTTTTTCCTGCCACTGAAAACTCTCCTCCCCACAAAATAGACATTCTTTTGAGCTTGGTGTGATCTCTTGGCATGCATGAGTGGTAGGGTGCACAAATCATTTCATGGAACCAGGCGGGGTGGAGGGGTGGAGGACTGAAAGCACAGGTGCCTGCCACTAAGCCAAAGTCCAGAGAGGACTGGCGGCAGAAGGAACCCGGTGAAGGGTGGTGGTGGGTGGAGAGCTGAAATCACAGCTGCCATTTTCAGGAAAATAACCCTCCTTTGACATCCATCCTACTTCCTGCAACTTAGCCCCCTCTCACCAAGTAAAAGTCTTCTTTCAGTAAGACAAAGTCTGATTTGTTAGTTCAGTGGGTGGGGAGCACAAATCAGTTTGGGGCATGGGGTCGTTTGGTTGGTAGTACAACAGAGAAGTACATCACTATCATGTGCTTGGCAGATCATTCAGGAAGCTATGTTTTAAAGAGTCCCTTATTGCTGCTGCCTGAACATGGTTGTTGGTGAATGATCATGTTGGAGGCTGTGACTAAGCCCTGTTGATGGCCTCAGCCTTAGAATTCCAGATGGATGGGAAATTCTTCCACCTGGATTCACAAATGTTGTGTAAAATAATGCACACTGTAATCACAGTTGGGACATTAGTTTCTGAAAGGTCCAAGCAAGTCAATAAGCATCTGAACCTCTCTTTTAAATGGCCAAAGGTGCATTCCACCACCATTCTGCACCTGCTGAGTCTATGGTTGAACTTTTCCTTGCTGGGATCCTGGGATCCTGTGTAGGAGGGTAAGCAGGGTTGCCCAATATTACAATAGGCATCTCCATATCGCCAATCTAGATTTTCCAGTCTGGAAAAAGAGTCCCATCCAGGAGCTTTCTCTACAGTCCAGAATTTCTGAAGATGTGCATGTTGTGAACTCTCTCCAACCATCCCATGTTGACGCTGGTGAAATGATATTTGTGATCTACCAATGTCTGCAAAACCGTGAAGAAATATCCCTTTTGGTTTATATACTCAGAGGCCAGGCAGCCCAGGGCCAGGATGGGGATGTTTGTGCCACCTATTGGCCCACTGCAGTTAGGAAACTCCTAGGCAGCAAAGCCATCCACTATTGCCTGTACATCTCCCAGGGTCATGGTCTTCCTGAAGTGATGCCAACAGATTGCATGGGCCACCTGCGTTACCTTGGACCCCACTGTCGATCTGTCCACCCCAAATTGATTAGACACCGACCGGAACTGTTGGGTGTTGTAAACTTCCACAGAGTGATTGCCAGTAGCTTTTGAACCAGTAAAGCCGGCCTCATCCATTGTTGTTGCGCTTCAGGGAGGGGGCCAGCACATCACAAAGTTCCATAAATGTGTAAAGTTCTGCACCTGCTGCTGGTCGTCCCAGGACTCCAAAATAATGTGGTCCCACCAGTGTGTGCTGGTCTGCCGAGTCCAAAACCACCACATCACTGTCAGCAATGCTTTCAGGGCAGTCAGCAGTTGTGAGTTCTTGGACTGTAGTTGACAGATTTGCTCTTCAAAATCATCATCATCATCATACTGAACTGTCACTGTGCTTTGTAATAGGAAGCAAAATTGTGCAACAGTCCGGGAAGTTCCTGCAACGCTGCGTACAATGACTTGCACACACTAGTGTTGTGCCAGAAAAAATGCTGGAAAAATGGCATGATTTCCAGTTCATTTTCACGCAGTTACTGGGTGCTCTGAATTCTGGGACAGTGCTTTGCATTCTGGGATTCCTGACATGAAACACCCACAAGCAACCAGAGCTAAGGCACTGTGGGATAACTACCCACAATGCACTGCTCATGCAGCTGAATTTGGCTAAGAAAATGGGAATGCGGAAACTTGACACAGAGAAATGGTGGCTCAAATTTCCAGGTTTGTAGACACTTACATTAAGATCCATAAGAATGAGGCTAAAAATTTGAATTTAGTAAATGTCAAATTTATATCATAGTGTAGATGCAGCCTAAGTGATTTAGGAGCAAAAGTCCCATAGATAGTGAAAGGATTTTTCTCCAAGTATCTTATGTGCTTTTGAATATCCTATCAATATATATTTTTTGCAGTTTTTAAATGAGCCAACCAGGTCCATGTAGCCATCAGAAGAGCTCCAGGATCACAGTCTGAGATTTCATAATGTAGGAGGTTTTTTTTTATGATATCACTGCTCATAATTCTATTTATGAAGAAGTCAAACATTGAAAGATAGACAAGTTCATGCTCTATCTTTTTCACTTTAATATTAAATATGAAAAACACAGAGACTGAATTTGATATTTTCATGACATTGTGCTCTCATGTAGTGTGCTATATGAAGCAGGGCCCAGAAATTATTCATATATTGTAAATCCAATATCAGTTTCTTTATTAATATTAAAATTCACAGTGTGTTTTTGTTTTGTGCAGGGAGCAATAGGTGAGCATTCCTGTGGTTAATTCAACAAATGTAAATTCCCATAGATGGTAATAAAAGTTTGCAGTCTACTGAACAGTGTCCACTTTTCACTGCGAACATGAGTTAGATCCTTGTGGAAGGATTGTGTTGTTATGAGATAGTCTTTATATCTTTTATTTTCTTAATGTCAAAGCATCATTAAATCTCTCACCTTTATCTTCCAGAAGTAATCCCCATTAACAAAAACATCGAATCCATTTCATGAAGAAGCAAACAGAACACACAGTAATATACCTACTCCTCATGAAATTGTGCATGCAATTAAATTCTCTTATGACCTAGGGCACAGCTGCTGTTTGAACTCTAGAGACTTTTTTATTAATATTTTCTTTATCATTTTCAATATATTCTGTTCAGGGAACAACACAAGATAAATTCAGCATCTGCAAATTCCCACAAGATATAGCTAAAACATAAATGTATCAAGTGTTGCCACCTCAAGTCTAATATGAATGCATTGCAAGATACTTGGTTTGAAACTCCATCCAATTATCCTTTGTTGTACTTCAGTGGAAGTTCTGCCTAAGTAAAGACTGGTTACTCAAGCCATGGCACCTGTGTGGAGTAGCTGATATTGTTAGGTAACAATGTGAGTTTAGTTCCAGAGGCCAAAGCGTGTCCTCCAGTTTGGATGGTGGGTCTTCAGGACAGCAGTTGGCTGCAGCCAATGCTAGGGTCTCTTGTTGTTAACCTTGTAATGTTTAAATAAAAATAGTTGTTAAATACAGACTCGCCATAACTTGGTAATGCCACAGTGGCATTCTCTGAGGAGCCCATTCAAATATTTCTCTGGAGGGGAGTAGCAAACCCTACTCTTCTCTCTCCACTCCACCAACATCCTCCGTGGGAGGGAGTTGCCATTGCAGCTCAGAATAGGCAGAAGCATGAGGATTGAGCATCCTTGCCCCAGCAGTGTTAGCAGCACAGGTCCCCCCTCTACTCTATGCCTAGGCTCCCTACTGCTTTGTTATTAGGGTCTGACTTCAGCAACAGTAGCTCTGGGGTGTTGCTGCTGGAGGTAGGGATGAAGCTTGCTGCATGCACTGGGACGTCAGCATGAACAGCCTCTATATTCCCTGGTAAATGCACCCCTGGTCTGTGCTTCCCGCATCTTGCTCTTTACGCCTACCTCCTGGTTTGAGGCTTCCTGTGGCACTGAGGGAAGCTGCCATGGGGCCGGCAGACAATATGGGACCCAGCTGCTGTCTATGCACCCTCCTAGTATCACCTGCCTCCCCAACCTTGCTCACTTCTCCTTCTCCCTGAGGATTTAAGGAATCTTGTCAAGTCCTGTTATTTAGAACTGCTGCTGGGATTCCAGCAGGTTGAGGGCCTGGTGCCAACCATGTGAGATGCATGGTAAATATTCTGCTTATGAAATGAAAAATCCTGAATGGTGTTCCCCTTCCCTCCCCTAATCGGCACCTGTGTGTATGGCATCTGTAAGTAATCACATTCATTTTAAAGATCCATCCAGTTCATGTTGGAATATGGTGGGGTAATGGACAGAGGCTTGCAAGAGCCCCTCATGATTAAACCCCTTTCCAGCTAGCATCTCTTAAAAATATCTATCCAGCCAAAAACCACACAGGAAAGTTTATCCAAAATTATAATAGAAGGAGTTCCATTGGGCTGTCGTTCAGCATGTGTCCTACATAGGGATTCTCATCATCCAAAGGGCATTCTTGTATCTGCTGATCCTGCAGAACTGCGGTTTGAAAGTGGAAAGTCTCCTTAGCCTTTCAACTGAAGAAAGTTAGGCACAAATCTGGTGTGCAATGGGAACTGACAAATAATACATGATCATTTAATATTTATATTATAGTGGTCCCCACGGGCCAGTCATAGCAGTTCAGTTTGCTAGTGTATTTAAACGTGGTGACAGCTCCATCCCAAATATTTTACTATCTGATTTCCTATTAGTGAAATTGGATCCATGCTGTCAGACCCTCGGAAGAGCTCAGTGTAGGGCCAGGGATCTGCATACCTGGATCCAACTGCAGGGACTGGAGTTTAGGAATATACTCTAAATGGCACTGAGACAAATTCACACTTCCTGTGTGAATCCTGAGTGTGCTTAGCCTAACTTGGGAATGACACAATGTTTTGCTTAGGAGCTGAAAGAGGAAAGGAATGCACCACACTGGTGGGGAGGTACAGGCTGAACCTCTCTAGTCCGGTACCATCAGGATCTGACCAGTGCCAAAAGAAAATTTGCTGAAGCACGGGAGGTCAATATTGTCTAGCAGTATTACCCACACTTTCGCTGCTTACTGGGCTTTTAGAAGGCAGCTAATTATGGCTAAATAACAGCAGAGAACACTCAGATCCAGGACTGGTGGCTGTAAATGAACATTATGTGACCACAAGAAACTTGGCCACACAATTGATAAGTGGTCATCTGGCTAATTTAAAATCATGCTGGATTATGGCTGTTGCCAGACAAGAAAGGTCTGGATGAGAGAGGTTTAACCTGTGCTTCTCTTGTCTATCTCTACATGATCTTTTATTTGAAATTATGAGCTGATATCATGATCATTTTAATTGTTAAGCCTATTCTAAATTAGTCTGTATCCACAATCACATCTTCATATAGTTGAAATATTCCTTTTTTAAATCAGGCTTTTTAATCCTATTTTCTAATTGTGCGTGAAATCCTTTGGATCAGGTATTAAACACTGCTACACCCGGAGACTTCAGTATATGAAACTTTACTGGGATTTTTAGTAGCTTCTGTCACTCCAGTTTGATAAAAGCTAACTATACACATCTTTCTTCAGCTTTCTACTACAGTAAAGAACTTGGATCTGAAATTTGCAAACTGGACCCCTCTTCTCCATCACTCAGACTGCCAAGGACTTTATTTACCACTGTGATTGGAAGCACCCTTTTTTTTGCCTTTGGGTTTTGATGCATAATTTTGGCAAATTTTTCTTTATGTCAACCCTTAAAACGGCAATCTTCTTTATTTGGTTACAGCATTTGAATATCAAACTGCAGATGGGGCAAGGGAAACTGGGGGGCCATGAAAACAAAATGCAAATGGGACGAACCAATGAAAGAAGGAAGGAGGTTTGTGCTTTGTCATACGTGTGCTCTGTCTTGCTGCTCTGCCTTTCGACTGTAGGTCACTGACCCACTGTACTGTTCTCACAACTCTTCTTATGGCCCTAGTTTCCTTGCTGCAACCAAAGCAAACAAGTAATTTTTTGTAGTTTCAGGTCTACACCTTCACTCTACTCATCAGCCCTCTTAGGCTCTGTCTAGACTGCTAGACTGGGGCTACGGCCACCCTACCTCCTCCTTTCGTAGGGGGCAGGCTAATGAGCCACTTAGGTGGTTGCTAATGAGGTGCTGCCATGAATATGCAGCACCTTATTAACATAATAGTGGCCATGCACCCTTTGAAAGTGCTGCTTTTGAAACACATGCCACCCATGTAGCTGGGAGACTTTCAAAATGACCCCCCTGATTTTGAAAGCCCCTTCTTCCCAAAACCAAAAGTGAAGAAGGGGTTTTTGAAATCAGGGGGTCATTTTGAAAGGCCCCGTCTACATCAGTGGCATGTGTGTCGAAACTGGCACTTTTGAAGCGTGTGCAGCCATCATTATGCTAATGAGGTGCTGCATATTCATGGAGCACCTCTTTAGCATCTGCCGAAGTGGCTCATTAGCATGTCCTGTCTGAAAGGAGAAGGTAGTGTGGCCACAGTCCGGGAGATTGGAGGTCTCTCAGCAAAAGTCTGCTGCTTCGGGAGTGTTCTGCTGACACCCCGGTCTTCCTCCTTCCATGAGGCAGAAGAGATGTCTCAGCAGAGGGGGTTTTCCCAACATTTGGCCCTGGGTGGATGGGCAAAATGTTGGGAACACCTCTCCCAACAGAACTTTTCACAAGACATGCAAATGTGTTGCGTAATTTGAATATCTTTTGCTGACATTTATCAGCAATCTAGACAGACTTATTGAGGAAGGTATCTCCCTCCACAAGTGCGTAACACCCCATGATCTTCACTACCTGCCTCTTGCCTTCTCAGGTGTTGTCTACGCTGACAACTGAACAGCAAAACTGTTGTAGTTACAGGTTCTTAAAAAGAACCCATCCCAAAAACACAAGTTTTGACCTAGCAAGTGGCAGTGTGATTGGTTCATTGTTGGCTGGAGTGCTCTCCTGTGAACAACACAGATCTGCTCATTAGAAGTGGGAGTATTTAGATGGCAAAAGTGTCGACTGACAGCATTCACACTGTCAGGCTGTTAGTGACACAAACTTGTTGCTAAAAGCTGAAAGGTGCAGGCTAAGCTGACAAAGTGGGTGAAGTAATATCATTTATTGGACCGAGTTCTGTTGGTGAGAGAGTCAAGCTTTCAAGTCACAGAGAGGTCCTTTTGCTTTGTCTACATGACAAGATAAATTTGGTTTTTAATAAACTTGATTATTTAACCTTGATATTATGAATTTAAATTAAGTGTCTACAAAGTTTCTGGAAATTTGACCCACCTTTTTCCTGTGTCAAGTTTCCGCATCCCCATTGCCCTGTGCAAGTTCGACAGCGTGAGCAGTGCATTGCCCCGGTTGCTTGTGAGTGTTTTATGTTTGAATCCAAGAATTCCAAGCACTATCCTGGAATTCAGAGCACCTGAAAATGAACTGGAGATTGCGCCATTTCCTGCTGCGTCATTCCAATGCAAGCATAGATCCCCAAATGCTTCAACTTATACACATATTGTTTCAGCTACCACACTGTCTGTTGCGCAATTTTTCCTCCAATTGTAAAGCTCAGTGACGGTTCAGTATCGTAATGATGATGGTGATGATGATGACAAAGTTTAGAAAGATCAAATCTCCCAACTGCAGTTCAAGAACTCACAGTTCCTGTCTGCCCTGGATGCATTGCTGACAGTAGGGCAGCAGTTTTGAACTCATGAGATCAGCACACACTGGTGGGACCACATCGTTTTGGAGTCCTGGGATGACCAGCAGCGGGCACAGAATTTTTGCATGTGCAAGCCCACTTTTATGGAACTTTGTGATGTGCTGGCGCCCGCCCTGAAGTGCAGCAACACAAAAACGAGGCCAGATTTAATGGTTCATAAGCGAGTGGCAATAACACTGTGGAAGTTTGCAAGACCCGACAGTTACCGGTGAGTGGCAAATCTATTCGAGGGCGGGCAGATCGACAGTGGGGTCCGTGGTGATGGTAGTGGCCCATGCAATCTCCTGAGGAGGACTATGACCCTGGGAGAGGTACAGGCAATAGTGGATGGCTTTGCTGCCCAGTGGTTTCCTAACTGCGGTGAGGCAATAGATGGCACACACATCCCCATCCTGGGCCTGGAACACCTTGCCTCTGAGCATATAAACCAAAAGGGGTACTTCTCCATGGTGTTGCAGGGGTTGGTAGATCACAAAGGTTGTTTCACCAACATCAACATTGGCTGGTCAGGGAGGGTGCAAGACGTGCTCATATTCTGAAAATCTGGCCTGTACAGAATACGCTGGATGGGACTTTTTCCCAGACCAGAAAATCAAAATTGACAATGTGGAGATGCCTATTGTTATACGGGGTGACCCTACTTACCCTCTGCTCATGTACCTAATGAAGCTCTACACAGTAGCCCAGGATCTCAGCAAGGAAAACTTCAGTCACAGGCTCAGCAGGTGCAGAAAGGTGGTGGATTGTGCCCTTGGCCATTTAAAAGTGAGGTTCAGATGTTTATTGGTATGTGTGGACCTTTCTGAAGGTAATGTCCCCCCTATGATTACAGTGTGCACTATTTTGCACAACATATGGACTTTCCTGTCCATCTGGAATTCCGAAGTGGAGGCCATAGGCAGGGCTTACTCGCAGCTGTCTACACAACCATCCACCAGTAGCCATGCTGAGGCAGCAGCAGTAAGGGACACTTTAAAAAATAGCTTCATGAAAGACCTGTAACGTACCTGCTACCCACGTTTTTCTGTCACATAATGCCAATAAATCATACCGTGTCTTAATGAATGAATGCTTT
The DNA here is from genome assembly GCF_033958435.1 of Carettochelys insculpta. NCBI lineage: Eukaryota > Metazoa > Chordata > Testudines > Carettochelyidae > Carettochelys > Carettochelys insculpta. Next base: position 73,361,776 of record NC_134140.1, read on the forward strand.
TACTTGGTGGGAGGGGGTTAAGTTGCAGTAAGTAGAATGCATGTGGCAGACAGCTGTGCCTTCAGCCCGCCCACAACTCACCCAGTTCCCTCAGCCACACATTCGCTGTGGACCAGGGAGTATCAGTGGGCAGCTGTGCCTTCAGCCCTGCCTCAGCTGCCCTGTTTGATTTGTGTTCCCCCCCCCAACTCCTGCATGCCATGAAATCACATGAAGCTCAAACAGAATGATTTTATTTTGTGAGGAGGAGACCTTTAAGTGGCAGGGAAAAAGAAGCCTTCTCGAGGTGCTTGAATAGTCTTTTGCAGTGGCCCTTCGGGCTGGAGCAGCAGGGTATCCTTGTCCTCCCTCCCTGAGTGCAGGGACTGTGATGATGTGAGGTGGGCAACCTCTCCTCAGGGGACTCCAGCCAGCAGATATTGGCTCTTGCATTGCTGTGTTGGGAGTCCCTCTGCAGCTGGACCTCCGTTTGCTCTGTAACTGCCATTACAAGCTTTCCCACAGCCTCACTCTGCTTTGCCACTTAGTGCTGCTGGAGGTGAAGCATTCTCTGGTTAAACTCAGCTCGACTCTGATGCCACTCAGCTGTGCTTTGACACCACTGAGTCATGTCCTTTGTCAGCTTGGTATGCTCTGCCTCAGTCTTTTCCATATGGTGTAGAATAAGATCTTGTTTGCACTTTTTTCATCTTCTGTTCTTCTCTGCTACTCTGGGCATTGGCTTGGGAAAATGAAGGTCAAAATTAAGATACAATTCACATAATGTGCTTTGAAGTGCAATACATGGGTCTCTGTGTCTACTATCAGGGAAAGTTTACTTTTTGAAGGACACTGGTGGCTTATTAAGGATGGGATAGTAAGCGTGCATTTCACCATACGTTAGTTGCCTTCACTTATCCAGCACATTTCTTTGTGGACATGGTAAGCTATAAGCAATTGCCCGCTTTTCAGGGGAAGGGGAGGGCTGCAAAGCAGGGCTAGCTGCCAGGTGTCTGGGCCGGGTGCCTGGGGGTGCCCTGTGGCAGGGAAAAAATTTTTTGGCCATTCCTGGAGCAATCTTCCCCAATGATCAAGGCACAAGGAGGGGATGGTGGGGAAGGGATCGATTACAGATGCATGGACGGCTGCGTGTGGGGAGTTTGATGTACAATTTAAGAAATGTAAAGAAAAATGAAATAAATAATCCAAAGGAAGGCTGAATGTAAAGGGACATGGGAGGAGAGATCCCCAGCAATGCACAGCAGCTGTGTGGCGCCAGGGAGTCCTGAAAAATGAAAGGAAATGCTGGGGGAAGGGGGCATGGGAGCGGAGATGCCCAGCAGAGCCTGGCAGCCATGGGTCATGGGGGATTTCTGAAAAAAATGAAAAGAAATGTTGGTTGGAAAGGGACATGGGAGGGCAAACATCCAGAAGAGCCCAGCATCTGCAGGATATGGGGGATTCCTGAAAAATTAAAAGAAATGTGGGGGGGAAAGGGACAGGCGGTGGCATAACCCCACTGAGCCTGCAAACTGCATTGGGGGGTGGGGAGCGTTGAGCCCACCTGCTGCTGCAGGTAAATGTAAAGTGGCTGGAGGCATGTTTAAAAAAAACAACAGATGCGAATTCCCATGCTTCTGCAGGCTGCCAAAGAAGACATCACCCTCCTAAAAGTAACAGATATGGAGAAAGAACAACTGCTCATGCTGTGTGACCAAAAGCATAGAAAATTTACTAAAATGTTGCATGGCACCATGACACCAGATTCTCATCTGGTTGCCTGGCATGGCAAGCTGCGCTACCGTGGAAACTGCAACAAATCAGGCCTGACCAAAAACCTCATGAAAAATATACAAGCGTGCCTGGATGAGGCCTTCGAAGAGATTTCCACAAAAGAGTAGTGCTCCATCCCAAGAAACATTAACATGCTGTTCTGAAGCTAGCAAACCTGTACCCACACACAATCCTATAGCTATATCCACCCCCAGCCCACTACTAGCATGCAGAATAAATAGTCACCGGAACTGCTTGCTCCAGGAGGCTCAGAGAATTGCATGGGGGTGACCAGTATGGAGGGGACCTCTGTACAGGGGTCTCGTGTGGAGGGGAACACTAAGGAAGTGCCCGTTGTGGAGGGAACTGGTTCCAGGTCTACGGTGAAGAGCTCAGGGCTGTTTGGAACAACTTCCTCTGTCCCTTGGTCATTGCTCCCTTCCTCCTTTTCCTCTGGGCCACCTAGCTCCACCAGGCTCACCCCAAACTCCATACCAGGGCCTTCACAAATGTCATAATTCAGATCAGGCTCCATGGTGGGGTCACTCCTTATAAGCATGTGCAGCTGTTGATAATGCAGCAGGTCCATGGAGCCACTCAACACTGGTTGTCTTCCCAGACTTTTTGATAGGCTTGCCCAAGTTCTTTCACCTTCATCAAGCATTGTATTGAGTCCCAGGAGCAATCTCAGGTGGTCATTTTGTGCAGCATCTGATCATAGATTGCCACATTTCTCTTGGCCAACTGAAGCTTCTTTGCCACTGATTGATCTCCCCAAATCGCAACAAGATCCAGAATCTCCTGGTGGGTCCATACTAGGTCTCTCTTGTGAGCCTGAGAATTACTAGGCAGATCACTATACTGAATGCTCAGGAGAAAGCTACTGATGTGATTGCTAAAGAAGTGGTACTATGGCAGGGGGGCAGCAGGGCGGGCAAGGAGGGAGGCCACTGGCTGCACGCTCCTGCAAGGTGTTGCTAATGTCCTCCAGGTTGTTGCATCAGGTTTAAAACCTCTAACATAACAAAATGTACAGTGGCATATTTAAAACAGGAAGTACTCAAACACTGGTTTTACATTTCCTCTGAAACATTCCGCCACAAGAAGAAGGTGCCTTTTAACAGCAAGCTCTTATGTTGTTTCAGTAATGTACCACTGGTATGAGAGACAGGTGGGAAATGATCTGGTTTTCTACCAGGTAAAAAATGTAACGATTTATTTGTCAAACACTTTTTTCAAAGTGCTCGAGAGCTTTATCAAAACCTAAAAATAGGTTATGTCTTTTTAGTTGCCATAAACTATTTAATATTTTTATAGAAAGAGGAGTTAGGGCTGGGCTGGAGCCATGCCGCTTTTCCCTGGCCTCAGTAAGTGGTGTAGGGAAGTGGAGCTGGGGCGCTTTGCCCTGGCCCCACTAAGAGCTGCATGGCTGGGGTGGGGGTTTTCCACTTGTCACCCCAGTCCTGGTGAGGGTGAAGGTGTGGGGACCGGGACTGTAGCACTTTTCCCTGGATCCAGCAAGAGCTGCTATGGTGGACTTGGGGCTAAGGCTGGGGTTACACTGCTGGTTCGTGGCCCTGGCAAGAGATGCAGGCGGGGGTGAGGTGCTTTCCCTGGCCCCAGTCTGAGCTTAGGGGGGCAGGGCCACAGAGCATCTTTTGGGGGGGTGCTAACTGCTGGGGAGTCATTGCAGAGGGGCAGCAGGACTCCTCCTGAGTGGCACTGCAGCCAAGCCGGGGGTGGCAGGAGGGCACTTTCCTGTCCAGAGGCTGGAAGGATGGAGAGTCCTGTCTCCATGTGGCCACCGTTTTGCTGCTGTTGCTTCCCCCAGTGGTCACTCTGCCATATCACTGTTCCTGCACTCCTGTCCCCAGTGGTGAGTCTGAAGCATGTCGTGCACCCTCTGGTTGCCCCCCTCTTTCAATGTTCTGGAAAACAATGGGATTTCAGGCTCTTCCCACTTTCCAGGCACAACCAACCCATGACCTTGCTTAAGTTAGGGTAAGAGGAAACTGCACACCAAGTTGTGTGGTTATAACTCTTAGGGTTTAAGAGGAGTTATTGAACAAATGGACAGACAAACATGTGACTCTCTCTCTCTCTCTCTCTCTCTCTCTCTCTCTCTCTGTCTCTCTCTCACACACACACACACACAGAGCTAGACAGATATAAAACAAAATGTACCTTCAAATCAGCTGCAAGATTTGTATGTCTCATGTGCTTGACTGAAGCCAGAAGCCCATTAGAACTGACAGTTAAAGCAGGATAGAAGCCATTGGTTGGAATTTCAAAAGCACCACGTGAACTAGGTGCTCAGACCCCTAAGTCACCCACACCATGTGTAAGTTCCTACAATTGGAATTCTGCATAAAATATCATTTGTTGCTACATGGGCTTAGTAGGGTTAAACTTTGAACAGACACTGTAACAGGTGACCTGGAAAGATGCTTTAAACTCTGACACCACACAGAGCTCTGTTTACAGTAGCACTTTTAGTGTTGCTACCAGGCGTAAAGCTGAATTGCCATTAACAACCATTAGGGATGTTAGGAACCAAAGATGACTGTAACCACAGGTACAGTGTCATAGCAGTACATGGCAAAAGCTTTTAAGAGAGTAAAAGACCCCTGCCTGCTCACATAGTTTTAGCTACGGTTTGGATGTGGCCTAAATACTATGATCTTCTTGCATAAGTAAGCTATGGTGTGACTGAGTTCTCTCCTGACATTTATCAATGATTTGGGCTATAAAGGACAATTTACATAGACATAACTACTTTGCCTAGAGGATCATCAGTCAGATCTGCTTTGTCAAAGTGATCAACTCTATTTTCAATTACAATTCACTTAAATCTTGGATGTAGGGGTAATGAAAAGTTGTTGCTAATCAATGTATGAGTAAAAGACAGCAGAATTGTATCTAATAAGCTGTAATTAAAGGGTGGTTACCATAAATGTAACCTCACTTGCTAAAAGCAGTGAAAGGGGGAAATTATGCCACATCCAAAAAATCACAAGAGGCTGGTAGCATTCCTCTGGTGAGTTCTTTAAACCCGTGCTACCAGTTGCATGTCCAAGGTATTCAACTGATGGTTTGAAAACCTCACATTTGTCTCAATGCACTCTCAGTCCACAGTCTTCCAAACATTGGAAGACAGCGTCCAAAGTTTGAAGATGATCCTCTTGATCTTTCCTGTAACAGGGATGTCAGCCAGCTAGAACTGAATTATGTTCACGTCTTTCAGGATTCCATCCCTGTGATCAATGTTATATTTGGATCAAGTAGTGAAAGAGAGAAACATGAGTTAATTGATTTAAACACAGCTATCTACTGTGCTAACTTTAGTGTTCTGGTAGCAGGAACAAATAGAAGTTAAGCTCTGTTCTGAGTACAGAATACCCAACCCTTTAAAGGGGTAAGACATCACACTTTTGAACCCTTGTGGAAGTGTTTTCCAAATCAATGTGGTGTGCCCTCTCCTGTTAATTTTATTTTTTTTGATTGCGCCAGACTTGGTGCTTGCTAGTGGAGAAGCATGGCCTCTGAAAGGCACCCAGGGTGGTAGTTAACTCAGGTTTCCAGATGGGTGCTCAAGCCAATGCTGTTTTGTAATGTTAAAGGAACTCTTATGTACTGAACATGGCTCTGAGAACACTGGGCAGAAGGCAATTTTTACATGGATCATGAAATGAAAGGGGAGAATATGAGATTTCAGGGCTGGCATGACTTTAAATATCCAATGTTGTGACATTTTATAGGTAGTGGAAAAAAATATCGTGAACCTGACCAGTGCAGGATTCTGGAACTCTTTGTTTTCATTTGTAAGAGATAGGAGTAGAGATAACAAGTTGGCTGTAAAGATTTATATAAAACAAAACCTGAATAGGTATCTAGAGTACAGATGAGTATGTAACCATGTGTATTCATGAATTAATCATTTACAGGAAGATCAAAATCAGGTACCACAGTTCTTTCATAACTTGTCATGTTATAACTAACTTCTCCATTTGGCTTAAGTATAAATAATGTAACATTTTTGCTAAATAGCTAAGAGATAATTCCTTTTTTGATGTGTCAGATTTTGGGTCCAAAAAGAAAATAATTTCCTGTACTGAAATGGTATTGTAAAAATGCTATGAGAGATAACATGACAGATTCCATATTCTGATGAGATGCCCATCAAATGGTCATGAGCTATGTGATTTCAATATGTTAGTGTAATAGGTACCTGCAACCTAATTTGTTCCAACAGGATCCTAGCAAAAATCAAGAAAACATCCATAAAAATACAGATAAGCCAATACGGTGGCAAGATAGAACGCATAATATATTCAAGGTTTCACCCTCAGAGTACCAAAATTTGGATCTGTAATCTGTTATTTGCACATAGATCTAATTGTTCCCAGTCAGCTTGTGCCACTGGATTAAAAGACAGAAGAATGGGTTAGCAGCATTGTTGTTAGATGACACAGAAGAGCTTCTAAATTTTCAGGAATCCATTAGTCAGATTCCCCAGGTGTTCAGGGAAGTGCTAGATGATTAGTGCTGAAACAAAGGTTTTGTGCTAAGACAGGTGGCAATTTCTGAGTTCTGATTGAATAGCATCTCATTGCTCCATAGATGCTGAATTTTCCCTGAATGAAGGGGAATATAGCAGACCTTAGAGAGACTATACAATAAATAAATACTCATATTTTAGGAGGAGTGGAAAATGAGAAGCCTGCAGAAAACAGAATAAAAGAATAAAATAGAAGACTTGGGGAAAGAGGGACTAAAGAACAGTGAGAAGTCAACAACATTTGTCGTACACGTTTGGTTAGGAACAGCTGTCTGTGAGACATATTGTGTTGAAAGTTCAATAGAGCCACAATATGCATTTGATATTGTTCACCTTATAGAGAAAAAAGCAGTTGAAAAAGATTGTACTGTGCAAATACTGGGGCATTTCTTAAAGTGAAGCACCTTTATATTTGTAAAAAGCATCAATGTGCATATTGTGTTGATGGCATGTGAGTATCACAGAGTGTCTGACACATGTAAATGAAGAAGGTCCAATTCCCCTGTGCCAGGACAAATGCTCCTGTTTGGCCAGTTAAGAGGATCTGGGAGCCATAAAGAATCAAGGAGAAATTGAATGAAAAAGAGTCCCAGAGATTGGTTCTGTCAGGAAGGGCAAATAAGAGCTACCAGAGATCTGGATGAGTCCCAGAAGGAATCAGAAAAGAGTTCCTGGAGATGGCAGGAGGCAGGAAAGAAAGCAACAGAGAAGGGTTTGCTGCTTAGTATCTCCAAGCTAGAGAACCTGGGTGGGAGGGCTGAAGAGGACCCAGTAACTAGTGTGGTGGCTCTAAACTGGATAGCTGAAGCCAAGAGAAGGACAGGGTTACAGGCAGGGGAGCAGCAGAGAAGCTTACCCACTGGTTTCTCCAGTGCCAAAGTGCTGTACCATAGGAACCATGTGAGAGCCAGAGAGATCGAGAAGAGAAGCTGGAGGGTTTCTGGTGGGAAGAGTGGGGTTGCACTGCAGTTGGAAGGGCTTGGGTGACCATCCTGGTAAAGGACAGGAGAGGACTGATGGAGGTTCTTGGCATATTAGAGGGTGTCAGTGTGTGAAATCTGGGGCATCAAGAGATGAGATGTCTTGAGTTTAATGATAGCTTGCACTGAGGTGATAAATGAACTATATATTTGGGACTTGTGTTATGGACTATTTGGACTAAAAGGCTGTAGAGGGATAGTACTGAGAGAAGAAACCCAGAAATGAAGTTATTGGATAGCGTGAGGAGAAAACTGAGGCAGGCATGCCTGTCTTGCTGCAGCTCATTGCAGGAAGGCACCCAGACGGGCTGCCCAAAGACAGTGAATTAGAACAACTTCCCCACCTATCAATTTGAAAATACCAAAGGCAGTTTTGTAGTTGGTTTGTTAAAGAAAACCCTTTTTAAATATATTGCAGATGTTTTATCCTTGTTTATATCCCCTGACCAGGACCTTAATCTGGTTTATGACATCCCAGTCATTTTCAGAGAATCCAGCGGTAATATTGTAATACTTCTCTATGGATTTCATCATAAGTACCAGTGTCAAGAAAGAATTCAGTATGCTTACATACATGTTCAAGTCTAAGCAAATTAAATGGTTCCATTGAAGTCTCTTAAGAATCTTAGAATAGTCCATTGACTTCACTGGAACTACTGGTGTGGCTATTAAGCGTGTGTGCAAGTGTTTGCAGGAGTAGGGCCAATATTTCCAGAGTAGACAGCCAAACCACTTAAAGGACTCAAAGCTGCAAACTAAGGCAAAATATTGTCTGATGCGATTGTAATCCAGCATGCATAGCTCAGTGGTTTAAGCATCAGGCTTAGAATGAAAAAGTAACATTGAAACCCATGATAAAAATCTCAACAAGTCAACTCAATTCTTTTTCAGGATCCTGCCAAAAGATAAGTTTATAGTCAGCAGAGGGTCTTTGAAAGGAGATCTTCAAATCATGGTTTCCCCTTTTCCCATGGACAATGCACATCCTGTAGCATGGGCAAAAATATCAATTCTGTTATATATGTTAAGCTTTTATATTGAAAACAAATTTGCACACATGGTTACATTTCAGTGGCACATATGCACATAACTGGTGAAGTTCTCTGAAAGACTACTTAATCCAGAATCACAAAATATCTATTATTCTTGAAAGTTTTACTTTTCAATGGCTTTTGTACAGAATCTTCTCTTGGAACAGCCACTATCAGAGGATTGTTGGCATCATTGTTAGAGGAACCCATGTGGCACAAATAAATCGTTTCCAGTTGTTGTTCCAGTAATGATTTTTCACAGACTAACGAGTGCCACACTATTCTTAGTATTTGGCAGAGAAGGATGCTGTATTCAGCATTCAGACCTCCCACTGTCCCTTCTGGCTGTAACAGAAAACATTTTTTGTTGCTTTGGTACTAGTGATTCCCATAGTTTAGTAATGCCTGGATGGCAGGTGTCCTACAGGATGTTCTGGGAGCCCACAAATGAGAATAAATTGAAATAGCTCATTGTCTTGGCCCAGAGTACAGAGGAAGATGCTTACTTGCTTACTATGCTGGAACTGGCAGATGTGTTCAGGATGGCAGCATAAAGCTTGCCAAACAGTTCAGAGCTCTCAGGAATTCAGAGAAGTAGTATTTTCATTTTTTGTCATTGAGATCAGAAATTAGGCAATTCACTGCCACCATTGCCTATAATGTGTAGGATAGAAATTTTTGATTCACGTTGACCTCTTCCTCTCATCCTGTCCTTTGTATTACATATGGGACATTTTATTCCTTCTACAAAAGTATTCTAGTAATCAAATTGGTAGAATTTTTCTGTATGGCAAAATAAAATAAAGGATTGAAGGAAGGCAGGGGGATAGGTCAGGGGATGTTAATTGTCCTGTCTGAGATAATTGTGAGCATCAAAGGAAGGGAAGCAGTCCTTGTAATGCGTGAGGCAGTTGATGTCTCTGTTCATACCATGTATTAATGTGTCGAATTTGAATATGTCCTCTAACTCAGAAATCTCTCACTCTAATCTGTTGTTAAATTCTTTGTATTCCAGGACACAGATTCTCAGGTCTTTAACAGAATGGCACACTCCATTGAAGTGTTCATTGACTAGTTTATGGGTACTAAGTTTCCTGATGTCTGTTTTGTGTCCATTTATTCTTTGGCAAAGGTTTTGCCCAGTCTGTCCAACGTACATAGTGTCAGGACCTTGCTGGCACATAATAGCATATATAATGTTGCTGGAAGTGCACGAGAATGTGCCTTTGGTCTTGTAACTAACATGGTTAGATCCAGTGATGGCACCCCCAGAATAAATATGTGGACAAAGTTGGCAGCAAGATTTGTTGCAAGGAAAAGTTCCAGGATTTGTATCACTGTGGTGTAGCCTGTGATTGCTGGTGAGAGTCTTTCTCAGGTTAGGAGGTTGTCTATAGGAAAGGACAGGCCTGTCACCTAGAGCCTTCTGGAGTGTAGCATCCTGATCCAGAATAGGTTGTAGATTTTTAATGATGCATTGCAGGGGTTTGAGTTGGAGGCTATAAGTGATGACAAGTGGTGTTCTGTTGTTGATCTTCTTGGGCCTATCTTGAAGTAGCTGGTTTCTGGGTATTCGTCTGGCCCTGTCAATTTGTTTTTTACTTCTCTCAGTGGGTAATTCATTTTTATAAATGCTTGGTAGAGGTCTTGTAGCTTTCGGTCTGTGTCAGTTGGATCAGAGCAGATGCAACTGTATCTAAGGGCTTGACTGTAAATGATGAATTGTGTGGTGTGAGCTGGATGGAAGCTGGAGGCATGTAGGAAAGTGTAACAGTCAGTGGGTTTCCGGTAGAGGGTGGTGTCAATGTGGCCATCAGTGATTTGTACTGTGTTATCCAGGAAATGTATTTCTTGTGTGGAATAGTCAAGGCTGAGATTGATGGTAGGGTGCAGGTTGTTAAAATCTCTATGGAATTCTTCCAGAGTCTCTTTACCTTAGGTCCAAATGATAAAGATGTCATCGATGTAGCATAAGTAGAGGAGGGGTAATGGGATGAGAGCTAAGGAATCGTTCTAAGTTGGCCATTAAAATGTTAGCATACGATGGGGCCGTGCGGGTGCCCATAGCAGTGCCACTAATATGGAGGTATAAGTTGTCCTCAAATTGGAAATAATTGTGGGTGAGAAAAAAATTGCTTAGATCAGTCACCAGACTTGCTGTGGCAACATCAGGGATGTTATTCCTGATAGCTTGTAGTCCATCTTCGTGTGGAATATTGGGGTAGAAAGCCTCTACATCCCTGGTGGCAAAAATGGAATTATAAGGAAAGTTTCCAATATTTTGTAATTTCCGCAGGAAGTCAGTGGTATCTCGGAGATAGCTAGGAGTATTGGTGGCATAGGATTTGAGGAGAGGGTTTACATAGCTGGACAGTCTGGTAGTAAGGGTGGCAATACCTTCAATGATAGGGCGTACTGGGTTACCAGGTTTTCAGATTTTAAGCAGTAAATAGAATAATACAGGCCGGGGCTCAGATGGTGTGTCTGAGTGAATTTGGTCTTGAGTAGAGGCAGGGAGTTCTTTAAGTAGATGGTGTAGTTTCTTTTGGAATTCCAAAGCAGGATCTGAGGATAGAGGTCTGTAAAATGTGGTGTTGGATAGTTGCCTAGCTGCTTCGTGTTCATTTATTCATGATGACTATAGCACCCCAGTTTGTCAGCTGGTTTGATTATGATGTCTAAGTTATTTTTGAGACTGTACAGCATAGCTTTCAGCACAGTTGAGATTGTATTTCATTTGGTGTTGTTTGCATATAATTTCAGTCTGTGCACGGTTGTGGAAGCATTGTGCATAGAAATCTAGACTGTCACTATGTCCATCGGGGGAAGTCCCATAGAATGCTTCTTCTTTTGGTGATGGTAAGGGGGATCTAGCAAGTCAGACTGATGCTCATTGATGTGTTGGAAGTATTCTCTTAGACAGAGATGACAAAAGAAGGCCTCAAGATCCCCACAAAATTGTATTAGGTTCGTGGAAGCGGTGGGGCAAAAAGAAAGACCCCAAATAAGAGAGACCCTTCAGCTGGCTTAAGTTTGTAGCTTATAAGGTTAACAATATTATCCAGTGTGCTGTAGTTGTTGTAATGGTAGTATCCTGAGGTATGAAGTAATTTAGGTAGTTTATTGTCCTTTCTTTTTAGGGAGTGGTAGTGTGTTTTATAGATTTCTTGTGTAGTGTAGGAAAAGTCCCTCTCTGAGAAACTGAGGAACCACTTGATCAGTGTCCTTTACAGAAAGCAGGAAAGGATCAAGAATGAACTCTCTGAACTTGAAACTCTCATCAATAACAAGTTTCCACACAAGACCCCACAGAGTGGGATTTTCCAGCAAAGTGTACCCCATAGTGCTGTGTCTGAGATCACTGAGCAGCATCTCTGCTTCCACACACTTGAATAACCTTGGCATTGGTCCTAAGTAAGTGATAAGAGATATTTTGTAGTTTGGTTAGCATAAATACAAGTGATCCTAATGACAGGCAATGTTGAAAATCCTGGTGAGGCCCCAGCTCAGAGATTTAGCAGCAGTATGACAAGCTGGTATGTGGGGTTCCAAATTCAATGGCTTAGCTCCTTGTGCCAAAGAGGTCTGGAAAGGTCCTGAATTGATCTGTGTGCTCCCTGTTCTATGGAAGGTACTAACTGAGGTGACCTCATCTGCCTTTTCTTGGCCTAAGTGCAGATGGCAGTGCCAGAAGCTTTAAAGGCAGAGGAAACAGAGATGGGGAAATATCAGCATCCTACAGCCTATGATTTTTTTGTTTAGAAAAAATTCTTTGCCCATGTCGTAAACACTTCTTTAGGCACAGATGAATTAAAACTGTGAGGTTCATTCCAAATCCAAAGCTGAACTTCACCATGGTTCAGGTGTGCCTGGATCTGAGACTTTTGGCTCAGTCATCTTTCTTTATAACTTGATTGAATTTCATTTTTCAAAATACCGTGCCCCTGGGCCCCATTTACATGTGCTAAATAATTGTAAGCTGTCCTATCTATAAACTGAAATTTGCCCTTGTATGTTTTTAAGTGGCTTACAGCTAAACAAACATTGTCAGGGATGATTAAGCAGAGAACAGAGATTGGATAAACACCATCTTCATTCTCATCTCAATTTGGTGACAGAATTTTTTAAAAATGTGTTCCATAGTCCCCCCCAGTGCCATCACTTAAGTTGGTCTTGATGTTTCCAACAAGAAGTAAATGCCTTTGATTTCTACATGGGCTCATGTGAAGGAAGCCTATCATACACATTTATTATGTAACACGTTTTTGAAAGTGTGTGGGACAGGCACGTTCTATCAATCTGCTCGTGAAAGTTTCTGTATTGCTAACAGAGTAAAAACAAAACTCCTCAAAACCTCTGAACATTTCTGTAACAAATGACCTCAGCTTGCTAATGTTAATTATGCTAATGCTTAAACCTAGATAAAACTCGGGTTACTGTCTTAAAATTAGTCACTGAATTAACTTAACAGTATGAACTTTTCTGTGAAACTCAGAGACACGCAAATTCAATGATCCATAGCCTGAAACAAAAGTGTGCCAATAAAAATCAACAATTCTTTCAAGATCGGATACAAAAGCCATCTCACAAAGATTTACGTTGCTTTTGAGCAGAAAACTGGCCGGTTTGCAGAACTTGAAGGTAGATTTTAAAGTTATTGGAAATCAGTCATCACTGAGCTGGCTGCCAACAAATTGTTGTCAAAACAATGTATTTCCATTTGAAGATCCTTTGCCAGGTTTGGGAATTAAGCTAGAGCTGGGTTTACTGTCTAGCTCAAAAGTGGCTCACAAGGCATACAATAAAGAACATGGGGCAAATGTTTTTCTCTGTGCACATACTAAGTAACTGGATTATGTGCTGGAGAGGCCTGTAGGTATTGGAAGAAGGAGGTATTCTTCCTCCTCACACCACATTCATAGTGATGCTGCCCTTCCCTGCACTTATGGGGAAAATGGATATTTTGGATCCCACCCAATGTCATTGCACGGGCATTCAAGGCTTTGTTCAAAGACTCAAATTCAGCCCTATGAGGCTGCATAAAATCCCTCAGTCACCACTAAGTACTTTTAGAAAGTGACCTTCTGAGGATTCATTCATTAGCTTATCCCAGTCTATCAGCCTTGCTTCTGAGTTCTGTGTAGAAATAACCGACAGATTGGTTCACCTTTCCCGACCTTTGGACAGGGCCATCCCTAGGTGGTGCAGGCCCCAGGGCAAATCATACATATGCACCCCACTTAACATTTTTATATAGACAAGGGGACCCTGATCCACCTCCATCAATCTGCAGATTTCCTTTTCCCCTGTAATTAGGAACCAGCTGTACTCCTCTTTCCTAGTCCAATTCCTACCCCCTAATATAGGGAACCTCTCCAGCTCCTCACCCCCAGACTTCTGGAGCAGAGACCAGCAGACTGCAGGACACAATACATCCCCTTCCCAATGTTTCCCTCCCAGTACTGCTCCCTGTCCAGGAAGCATTCACATGCCTAATTCACCCCTTCCCCCAAAAAGACTGACTTTTCTCAGCAAAGTTAAATTGCCACCACCCATGTTTCACAAATAGGAGCACCCTCCGGTGGGCGTTTATTCCAACACTCCTTTTCTTGAATGGGGTTGTGTTTGATTTATCCTTAGTTATGTTAAGGGGCTGGGGAGGAGTATGCATCATCTGTCTGAATGAAGCCAGTGAAGCCTGGCTGTGATTCATACAGACATGGAGTACTTTTCTCCCTCTAATACAGAGAAGTGAATGAGTTTGGGATTTGGGGCACCTGTAATGCAGTGGTATCCCTTCATCAAATGACCCCATAGTGACTCTGAACCCCCAGGAAGCAGACTTCCAAGCAGAGTAATTCTTCAGATACTGGAGCACTTTAAAAGATTGAATTTTAAACCTGACAAAATCATTGGAAGTCTGTGGAAACCCTCTGTTGTTTTTCTATAATTTGCCACTGCTGGTGGGTGGTGGGGTTGTGTGGCCATAGGTCCGAGTACTTCAGGGAGAAGCACCTCACAGCTTGAGCCTGCTGTTGGAGAGCTGAAAAAAGGCCAGGAAGAACCCAAAGCAGAGAGATGACAAGGGCTGCCTCTCCTGAAGAACCTCCCTCATCATTGCTGGGAGAGGGGAGAAAGGGCAGTGGAAGGGGGAGGCATAGGGCAAAGGAGGGGACACTGGTGCTGTGCAACAGGTGAGAGATGTGGATGGAGATTGGCTGACACTCGCCTATGCTAGGAGAGGGACTCTGTACGGTGGCAGGGGTCTGCTGGTAGATGGTCCCACCACCAGACAAGGAAAGAATCCATTTGTCCCTCTGACACAGAAGCCTGGAAGGTCAGGGTCAGCTTGCTCTGCACAGGCTGCTGGAGTGGCACTAGTAAATGGGATCAGAAGGAACACTAGGACCCTGCAGCAGCCAGGAGGTGACTCAACAATGAGAAGTTTGACTGGGTTTCTTGCTGCAGAGACAGCAGCCTGAGCCTGGGATGGTTGCAGTCAAGGAAAAGAGGTAAATGCCTGGCCTGGGCAGGTGGGGAAGGGCACTGGTCAGACCCCTGATGCTAATGCCAGGCATCCTCTCAGCACCTACAAATTACTGTAAAGTGTAGGACCCGTGAACTGCAGGTCCAGAGTTGGTCTCTCCCTGGGTCTTCTTAGGTCAATTTTGATTAAATTTAGCTTTCTGAAGCTCCTTTTGAGAGCAGTTATTGGAAGACTTCAAAAATATACAGTGCTGTTTTGGCATTGAGAAAACTTTCATCTAAAAACCTTGCAGGATTGTAGCTAAGGATATCAGGGGGTGCCTTTGTTTCCAAGTCATCCTTTAAGATTTGTTTAAAAAAAATCTGGTGAAGAGCTCAGACTTGTACTCAGAACTCTGTGTAAATCCTCCAAGTAGCTGTATGTAAAGTTTGAACATGCCTTTATCGACCTCTTGTGAAAAATGCTGCAAATCTGTGGCATCCCATCCAAAATTATTAACCTGACCCATTCAGTGTACAAACCCTCGACATCCCAAGTTGTTCACGATGGTGTCGTGACAGAATCCTTCAGCATACTGTCAGGAGTGCAACAAGGGTGTGTATTGTCACCTTTCCTGTTCTTGAGCACAATGGACTGAATTATGACCAGGACAACAGATGGCCATCAACAGGGCTTTCAGTGGACACTTTTCAAACAGCTAGATGACATTGATTTTGCTGATGATGTTGCCCTTCTTACACACCAACATCAAAGCGTGGAAGAAAAGGTTGCAACACTAGACAAAACTGCCTCTATGACTGGACTGAGCATTAACAAGGGAAAGACAATGAGGATCAACCAGTACAACAACCACACCATCACACTGGGAGGGTTTGACCTGGAAGATGTGAAAGAGTTCACCTACTTGGGGAGTATTATGGGTAGAGATGCAAGAACAGACAAGGATATCAATGCTAGGATAAGGAAAGCAACAGGTGCACTCAAGACTCTTTGCCCCATATGGAGTTCACAAAAAATATCTGCAAAGACAGAACTGCAAATCTTCAACACAAATGAGAAGCGTATGCTCTTGTACAGATGTACCTGGTGAACTAAAAAGTCTTCGAATCACAAGCTACAGACATTCATAAACAGACACCTGCAGTACATCCATCACATCAAACGGCAAAACTTTGTCACAAATGAGGAGCTTTGGAACATATCAGGACAAGAGCCACTTGACATTCAAATCAAGAGAAGAAACTGAGGATGGCTAGACCACGCACTCAGGAAACCATCATCCTGCATAGTCCACCAAGTTTTCACATGTAAGGAACCTGTAAGGAACCTGTAAGGAAAATGCAAAAGAGGAAGACCTCAGACAACATAGAAAAGATCTACTGGGAATGAAGGACAGCAACTGGGATACTCCTGGAGTCATCTAGAAGTTCCTTAACCAGCAACCTGAATTCAAAAAGCTGGTGTATGGCCAGGTGTATGAGGTGAGACCATAAGCACTTGGGATAGGTCCATGGTAGCCAGGAAATTCCAAATCAATTCAGTGTGGTAAGAGAGACACAAGAATTAGTTCTTCCACTTTATTCGCTAGTCTTCAACATGAGTATTATGTCCAGTTCTGAGTGCCACATTTCAGAAGATGCGGACAAATTGGAAAAAGTACAGAGAAGAGCAACAAAAATGATTAAAAGTCTAGAAGACATGACCTATGAGGAAAGTGGAAAAAATTGGAGGGGATAAGATAACAGCTTTCAAGTATTTAGAGATGGGGGCTCTATCTCTTGCTGTGGTGAGGAACTCAGTTTGAAAGTTTCCAAATAGATCTCAAAAAGTCCCATTGCCATGGGAGAATATTAACTGCTTTCATTAACTGCTTTCATTAGCAAGATTTTGTAATTCCCAAAAGACACTCTGGTTTGCAGATGAGAGGGGAAATATAGGTAGAGCACTGGAGGCAAAAGTTGAATGTTAAGGCTGATTGATTGTAACATAGAGATTTTTTTTAAAATCTCATACTACGGCTGAGTAAGAGGCAAATAAAGGTCCCTACCATGGAAAGCAAACTTCTGGTTATTTTTGCAGATACAGCTGATTAGACTTGGAATGAGCTATCTGCTCCCATGATGGCGGAGGGCTCTTGGGTGTGAGATGGAAGGCATTGTCTTTGCTGGTGGAGTTTCAGCCTTTGATGCCCATTGAGGCACTGGCAGTACTGAGCGAATTTTGTCCAAGAACGCTTTCTTTGGATCTGTGTGTCTCTTGTCGGGTGGGGAGGTAATGGGTCATTTGCCTGTGGATACTAGTAACACCCCTTTCAGAGAATATTTTACTGCTGCTTGGAATGTGACTCCTATTCCAGGTACACACATTCCAACTTGCATGCTAAAAATAGTGGTGCAGCCATGGTCCACAGCTGTTGGCATAGGCTTTCCACTCAAGTACGAGTCCAGTCAACCACTGATGCCTGTGATGCAATGGCCACGCTGCTATTTTTGTGTGGTAGCTCAACCAGCATCAGCAAGTGTCTGTCTGTGTGGCCTGGGAGTCTTGGCGTTTGAACTGTTGGTTATGACCCATAAAATCCTACCAGACTGCTCCCAAGCCAATCTGAGGAAGTTCTTCTCCCACTGTCACAGTTGTGGTCAGCAAGGGCACTTTGAGTTGGATCCCTGATGTTATAAAAGAAGAAGCATTTGCCAGGCCATGAGACTTCAGGGGTTTTGGACCTTGCTCCTCAAATGGCCTGAAATAGCATGGATTTGGTGACCTTCAGGGCATGCTGCCAAATACATCTGTTAGACAGGGTTTTTGGAGATGGCTGAGGGAATGCTCCTGGCCTAATGGTGTGGGAAAGAACTATTTTTTAGGGGGATGACCAGCCCAAATTTCTTTCTAATTAATGTTTTTAAAGTTTCCGGTGGTTTGTTGTAATAGTAAATAAGTGCTAGGGTGCCAATGACCAGCCCAAATTTCTTTCTAATTAATGTTTTAACGTTTCCGGTGGTTTGTTGTAATAGTAAATAAGTGCTAGGGTGCCAATGACCAGCCCAAATTTCTTTCTAATTAATGTTTTAAAGTTTCCGGTGGTTTGTTGTAATAGTAAATAAGTGCTAGGGTGCCAATGGCTTTTTAAAAATTTTTAAACTATTTAAATCATCAATGAGTAAGAGATGTGATCATAAATGTAGCTTATGGAAAGACGGGTTCCTTCAAAGATGCGGTTTACTTTTGAAAGAACCGCATCTACGCTGCTTTTCTTCTTGTGAAAGAAGTGCTTTCAAAAGAAGAAATGTAAATCTGCACCTCATTTGCACTTTCAATTTCCTTCATTTTCATACCTCTTTTGAAAGAGAAATGCAAGTGTAGACACAACCCTCAAGAATCATCTATTGACAGAAGTTACTGTTGACAGAGAATCTCAACAGACCCTCTGTGCACAGATTGCTGCTACATACAACTTGCTCGGTCAACAGAGAACTGCCAGACTGCACTGTCCTCTGGTGACAGAAAGTGGAATGGCAGCTCTGCAAAGAGGGCTTCCCTAGAAGCGTCTACACTATACTTCTGTCAACAAAACTCTCTATTGTAGACAAAGCCATATTGCACATGTGCTCATGGATTTGTGTAGTTTTAACAATTAGTAATTGAAATCTATGAATCCCAGAGTTAGGACACCTTAAAAGCAAACCTTCCTACTTATTTTAGTGACGTTTCTAAACCAATACATGACTCAAGAAAGAACTATGGGTGAAGGGGAGGAACTTAAAATTGTTTACAATGAAGCTCTGACTACCACCTTAACCATATTAGGGTTTTCATTTAGCATAGGGATGCATGTATTTATTTAGCAAAATCGTTGTAAATCCACCTGGCTCCAATCACACAATTTCAGTAGTCAGTCAGCTGTCAGAGTGAAAAAACAAGACACTGTTGTACTTCAAATATGTGAGGGTAAGAACATGAGGAACAATATAGGTAGCTAAATCACCTCTGCTCAGAAGTGATTTGCCAGACTGATGGGCAATATGGTAACAGCCAATGGCTGACCAGTTCCTAGAAAGAAGCCAAGGAGAAGACCTGAAGGATAATCCTAACAAAAATTACATAAAGAAATAACATTTTAAAATATCATGGTGCATCTCTCAGCCATTGCCCAAGAACAGATCTCACTAGTTAGCAAAACTGTACTATATGTCACAGCCCTACATCCTGATCTGCAATGAATGAGGAAGTTATTTTATGTACAGTGTCAATATATAAGGATGATGGATGTGTCACTTAAAATTCAATCAAATAAATCACCAAGAACTACATTATCTGACCCTGAGAGTGCTGTTGATTCTGCTACACAGAGCAGCAAGCATGATCTCAAACCAGTCAGTGAGATTTATGGTAGTCTGAGCACTAAGAACTTGTGGGATCTGCAGTGAAGACCTTATATAAAAAAGAACCCCAGAAATGAGAGAACATTTATTTCAGTTCAGTGCTATCATACAGGAAAGTCTGAAAATAAGAAAAGCAAAAAATAAAATATCAATGAAAACTGGCAAGAATGTATCATGCTGTTCCTACCCTTTATGTTCATTGTAATGATCATTGTAATGATCTGTTAACATTCCCTTGTCCGGAAGAAGGCCTGAGTAGACTGGATTTCTACATTATCATTTTATGGATGACCAGTTTTTTATGTATTGCACCAGCCAATGAAGAGGCACTGGGAACTCTTCCAGCAGCTATACCCATGGTTCATTAGTTTTAATGCTAACTGCAGTTACATAGACAACACTTCCTTTTTCTAATTCTCTCTGAACAAATGCACAAAGCCTTCTTAGATTTTCAAGCATTTGTAACCAATTCCAACAGTACATCTTGCTTCTCAGTAGAAACACTGGCATTTGTGATGGCCTCTGGAGTTTAACAAGGCTGGCTGTGGCATTCAAACTTTTAATGTAAGTCATCTATATAACAGGAAGGTGGCAATGGAACTACCAGATGTAAACACAAATTTACAGCCAGCAATAGCAGCAATTAAAGAGACAGCATTATCATTGCCACTTTTGTTGGAAGCACAGTTGTTCCATTAGTCAGACCTTCATGAAGAAACATGAAAATATGGGTCATGACTGTATCGTGGTGATATATGCACATCAGGAGGATCAGCTAATGAAACTGTAACACAAAACCAACTCACCTAGGGTTTTTGCATTTTAGTAGAGCTCTTTTAATAAAAACAGTCTAGAAACTGAGGTGGACAACTCTGTGTAAAAGCCATCTACGGTGGTTGATCATCCAATTTCTCACATAACTTTAGAGGCCAATTTAAAACAGAGAATGCAATTCAGTCTATCATGTGTATTTAAACACTAGGTTCTCTGCTAAACTAGTCAGCAAAGATGTCCGTTACTTTAAGTTGTTATTCTGCTTTTGTGCTGTAGACGTTGATCTGCTAACAACTACACTCACACCACAAACTTATTGCACAGACTCAGGGGTAGCTGTGTTAGTCTGAAGCTTCACAAATAACAAGCAGTCCTGTAGCACCTTAAATACTAATAAATGTATTCAGTCATCAGCTTTCATGGGTAAGACCCACTTCTTCAGATTATTGGACAATAATAATAATGTTCAATCATCCAAAGTGGGTTTTACCCATGAAAGCACATGAACCAATATATTTTAGTTTTTAATGTGCTATACGTCTGTTTATTTCACAGAGGCCATCAGAAGTTTGCCTTTATTCCCGATTATATCGGAATCTTATCTGACAATGAACAGCTCTATAATCGCAATACAATCCTTTGGAGTCTTGCAGTCTCAAGTAAATAATTTTCTGGGGAATTTTCTCTTTTAAGCTAACCTATGACATATTGCTTTAATGAAACATTCTATTGATTACTATTCTATCAGAGCCCGGTCACTTAGACGGCATCTATACTAGCAAGTTCTTTTTGGAAAAATATGGGCCTTTTCCAAAAGAACTCCTGGAGTGTCTACACACAAAATACTCTTTCAATCTGAAATTGAAAGAATGCAGCACTTTTTCCAGTGGACCTCTTCCTCTCCCAGATGAGGAAGAGGACTCTTTTGAAAGAGTCTTTCAGGAAAAAAAGTGTCTAGATGTCCTGGGGGCCCTTTCTGTGAAAGAGAAGTCCTCATGGTGCCGGATTGTTCAATCCCAGACCTATTCTTTTGAAAGAGCAAGGGCTGTGTGGATGATCTCTGTCAAAAAAGCAGCTCAATCTTTTGATCCACTTTTTTGTGTATGGACGTGATCTTTCAAAAGAAGTTTTTTTGGAAGAGGTCTCCTGGAAGAACTTCTTTCGAAAGATCTCTGTAGTGTAGACATAGCCTTCAACAACATTCATAGTGAAATGCTGAGTTGCGCAGAGGAAAGGATAAATTTTTATCCTGATGAAAATATCCCAGATGCCATCATTTACCTTAAGTATCAGAGAGGTATCTGTGTTATTCTGTATCTTCAAAAACAACAAGAAATCCTGTGGCACCTTGTAGACTAACAGATATTTTGGAGCATAAGCTTTCATGGGCAGACACACACTTCATCAGATGCACCTTAGTTACCTCATTTACCTTATTTACCTCTATGATAGGTGATGGTTTGTTTAACCACTCTAGCTGCTGTTTTAGTCTTGGAGAAATATACACTATTTTTTTGCTTTGCTTTTACCCCTATATTTAGGTTATAGAAGATTCTTTTCATGCCAATTTGCTCTTTGCAGCAGGCCTTTGATATATGGCAAGGAGAAT
The DNA here is from genome assembly GCF_033958435.1 of Carettochelys insculpta. NCBI lineage: Eukaryota > Metazoa > Chordata > Testudines > Carettochelyidae > Carettochelys > Carettochelys insculpta. The sequence continues at coordinate 73,383,349 of NC_134140.1, forward strand.
CTTCATAGACTACAAGATTGTCTTTTCATTGTTCGTTGCCTGTGATACAAAGTGTTTAAAAATTGCCACTTGCCTTCCTGTGTGTATTTTGTAGGAAGATGTTGGCACTATGCCAGAATCAATGACCACTCTCAGGTTCGTGTGGCTTCTAAAGCAACACTACTGGTAGCCTACACTGCAAGTGGCCAGAGCACAGGTTGGGGGAAAGGGAGAGGTCAGAGAATCAGAACAAGCTGCCCACCACTGTGAACCTTTGATCCTTACACGTGTCCCAGTGTCCATTTATCACCCCTTCCACTCTCTCTTCCCTGTTCCCAGGCGAGGCAGGAGTGCCCATCTTTTGTGGCAGAGGGGAAGAGAATATGTGGGGGCTCAATTTCCACAGCCACATCCCTTAACTTTTCAGCGATCGCCTACCTGGGAAACGAAGACTTTTTCTTAGACCATCCAATGTTGTTATATCTTATGGTAGGCTATGGCATTTACATGTGACTTAAAAACAGGGAATCTTCAAGAGAGTTACACCCACACATACAGAAAGTTAGGTTCGAAGAATTAGATTCAAGTTGTCATGGGGGTATGTCACAGGTTGGCATAAATGTGGGATTTCCTAACTTTCAAGGTCTTGACTTTATTTAATGGCTATTCTTTTAATGGTGTGTATGCACATGTATGTGCAAACACATGCCTGAAGGGTCAGATTAATTTGTTGTGGCTCTGGCACCTAGACCATGGCCCTGCCCCTGATTCTGTCCTGAGGCCTTGCCATTGCTTGGCCTCTTCCCAGGGGTGGACTCACACGGGCTACAGGGGCAGTTGCCTCCGGGCCCCCCAGGTGTGAGGGGCCCCAAGGCCTCATAACTCAATTTTGTTTAAACAATTCACTTTAATGGAACAAAAGAAATGTCCTGTCATTTAAGTATAACTTTAATATGCATCTTGAGTAATAACAAGTGACTACATTTTAAAGCATAAATAATGACATTACATTCATATTTTAATATATGGTGGGGGGAGGTCCTTGTGACTGTGTTGTTCAAGGGCTCCACCTGGTCTCAATCTGCCCTTGCCTCCTCTTCTCCCCCACCCTGTCTCTGGTCACTCCATGTTCTTGGTGTCTAGCAGAGGAATGAATTTACACTCCCAGGCTCATCAATTTAAAAGTTGTGTAGGTTTCCTTGCAGGATGAGGACTGGTAGGTCAGATAGGGAGCAATTGCTTGGTGAGACGTGTTCACCCACAAATGACAGGGTGCATTCATCTGAGAGCAGACTTATTCATTACTAAAATCATGGACTGAATAGAGAGACTGGATTTTTGGTTTTTACAACAATCTGCTTCTCACAAGTTCCCCCTTTTTGTCCTATGGCTGCAAAGGTGTCAACTGGCCACTTACACGTTTCCTTACCACAGAGACTACATAGTTATGCTAAACAGCCTGTTCCACCTTGCACTGTGCTGTAACACTATAGGGGTACCTTTCCCAGAATAAGAGCTCTGGCTAAGACTGCCTCTCTCATCACATCAAATTGAAAAGGACCTTGAGAGGTCATCAAGTACAGTCTGTTGCCATGTCAGCAGGACCAAGCATCATCCCTATCAGATGTTTTTAAGCTTATTTGCCACAGACCCTTGAAAGGGCCCCCTGAAGGATTGAGCTCACAACTCTGGGTTTACATGGCCAGGGCTCAAACCACTGAGTTATCCTTCCCCTTCAACAGGCACTATTCCAGTAAAAGGTATTACTTCACTCACTCTGTCTCTCATAAGCTAAATTATGAAGTAACTGAACTTTAAGGGTTAGAATCTTTTATTTTTGTTGGGTTTTTTTACACTATTTACTATGGAAGTTTTAACGGGTTTATAAATCCTTGCCATATAAATACCAGAAATAAAACAATAACAACAATAGTGAGGTGTGGTTTAAAAGAGGCAGTAATATCCTCTTCTAGATGTTTGAGTTAAGCACATCTCTAAAAAAGGGCATTGACTGAGTAGCCTTAGGAGGCATTGGAGCTCAGAAATTTATTTCTTAATGACATTTTCCTTTCTTGTTTTCCCTTTGCTCTCTGGAGTTAGTAAGTTATTGCTAGCATATGCCAGCTATAACATGCCAGTGTATATATAATATATCTAATGAATATCTAACCACTGCACTTGCTCAACTGCTTTAGGGCATGTCTACACTATAACCTTAAAATCGACCGATATTAGTTTCACGCACAATCACCTCAGTAATTAGGTTGATGGTGGGGTAGAAATTGTTGAAATCTCAGGCTATGTCTAGATGATGAAAAAAAGTTTAATTTAATAAAGTCAACTTTTTAATGCTATATTTTATAAAGTCAAAGTGTAGTGTCCACAAATGTTCAGAAAATTAACTTACCATGTCTGCATTGCCTCACCTACATTTAAATGCGTGAGTAATGTGTTGTGGGTACCTATCCCACAGTGCATTTTGCCCTTTTACACTCTGGGGTTTGGTGCCAGTGGCTTATGGGAAAAAACATGCCACAAGTGCTTGTGAGTGTCTGCTGTCACCATCCCAGAATGCAAAGCACCCACCCACACAAGAAAACAGTCAGCCAAATTTGCACCATTTTTTCTGGCCATTTTCCAAAGCCTGACCCTGGCTCACAGCACTAGCATAGATCCTCAGCTGCTTCTAGCCATTGCACAGTGTCTTATGGCCACTTCCCAGAGTGTTAGAGTATTTATTTAGACAAGGGAAGGACGCAATGGATGTGGAGGAAGAGGATGCATCTGCTGATAAAATTGAAGAACTGGACACCAGGAATATAGAAATCCTGGCTACACTAGATGCATTGCTTATAGATGAGCACCATTTCTGGAGATGTGAAACCAGTACACAGTGGTGGAACCACATTGTTTTGACTGCTTGGGATGACCAGCAGCGCGTGCAGAACTTCCGTACCCATAAGGCCACATCCATGGAACTTTGTGACTTGCTGTCCTCTGCTCTGAAGTGCAGCAATACCAAAATGACACCTGCTTTGACAGTTCACAACACTCACGAGCTATTGGTCAGTGGCAAGTCAATTTGGACAGCTCTACAGTGGGGACCATGGTGATGCAGGTAGCCAATGCAATCTGTCACTATCTCATGCAGAAGACTGTGAGCCTGGACAATGTCCAGAACATATTGGATAGCTTTGTTGCCATGGAGTTTCCTAACTGTGGTGGGGTGATAGATGGAATGCATAAATTCCATCCTGGACCCAGACCACCTGGTCTCAGAATACATAAATAGGAAAAGGTAATTCCCATGTTGTTGCAGGTGTTGGTGGATCTCAAAAGTCATTTCACTGACATCAAAGTGGGATGGTCAGGAAAGGTGACCAATGCATGCATTTTCAGAAATTCATATCTGTACAGAAAGTTCCTGGGTGGGTCTTTCTTCCCAGACCAGAAAATCAAGATTAGTGACATGGAGATGCCCATAGTTATACTGGGCGACCCTGGCTTATCCTTTGGTCCCTTGCCTCATGAAGCCATACACAGGCACTCTGGATGGCAGTCAGGAATACCTTAACTACTGACTGAACAAGTGTAGAATGGTGGTGGAATGTACCTTCGGCCATTTAAAAGCCAGTTTCGGGTATCTTTTGACCTGTTTTGGTCCTTTTTGAAACCAACATTCCTACTGTGATTGCAGCGTGCTTTATTCTACATAATATTTGTGTATCAGTAGGGCTTTCTGGGGTCTCCCCACATGAGTTGGAGGGGGACAGGACAGGACTGACCCCAAGGTTCACCTCTGGCTGGCAGTTGAAAGGATGGATGAGCAGGTGAGGTGCTCCTTGTGGCAGCACTGGACGCTTGCTCTCCTATGAGGTTCCTGGTCAGAAGCCTGTCCCTCAGCTCTGGTTTCAGAAGCTGGGTGCTTGCCAGCTGAAATCACAGCAGTCTTATGTTTTTCTAGTACTTTCCAGCCCACAGGGGTCTTCAGAGTCACAGGGATCACTGAAGCCATCTGGGGTGACCCTGAACAGCAAACAACACTGAACTCACTCTTGCATGATATTGCCTTAATACCAGCTCCCCCTTTGCAGTTACCGGAGAGACCATAGCTTCCCTCTTGCTGGAAGAAAACTGCAGCTTTCTCTGGCCTCAGCTTCTGGAGGCTGCAATTTGTGTTAGGCATCCAGTTGCTGCCTTTAGGAGCCCCAGATATGTGAAAGGAATGAATCTCTGTCCCAGAAAGCACCCTGCTGATTTTTTCCACTTACCTGTGTTGTTGGGTAAACACAGGGGAACAGAGCTGCATGCTACCCTGCATGTCTTCAGGTGATGAATAGGAGGGGGCCTCTCCTGAGAGGTTTGCTGCAAAATAAGTCCACAACCAAGACCCACGCCCTTCCCTGCTCTCAACAACCTCCACCCACAACCACCCCAACATGCACACTACAAGCCTTAACCCTCACACCACCGCCACCCAGGGAGGGGACCCCACACCCACCTCACTCCAACTCACTCCCACCAAAAACACCACCACCACCACCTCCTCAATGGCCTGCCCCACGCAACACTCATGCACACACACCCGCCCCACCAACACTCCACACACGCTTTCTTCCCTCTCCCCGACTCATCACATCGCATTGCACCGCACCCCACTGCACCGGGGGAAGGCCTGAGCTTCCTCGCCCGCCTTCCCCCCCCCCCCCCGGCTCCTGACACGCAGGCAGGCAGGCAGAGGGAAAGGCCTCAGCCCCCGCAAGACCGCTGCGCTGCCTTGGCCTCACGGCTTCCCGGCTCCCACACGGCAGACGCCTGCCCCACTCAACCCCCGCCGGGGCCAAAAGCTGCCTACAGCACCTGGGATTCCCAGGTGGTCACCCATCCAGGTACTAGCCAGGCCCGGGACGGTTTACCTTCCGAGATCGGACGAGATCGGGGGCATTTGGTCCGGGATGGCCGTAGGCCCCCAGCTCCCCGGGCTTTAGTGTCAACAGCCTGGCCTCAGTAAGCCCGGCCCTAACAATTAAGCTGGAGGCCCGGCCAAGGGAAAACTTCCTCTGAGCACGCCCAAGGGGAAGGGAGGACGAGGATGCCGGCCGCGGGACATGGCAGGACATGCACGTCAGACCCGGGAAGCTGTGTGCCCCCAAGGTCAACCCTGGCCGGGGTGGCGGAGTGGGGGCAAAACATTCCCTCAGCCTGGCAGCGGCATCCGGGTCAGCCCCGGGCGGGCAGGCGGGGCGCACAAAGTCGGGGCGTGGACGCCGTTTCCACCTGGGGCAGCGAAAGCTCTCTTTTTTCCCGGTCCGGCGGTGGGCGCCACGTCAAGGCCGGGGAACTGCGGCCCTCAGGTCGACCCCGGGCCGGGGCGGCGGAAGATCTTTTTTTTTCCAAGTCCGGCCAAGGACAGCAGGTCAACCCCGTTCGGGCATGGCGACAGAGAAATTTTCCAAGTCTGGCCAGGACCCCAGGTCAACCCTCCTCATTGCAACGGGTTGATCTGGTGGCCGGCTGTGCCCCGGAAGCCTGAAAGGGTTCACTGTTGACCTGGTCGCCTGACCTAGGGTTCCAAGCGGTCGGTCGCTTCTCAGCATCGTTCCCACCTGCCGCCACTGGGGAGCTTTCCGTCTACTCGGTCTCGACAGGTACCAGGAGATTACTGAGAGCAGGGTTGTCTGGCCCTCGCATGTAGAGACTGAGAGCTGAGAGAGACCGACCGTTCTGTGAAGGCCCTTCTGGGGGACTCGGACGAAGGACTTGGGCGGACGGCTGAGGGGACGTCTCCCACGGGTCCAGGTGGTGTCTTGGGCCCAATCCTCTGGAGAGGGAGCTCTCGAGGGAGGCTTGGCGCATGTCCACGGGGACGTCCGCTGGGAGCGAGGCCTCTCTCCTCCTTCTGATCGATGGGGCGCTCGCAGACTAGACGGAGAGGGCCTTTCACGGGCTGGCACCTTTCCCGCGGTGGGCAGGGATTGCGCCGGTGTTCAGGCAAACCGGGACCCTCCTCCTCCTTCTCTTCCGCACCCGTGTTTGGAGGGACGTTCCCTGGCAGGGGAGGGACCCCTTCCACCCCACACGGGCTCGTTGGGCACCGGGCATGGGCCCGTCCCACGGCCCTCTAGTGCGCTGCATCCTTCATGGGGTGGGGCCAACCCCCCCCTGGCCGGCCGTTTGCTTTGGTCGCGTGAGGCCAAGCGGCACTGTCAGCCTACCCAGGGGTCCGAAAACCCAGCCTGCCGTGAGGTGCAGCGGGGGCCACACGCAGTGGCGAGAGTGAGCAGGGGCGCACTGCGGTCATCCACCGCGCGGTGGGACCCTTGTACTGCCCTCTTGCTGGAGCCCCGGTACGGAACCCCTCCGCTGTCCTCCCGGGCCTGGGTCGCTGCCTTCTCTAGCGGGTTTCCTGAAAGGCATGTGCGGCGTGGGCCGCGGCGCCGACACGAAGCCACAGTGAGGAAAAGACGGGTGGCAGAAGAAGGGTCGCCCAATTGGAAGGTGGGGGGCAGTTGGCAGGTGCAACCCTCCCCCCCGCCCGTGGCTGCCTGTCCTCCTTCCTCGGCGTCAGCCCAGGGTGTGCCGGAGGGGTTGGTCCGCCAGCCCTCTCCCGGCCATCACCTGGGCGTGCTGTGGAATGCAGGAAGCGGCGGGTTTCCTCTCCCGCCGTTCTCCCGCAGGCCTGGACCTCGGAGTGTAACGTGGGCTGCCTGGGAAGGCGTGGGGACAGGAGGCTCTCTTCGGAGGCTCACCCCGTCCCTTCCGCTGTTGCTCCCAGGCGTCTCCCGGGGTGCTCCCGGGCGAAACGGCCCCGGGTAGTTGGGAGGAGCGGACGTCCCTGCTCCTTCTGCCGACGGGCCATGGCTTCATCGCCGCCAACGTCGCGCCCTCGCCGTGCGCCGAGGCTGATCTGGAGGGGATCCGCCATCCCCATCGGTCCTCTCCTCTTGCCATGCTGTGGGCCCCTGCTCCTTCCCCATGGGGGGAAGGCTGGCGGGGCCTGCCGGGCGGGGGTGGCACCCCCCGCCCACTGCCGCTCACCCCCGGAGCAGCGCGGCTACCTGGTTGATCCTGCCAGTAGCATATGCTTGTCTCAAAGATTAAGCCATGCATGTCTAAGTACACACGGGCGTGACACTGAAACTGCGAATGGCTCATTAAATCAGTTATGGTTCCTTTGGTCGCTCCAATCCTTACTTGGATAACTGTGGTAATTCTAGAGCTAATACATGCCGATGAGCGCTGACCTCCGGGGATATGTGCATTTATCAGACCAAAACCAACCTGGGCTCGCCCGGCTGCTTTGGTGACTCTAGATAACCTTGGGCCGATCGCACGCCCCCATGGCAGCGAGGACGCATTTGAATGTCTGCCCTATCAACTTTTGATGGTACTTCCTGTGCCTACCATGGTGACTACGGGTAATGGGGAATCAGGGTTCGATTCCAGATAGGGAGCCTGAGAAATGGCTACCACATCCAAGGAAGGCAGCAGGTGCGCAAATTACCCACTCCCGACCCGGGGAGGTAGTGACGAAAAATAACAATACAGGACTCTTTCGAGGCCCTGTAATTGGAATGAGTACACTTTAAATCCTTTAATGAGGATCCATTGGAGGGCAAGTCTGGTGCCAGCAGCCGCGGTCATTCCAGCTCCAATAGTGTATATTAAAGTTGCTGCAGTTAAAAAGCTCATAGTTGGATCTTGGGATCGAGCTGGCGGTCCGCCACGAGGCGAGCTACCACCTGTCCCACCCCCTGCCTCTCCGTGCTCCCTTGATGCTCTTAACTGAGTGTCCTGGGGGTCTGAAGTGTTTACTTTGAAAAAATTAGAGTGTTCAAAGCAGGCCGGTCGCTGGAATACTCCAGCTAGGAATAATGGAATAGGATTCCGGTTCTATTTTGTTGGTTTTCAGAACTGGGGCCATGATTAAGAGGGACGGCCAGGGGCATTCGTATTGTGCCGCTAGAAGTGAAATTCTTGGACCAGCGCAAGACAGACCAAAGCGAAAGCATTTGCCAAGAATGTTTTCATTAATCAAGAACAAAAGTCAGAGGTTCGAAGACGATCAGATACCGTCGTAGTTCTGACCATAAACGATGCCGACTCGCGATCTGGCGGTGTTATTCCCATGACGCGCTGGGCAGCTTCTGGGAAACCAAAGTCTTTGGGTTCTGGAGGGAGTATGGTTGCAAAGCTGAAACTTAAAGGAATTGACGGAAGGGCACCACCAGGAGTGGAGCCTGTGGCTTAATTTGACTCAACACGGGAAACCTCACCCGGCCGGGACACGGAAAGGATTGACAGATTGATAGCTCTTTCTCGATTCTGTGGGTGGTGGTGCATGGCCGTTCTTAGTTGGTGGAGCGATTTGTCTGGTTAATTCCGATAACGAACGAGACTCTGGCATGCTAACTAGTTATGTGACCCCCGAGCAGTCGGCGTCCAACTTCTTAGAGGGACAAGTGGCGTTCAGCCACCCGAGATTGAGCAATAACAGGTCTGTGATGCCCTTAGATGTCCGGGGCTGCACGCGCGCTACACTGACTGGCTCAGCTTTTGTCTACCCTACGCTGACAGGTGTGGGTAACCCGTTGAAACCCATTCGTGATGGGGATCGGGGATTGCAATTATTCCCCATGAACGAGGAATTCCCAATAAGTGTGGGTCATAAGCTTGCGTTGATTAAGTCCCTGCCCTTTGTACACACCTCCCGTCGCTACTACCCATTGGATGCTTTAGTGAGGTCCTTGGGTCGGCCCTGCCGGGGTCGGTCACGGCTCTGGTGGAGCGCCGAGAAGACAGTTGAACTTGACTATCTAGAGGAAGTAAAAGTCGTAACAAGGTTTCTGTAGGTGAACCTGCAGAAGGATCATTAATGGGGTTGCACTCAGCCAGCTCGGGTCCCCGACGGCGGTGCGGCCACCCCCATGCGCTCATCACATGGCAAACGAGGCCTCGGACGCCTCCCCACGTTCAGGATGGGACCCCGGCAGCAGGGCCCTGGGCGCGGGGAGGGCCGGGTGCCCCCTTCCCCCCCCATGCGCTTGCTCTGTCCTCCACCCTGGGCAGCCGGGGTGGGGGGGGCGGGAGGGCGAAGCCGACCCAGCGAGGAAGGGGGTCCTCCTCACAGTGCCGGGCCCCTGCCGGGGCCGTCCCTCGGCGCTTGCTCCTGCCCCCCCGTGCATGTACCCAAGCCGTACCTCCAGAGACTGATCCGCCCGCCAGGGCCGTCCGTCCGCCCGCCCTTTCCCAAGTGCCTTCCCCTCCCTGCTCCGCGCCAAAACCCTTTCACCCGGACCGCGCTTCATGCTGCTTCGGCTCGTGTGAGGGCACGGGGAACCGAGAGACCGGGTAAGGGCGTGTTTGTAGGGGTGGGAGGGGCCAGGAAGGGAGACGTGCGGTGCGGGCGACCTGTCGTGGATGAGGATGCGCTCGCCGAAGGCACGCGGCCGGGATGGCGACTGGGACAGGAGGGGCGGGTTTGCCCTGGGTGGCCCCAGTCGCGTCTGCCTCTCGGGCGTGCCAGGAACGGAGGGAAACCTCAGATCCCCGGGAGAGGACAAGACCGTGGCAGGTGGCCGCGTGGCACGCCTTCTGGGACGGTGCCCCTGCGAGGCGCGTGGAGCCAGCTGGCGGGTGCTGGGCAGCACTCCACGGGCCATCCCGTCGACGCTCTGCCCGCAGCCTGGCTGTACGGCGGGCGTCGGCATCGGGGATGCCCCAGAGGGGTTGGAACCATTTCCCTCACCCCAGGAGCCAGGTACCTAGCGCACTCTGCGGGCTGTGGGGCCCGTGGAAGGCGGCGGTTCAAAGACTTGTGCGGCCTGAATCGGCCCGAGGGGTGCCACACGGCCTCGTGACCATGGCGGAGGGCGGCGTGCCGAGAGGTGGAAGGATGTCCGAGGACGCCCATGCCCCCTCGTCGCCACCCCTCTCCCTTCCAGCAGACCCACCCCCTAGCCCTCGGGAAGTCCAGGACGGAGAGGGGCTACCCTGCCTCCCCTCTCCGCGGAGGGACCGAAAGGCCTACGGCCCGTCTGCTGGCGTCCCATTTCTCTCGGAACCCCCCTTCCCCACGCTCCAGTGTGAGGGTGGGGCGGGAAAAGGGTGGGGCGGGTTCATTCTGTAGCCTGTGGCTGTGGCTGCCTGGCCCTTCCGAGCCAAGCACCTGGACTGCCATCAGTCTGGGAGGGCGCGTGCCCTCCCGGCAAAGGGCTTGTTTTGTTTTCCCACCTGTGTGACGGTGATGTACGAAGGGCGTGTCGCGCACCGAGGCGGGCTGCCTCCGGTCGGGCAGGACGCCCCACGAGGGGAGAGGTTGGGGGTCGGGTGTGGTGTGCGGGCTGCGAGTGGCGGCCCGCCGCCCCTTGCTCCCTTCTGTGATCCCTACTGTGTGGACAGCAGACCGGGACCCTCCTGGTGTTTGGAGCGGACAAGGAACACCCCCCCATGATGCCTGCAGGGCTCTGGCCGTGTGGCTGTGAGGGCCGGGGGGGGGAGGGAAAGGCGCGTGCCTCCTGAATCGGGAAAAAACCAAAAATCAATCATGACAAGTCTTAGCGGTGGATCACTTGGCTCGTGCGTCAATGAAGAATGCAGCTAGCTGCGAGAATTAATGTGAATTGCAGGACACATTGATCATTGACACTTCAAATGCACTTGCGGCCCCGGGTTCCTCCCAGGGCTACACCTGTCTGAGCGTTGCTTGAAGCTCAATTGTCTGCACGGCTGCGTTGCCGTCGGTGGGTCGTGGCCCTCTTCGCCTGTTGGCACGGGGGACCGTGAGTGACCCTGCCCGGTGGGGCATGCTCTGGCGTAGACGCGGCTGGGGAGTCGCAGGCTCCGGGGTTGCTGGTCCGTCGACCCCCCTCTTTTCCGTTCTGGGAAGGGAAGGGATGTGGCCTCTCCCCCACCATCACCTTCATTCCCCCAAAGTCAGACCCGATGCCCCAGAGCACCTGCTTCGGGGAGCTCGTCCTGTACATGGAGGAGCGCTGTCATGGCGGCTGTTCCCGCGTGCCTCCGTCGCCCCATCCACTCTCCCGGGTCCCCCCCGGGGGACATTGCATTGGGGCGGATGGGGAAGTGCTGGGTCGGCCGTTGGGGGGAGCCGGCTCCCGGGTGCCGAGGGGAGATGGGCCTGCCCCCGCATGGCTGTCTGTGGCGACACGGCTGCCCGTAGGGTTCCACGGCCCCCTCCCCTGCCCCGGGTCAAGACAGCGCATGGCCGACATTGGGTGCTTGGTGCGCGGGCCGAAGTGGGCGGGCCGCGAGGAGGGCTGTCGCAAAGCCACAGGTCCAAAGGGGGGGAAGCGGACGGTACGCGCGCGTGACGGTGGAGGAGTGTGGTGGGGACGTGAAGTTTGCCAGGGCGCTCAGGTTGCGAACCACGTCCCCTCGTCCGCTCACGCCGCTGGCCGCCGCCCACCCCCCCCCACGGCTGTCCGCGACGACGCCCCCCTCGCTTCGGTCCCGGCCTCGCTGGCGCACGTTCCTCTCTCATCGCCCAGCGGCCAGGCCCGTCACGTCGACCCCTTTCCGTGAGTCGCTCTCTCCACCTGCGCTGGGCCATTCGTCCCTCTGAGCCGATCGGGTCCCCTCCGGAGTCGAAGCACTTCCCAGGGCGGCGTGCGCGTGCGCTGCTGCCCCTGGTTCCCCATCCGACTGCGACCTCAGATCAGACGTGGCGACCTGTTGAATTTAAGCATATTAGTCAGTGGAGGAAAAGAAACTAACCAGGATTCCCTCAGTAACGGCGAGTGAACAGGGAAGAGCGCAGTGCTGAATCCCCGTCCCGCGGTGGGGTGCGTGAAATGTGGCGTACAGAAGACCCACACCCTGGTGCCACTCTTGGGGGCTCAAGTCCTTCTGATCGAGGCACAGCCCGTGGACGGTGTGAGGCCGGTAGCGGTCCCCGGCGTGCCGGGATCGGGTCTTCTTGGAGTCGGGTTGTTTGGGAATGCAGCCCAAAGCAGGTGGTAAACTCCATCTAAGCAGAGGAAACATGACCAGGGTGTGATGGGGCTCTGGTTGGCATTTGATGTCCCAACTAAAAATCACAAGTGCCCGATGGCAATTTTGTGGCATGGTGTATGTCTGGGATACTGGGTCCCTGGATTACTTTGGATAATCCAAATGGCATATGAACCATGATTTGGTCACTAGCATTCATGGGAACATGACTCCTTATGTCACCCAGGGAAGACATCCCTGTCAGAAAATTTCTTACTGCCTTGTGGGTAGGTTTGGGGGATCCAAAGCCTATGGAAGTAAACCCAGACAGAAAATCCGGAGTGGAGACCCTAAGGCAGTTCGCAGGGAGGATTCATCCAACCTGCTTTCCGGCAGCCCCTGGTCAATAAGGTGGTGACCTGCCACATCTGTCTTCTTCATTGGGTGCATGGGGGTAGACCAAAAATCGAAAAGTAGGTGTAGATGATGTACCTGCCATAAAATGAAATAATTAATCAACTTGCCTCCGGTAGCTGGGACGTGCGGACCATGCATCCAAGGCCTGAATCTGCCCAGGAGCTTATGAACACAGACTCAATATGCAAAACTGCAGTCATAGATCAACAGCTACACAAACCGAACGTCGACATTGCTGCTGTCCAGGAAACCAGGCTGGCAGATGCTGAGTCAGTGAAAGAAACCAACTATACTTTCTTCTGGAAGGGCTGGATTTCAGAGGAGCACCACCTCTATGGAGTTAGATTTGCTGATCGGAACAATCTGCTGAAATCTATCAATACACTCACAGCTGAATCAGAACACGTTATATCCTTCAAGTTCTGCACCAAGTCAGGATATGTCAACATCATCAGTGCTTATGCATCCACATTGGCGTCGTGCACTGAAGGATCACTTTTATTATAATCGTCAGAAAGTTATTGACTCCTTTCCAACTCCTTTCTCCGGGCAAACAACTGTACATCCTTGGTGACTTCAATGCAAGAGTTGGATGCAACCATCAGTCCTGACCCATCTGCCTCAGTCATTGAGGTATTGGGAAAAATGAACAAAAATGGTCAAAGGCTTCTCAAATTCAGCTCTCAGAATCAGTGCTGCATCACTAATACTTTAACTTGAAAGAGTTTCACAGGGTTTCATGCTGCCACCTCAGATCCAGTCACTGGCATCAACTTGATCTTGTACTGGTAAACAGGAACAACAAAAAGTCTTGTGGCACCTTGTAGACTAACAGATATTTTGGAGCATAAGCTTTTGTGGGCAAAGACCTGCTTCATCAGATGCATGAGTGGGGGGTGGTGTTTACTGGACCCCACTCTTTAAATAGCCCTCTGAAAAGCGGGAGGGCAATAGCTGACAAGGTCTATTCATCAAGGTGGAAATGACCCAGTATCAACAGTACTTATCAAAAGAGGAAAAAACAAGTCAGATCAGACAGGGGAATGTGAGCCATTGTCAGTGTCTAATGGGGTGTCTAAAGTGTCTAAGCTTATCCTCCAAAATATCTGTTAGTCTATGAGGTGCCACAAGACTTTTTGTTGTTCTCAAAGCTACAGACTAACACTAACGAAGGGTCCTGTGGCACCTTATAGACTAACAGAAAAGTTTTGAGCATGAGCTTCCGTGAGCACAGACTCACTTCATCAGATGCTGGACTAACACTGCTACCTCTCTGATACTGGTAAACAGGAAATATCTCAACACAAATCCAAATTCCCAGGCTTCTTGGTAGCTATTTCAAATTTCCAGGCTTCCTATTACCTACTTCCTGTGCACCTGGAGAGCAGCAGAAATGCAAGTAGCCAGTGTGGACAACTGTGGGGCATTCTGTGATACATGTGGGACACCGCTGAAGGCCAATAAAAAACAATTTAAAGAAACATTGTTTCTACACTAGCATTATTTTGACCTTTTTAAATTTGAACTTGGCATTACACTGAGTCACACAGTCAACATAAGAAAGTCGACCTTAGTGCTCTTTAAAATTGACCTAATGGTATTTGCAGTGGGGACAGTGACATTGTAAAATCAAGCTAACTGCCCTAAAGTTGACTTTATGCTGTAGTGTAGACATAGCCCCAGTGGAATTCTTCAAGGGCCTCCTTCCTGTGGTTCCATATGATGATGGTGTTGTGGCTGTAGCGCAAGTAGAGGACAGGAGATGGATAGAGCTAGATGGGTACCAAGAAGTCACCTCTTACAGGACAGGTCCAATTAAGAAAATAACAGAACACTGCTGGCTATCACCTACAGTCCTTAGCTAAAACCTCTCCAGCACATCATCAATGATCTACAATCTATTTTGGAAAATGATCCCTCATGCTCACAGACCTAGGGAGGCAGGCCATTTTTTGCTTGTAAACAGCACTCCAACCTGAGGCAAATATCCACCAGCAACTACACACCACAGAAATACTTACTCAGGAACCAACCTCTGCAACAAAATCTGTTGCCAGCTCTGCCTGCATATCTATTTAAACAACATCATAGGATATAACCACAGCAGCTACATAGCCAGGGGCTCATTCACCTGCACAGCTACTAATATGATAGAAGCCATCAGGTGTCAGTAATGCCCTTTTCCCATGCACAGTGGCCAAACAAGACAGTCTCTATGCAAAAGACTAAATAGACACAAATCAAGCATCCAGTATGGTATCATACAAAAAACAGTAGGAAAACCACTCCAATCTCCCTGGATACACAGTAACAGATTTAAAGGTGGTCCTCCTTTAACAAAAATACATTCAAAAACAGGATTCCAGAGAAATTGCAGAGCTGCCATTCCTCTCCAACTTTGACACCATTAATCCAGGTATGAAGAGGAACTGGGAATGGCTGGCTCACTACAAAAGCAATTTTCCCTCTTTTGGTATTCATGTCTCCGCACCAGTTGTTGTGAGTGGGCCACATCAAGCCTGACTGAATCGGTCATCTTAGTACTGGTCTTCCACATGATAAGGTAAAGCCCTTGTTTTCAGTCTAGTATATTTATGCCAGCTCCTGTAATTTGCAATCCATTTATCTGACGAAGTGGTTCTCTGCCCTCAAAAGCTTTTGCCCAAATAAATGTTGGTCTTTAAAGTGCCACAGGACTCCTTGTTGTTTTTGTGGATACAGACTATCATGGGTACCCCTCTGATACTTATGAGGGACTCAGGGCCTACACAGTAGTCCTTATTACACTGATGTAAGTCCTATACCGCTAATGGATGTGGAATTATTGTGTCAGTGTAGAAAGGTATTTACATCAGTAGAAGCAAGGCTGTAGTATAAGCACTAACATACAGGTTTACTGACAGGGAGGGAGACAACAGGGGCCTGGAGCTCTTGGCCCCTTTGAAACACCATGGTAGTGCTGCTCTGCCACTCCACATGGCTCTGAGGGGGAGAGGAACCAAGCACCGTGACCTGAGCAGTGCTAAGGGCTGACTGTCCCATGTCCTGCTGTCTTCCACCATTGGTCCTGCCCCTTCCAGGTATATAAAGCAGACGCCCACTTCCACCTTGCTCCAGGGCCCTCGGTAGCTGTTGGCCCCACTGCAGACGTACTTGGGTTGACATAAGGCAGCTTATGTTGACCTAATTCTGTAGTGTAGAGCAAGTGTTAGTCAACAAGTGGAGGAATATAGGAAAATTTTAGCCTGTTCCTTGCCATTGACCACCTATTCCTTGCCCAACCTTTCCTGGGAGGCGGTGGGCGAGGAGCTTCATTTATTTCTGTGCTGCACACCCAAGTGCAGGTGTGTGGATTGATTCATAATGTGGCATTAAGTTAGCAATGCTGCTATTTTATTAATCATTATTCAGTGGGGAAGATGAAGGACCAGTGCTAGTTTCCCCCTCTTCAATGGGGCCATTATGTGTATTTGTTCCATTGTGATTGTACAAATTAGGGGCATAATTAAGCACTTAAAGTGTTTGAATTTCTTCCTCTTGAATTGCCACCGTTAGACTCCAGAGTCTTAAGGACACCCTTAAGAAAAGGACACCATAAGTTTCTCAAAGCCGTAGTTTCAAGCTGCCTGCAGACTCAGGAAGACAGTTATATCAATTTGGCATTAATTGCACTTGATTCATATCTGGAAAGCTTCTTCAGCACCAAAATGACTAAAAACTTTTTAAAAAATATGACGTGATGATACTAAGCTCTGCAGCTGTAACTCTCAGAATACAAAAGCTATGTCTACACTAGCCCCCCCTTTCAAAAAGGGGATGCTAATGAGACACTTTGGAATATGCTAATGAGGTGCTGCCAGGAATATGCAGCACCTCATTAGCATAATCCCAACTGCAGCGATTCAGAAGTGCCGTTTTTGAATTGTGCATCGCCCTTGTAGATAGGCATTTTGAAAGGACCCCCGGACTTTGAAATCCCCTTATTCCTAAAACCAAATAGGAATAGGGGGCTTTCAAAGTCCGGAAGTCCTTTCAAAAGGTCCCCATCTACATGGGCAGCGCAGGAGTTGAAAGCTGCACTTTTGAATTGCCACGCCCAGCATTATGCTAATGAGGTGCAGCATATTCGTGGCAGCATCTCATTAGCACTTTCTGAAGTATCTCATTAGCATCCCCCTTTCAAAAAGGAGGGACAATCTAGACATAGATTTAAATCCTTTGGAATACAATGTGGCTATCATGAGGTTGAATAACTACCACTGATGTCCAGACTGCAAGGCAAGAATTTCCTGCTAGTCTGTTGAAAATCTATTAACAACAAGCATGAGAGCAGGCAAATGATAATCTTTAAAGCTGTCTTTCCCCACTCCCTTTTGTACACCGAATACAAGCAAGAAATAGCAGAACGCGGCCTACCATTTCAGTTGATCCTAGAGAAAGTTTAAATACCGCAGACAGCATGTTTCATGAATGTGAAGGCACTTATAGTCGAGCACTGCGTTAGATTTGAATAAAGAGAAAAGTATAGCAATTATACCAACTGCATGTCTAGTGGTCTGTTGACTCTAAGTTTTAACTGTGTTATTTTTGCATGTTTAATTGTTGTAAGTGGTTCTACATCTATGGGAAAAAAGCCTCTGTTTATAATTTTGCTGATGCTTTCTGGAGTTAAAATGACATGATACACTAAAATATTTCAACCAAAGGAATAAATGCTGTGACACCTGACTCACTGAACATGCTGCCAGATAGTGAACCGTAATCACAATGATCAGACTGAATTTTTCCTGTCTGGGTTGCGCAGATTTCCTGTTGCTAATTGTGTCAGAAGTATTTTCTGATGCCACTGAGCATTCACAATATATACTAGCCCAGAAAACTAATTACATTTACACATAGAAACCCTTAGGCAAAGCAGGAGACTTTAAATCACGGATTACAAAAATTTGGATCTTTGCATCCACAGACTATTAAGGAACTTTGACAGATCAGAGTGGCTTCCTTCTGATATTTTTTGGTACCCAAGCCGTCTCTACGCTTGGCCAAGTTTTTGAAAGGGCCATGCTAACAGCCAAATCCGAGAATACTAGTGAGGTGCTGAAATGAATATTCAGTGCCTAATTAGAATGCTGCCAGCTGCTGCACTTCAAAAGTTCCATGTTTTGATGATGTACAGCTTGTCTACATGGGGCAATTTTCGAAAGGATCCCATGGACTTCAAAATCCCCTTATTCCCATCAGTCCCTGGCAATACAACTTTGGTTGCATTGGAATTTGTTCTCTTGACCGAAACAATGTGTGGCTCTGAGAGCAAAAAAGGATTTCCATTCATGCAGTACCAAGGCCCTACTGGTCCCTACATCTTATCGGGGTGTAGCAGAGATGGCCAAACGTACTGACCCACCGAGTGACATAACCTTCAGAAATTTGAAAGTCAGGACACACATATTGGGGCTTGGACCTTCAGGTCTGTGCAAGGCACTTATGAGTTATGGGCTTCAGTCAACTCCTGCTGAAGCCATACTCCAACTTCTGGAGCTCTGAAATGTCCGCTCCTCTCTAGGAAAAGAGAGCCCCTACCACCCCGCCACAGGGAAGAAGCACTGAGTTTTCTGCTCTCTGACTTTTTTTACTTGCTTGCACAGTAGAAGCAAGATGCGTTCTGACCTCTGCAAAGTGGTTGAAAAAGACATCTCTTCTGCTCTGTTAGCATCTCAAATCAAAACGTTGTAAAACCCACATGGTGGCCGCAGTTGTTAATACTGTCAGCTAGTAATAGCCTCACATCTCAGCTAGGAGAGCATGGGTTCCCAGGTTAGGGTTTATCCACTGGTGGCACTGCGGTGTTCCAGAAGACTATTGCATCATGGCAAATAATCCTTCCAAATAATCGTTAAACTGAGGACCTTTCCGCCCATCTATAAGGGGGTCCACGTGCTTGTGGGCATCCCTCTGTGGCAAAAGGGTGCCATGTAAGGTCCTTGCCTGATCGTCTGCAAGGCTATGTCTACAGTGACCTGTTGACAGAAGTGACTTTCGGAAGAGATTTTCCAACACGCTTCTGTGGACAGAATGAATCCACACAAAAGTGGATCGAAAAAGTAATGCACTCTGTCAACAGAGAGTGGCTGGACTGTCCAGCCCTCCCTTGACAGAATGACCAACAGGAAGCATGGTAGACAGGGCTGCCCAGTGACCCAGAAGCCTGTCTCTTGACAGAAGGCTCTCTGGAGTGGCCACTTAGCTTTTTTGTGGACAGATTTTGTCAAGAAAGGCCTTCTACCTTGTGGAGGACAGGCAGGAGACTGTTGATAGAAGTGCCAAGTACTGTCTACAGTATGTTGACAGAACACGTTTTTAGTGTGGAAGCGCTGTGGGTTTTGTTGACAAAACACTTTTACAACAACAAGTCCTGTGGCACCTTATAGACTAACAGATATTTTGGAACATAAGCTTTTGTGGGCACAGACCTGCTTCATAGGATGCATGAGTGGGGGCCGGGGGGGCACCCTCACCACAGGATTGTGTGGATATGTGGACTCTCTACTTTGACCCTATGCTACCAGCACCCCCAGCTTTCTTTGAGATACCACCGACTTCCTCAGGAAACTACAATCCATTGGTGACCTTTCTGAAAACACCATCCTGGCCACCATGGATGTAGAGGCCCTTTACACCAATATCCCACATGAAGATCGACTTCAAGCTGTTAAGAACACTATCCCTGATGAGACCGAGGCACAAATGGTGGTGGGGCTTTGTGACTTTGTCCTCACCCACAACTATTTCAGATTTGATGACAAATCTTACCTTCAAATCAGTGGCACTGCTATGGGCACCCACATGGCCCCCCAGTATGCCAACACTTTTATGGCTGACCTGGAACAACGCTTTCTCAGTTTTCGTCCCCTAGCGTCCCCCCCCTACCTGCGCTACATTGATGACATCTTCATCATCTGGACCCATGGGAAGGAGGCTCTTGAAGAGTTCCACCGTGTTTCAATAGTTTCCACCCCACCATCAACCTTAGCCTGGACCAGTCCACATGAGAAATTCACTTCCTGGATGACACTACTGTGCAGATGAGACAGTCACATAAATACCACCCTATACCGAAAACCCACGGACTGCTATGCTTATCTACACACCTCCAGCTCCCATCCAGGGCACACTACACGATCCTTTGTTTACAGCCAGGCACTAAGGTACAACTGTATTTGCTCTGATCCATCAGACAGAGACAAACATCTACAAGACCTTTACCAAGCTTTCCTCAAACTACAATACCCCCTAAGGAAGTGAGGAAACAGATTGACAGGTACCCAGAAGCCACCTGCTACAAGACAGACCTCGCACGGAAAACAAGAGAACACCACTGACCATCACATACAGCCCCCACCTAAGGCCTCTCCAACGCATCATCAGTGATCTGCAACCCATCCTGAACAATGATCTTTCACTCTCACAGACCTTGGGAGGCAGTCCTGTCCTCGCCTACGGACAGCCTGCCAACCTTAACCAAATCCTCACCAGCCACTACAAATCACAAACCAGTGACTCTAGGCCTGGAACCAGCCCCTGCAACAGTCCTCACTGCCAACTCTGCTCATATATCTACACCAGTGACATCACAGGACCTAACATCAGCCATACTATCAGGGGCTTCTTTACCTGCCCATCTACTAATATAATATATGCCATCATGTGCCAGCAATGCCCCACTGCAATTTACATCGACCAAACTGGATAGTCTCTACATAAAAGAATAAATGGATATAAATCAGACATCAGGAACGGTAATGTACAGAAGCCCTTGGGGGAACACTTCAATCTCCCTGGACACTCAGTGGCAGATTTAAGGGTGACGGTTCTGAAACAAAAACATTTCAGAAATCAAATGGAGAGAGAAATCTCTGAGCTGCAATTTATTTTCAAATTTGGCTCCATTAACCAAGAATTAAACAGAGACTGATAGTGGCTCACAGCTTACAAAACCAGCTTCTCTGCCCTGGGTGTTAAGATCACCCCATTAGACTCTGACAATGGCTTATATCCCCCATCTGATCTGACTTGTTTTTACCTCTTTTGATACCTACTATTGATAATGGGCCATTTCCACCTTGCTGAATAGACCTTCTCAGCTCTTTCTTTAAACCTGTCACTCACTGAGGACTTGATAGAGTTTGTCATGGGCCCATAGCCGATGTAATTTTAGGGAGAAACTTTGCACATTTGAGCTGCGTCTACACATGCACGCTACTTCGAAGTAGCGGCACCAACTTCGACGTTAAGCAGCGAGACGTCGAAGTCGCTAACCTCATGAGGAGATAGGAATAGCGCCCTACTTCGACGTTCAACGTCGAAGTAGGGACCGTGTAGACGATCCGCGTCCCGCAACGTCGAAATTGCCGGGTCCTCCATGGTGGCCATCAGCTGGGGGGTTGAGAGATGCTCTCTCTCCAGCCCCTGCGGGGCTCTATGGTCACCGTGGGCAGCAGCCCTTAGCCCAGGGCTTCTGGCTGCTTCTGCGGCAGCTGGGGATCTATGCTGCAGGCACAGGGTCTGCAACCAGTTGTCAGCTCTGTGTATCTTGTGTTGTTTAGTGCAACTGTGTCTGGGAGGGGCCCTTTAAGGGAGCGGCTGGCTGTTGAGTCCGCCCTGTGACCCTGTCTGCAGCTGTGCCTGGCATCCCTATTTCGATGTGTGCTACTTTGACGTGTAGACGTTCCCTCGCTGCGCCTATTTCGATGTTGGGCTGAGCAACGTCGAAGATGAACATCGACGTTGCCGGCCCTGGAGGACGTGTAGACATTATTCATCGAAATAGACTATTTCGATGTTGGCTGCACGTGTAGACGTAGCCTTGGAGAGCTGAGGAGGAAAATCTTTATCTGATGCTGTTTATTGCTGGGCTGCCAGCACTGCTTCAAGACCATGTAGGGCCACAGGCACTGGGGCAGCAGGAACCACATGGCTCCTGACATGAAGCTGTGCATGCACGGAGCAGCGGGGGAGAGGAGGGTGCATTCAAAAATGGTGGCCCTGGGGGAAAAAGGTGCTGGAATACTGTTCTGCGGCATTCTGGCAGATAAAAAGCCCTGTCACTCGCTACTCGAGCACTTGGCTTTCATACCACCATCACCTGAGTTGTATGTCAAAGTAAACAATATGCATCCTTACAGGTAAGACTACTGTTTCTTTCACATCTTGTATATGAGCAGGAAACAATGTCTCTAGTGAGAGAGTTTGTTTACATGTGCTTCAATAGATGTATTTCAAGGATGAGTGTTTAATTCTGCACTGTAATTACAGTAATTGTACACAATAGATGCTACCCTGAGTACAAAAAGAGAATAAGAGTATGTCTGTACTATGTGGAAGATTGGCCCAGTCAGGGTTGATTTTTCTGGGGTTCAGTTTTGAGTGCCTGGTATGGATGTGCAAAACCAAATTATCTGGGGTCAGCACTTACACTCTTCAATATCGTGAGGCACAAGGGAGGTCGATGGGAGACTTTCTCCTGTCAACCTCCCTCTGTAAGGACAGCCAGGGAGGTCGATTGTAGCTATGCAATTACAAAGCTACAATTGACTTTAGTGTCTAGTGTAGACCTGGCCTAAGACTTCTTGGTGGCATGAAAATCTAGCGTTCCCTGCTGTTTTGCCAATGACTGGGATGAAGTTCCCATTTTACTAAAGGGGGCTTTAAAGTCAATGATATAGTCAGACAGCTCCTCCACTTGAAGCATTTACAGCTTTTTCCAAGAATCTGTAATGCACTAGAGGTTACAGTATTATTCCAATTACTACCAGACTGTTACTGTACTTGTACTCTGCTTTCCTTTGGACTTCACAGAATTAGCAATCTGTATTCATTCTGTGGCCAAGGTCGCTGCCTCCAGAGGATGGCATAGGGGAACAAGGGCTCCAGAGACAACCTTTTTCGCTCCTCTTTTGGGTTTGATTTTTGGGGAGTGGAGCAAAACATCTGTTTGTTTCTAAGATTGAAAACACTTTTTAACATGTAAATCAAGAAGTTGCAGGTTTTGCTTTATCTATTTAAATTTCCTGGACTATGAGGCATAATCCAGTGGCTTTCATTTCGTAATCTGTGAATCTTGGAAGGGTCCTAAGATCTGCAAAGGGGTCTGTACTTCCCATTTGAAACATTTTAAAGATCTTCAAAGGACAGAAGATTGAAAACCATTGGCATAGGCTGTCAGCAAAACCATGCATCAGGCCCAGGAAGTCTAAGCGCAAGCAGTTTCCTCTAAACACAATGGTTTTCAGCCAGCGTGGAACTAATTTACTTCTCTAGAGACAAAAATTGTAACTGAAATATGGAGCTCAACAACTATGAAATACTTCCTGTAGTTTGTTAGAATAATAAGGGTTGTTTTAGGAAGAAGCTAAAACAAGCAGAAAACAAGGTTTGCATGCTGTGTGAAACTTGAGCCATCTATTGGCTTTTTTCAGGTAAAAATCTACAAATGCATAAAAAATTTTTACAATATACTATGGGGCCTTGCTCTGTGATATGCTTCTTCCTAATGAATATGCAATAGGATGTCCCATGAAAGGACTGCAGTGACAAAGTATTAGTCAAGAAGTATGGCTGGCTGAGATAAGCCCTTGATCACTTCTATCTGTTCCTCCTCTGGCCTATCCTGGAAGTCTTTTCACAGATTACTACAGACAGTATTTGCAGGATGAGGGAAGGTCAGGCTGGCTTCCTGGGCATGGGGAACAGGGGCACTCCTTAAAGGCTCCACTGCAGACTTGCCAGGTTCCCCCACTCTGGCAAGGGTCCCTATGGCTGTGGGTCTGCTTTGCACCCCAGGTGGCTCCTATCTATGAGACTGATGGAGTCCCCTTGCTCCCACTGCTACTCTGGGAGTGGCAGCAGCTGGACCTCCAGGCCTCTTTGAAATACCAGGTCTGGGGGCAACTGCCCCTTTACCCCCACCTGTCAGCAGGCTGTCATGCAACTATGCATCATGGTTGCTGTGAGCTCACTGAGTTTAATTTTTGAAATGAGTGGGGTTTATGAATCATTAACATATGTAAATCCGTGGAGCTGTATTGCTAAACCCACTTCATGGAAACCAAAACTTTCTTGTATCTTTGCGACTGCAGGCTGCCTCCAGTTCACCTAGTGGAAAAACAACTCATCCAGGCTGGTACATATTCTCTAAAGCTGAGACCGAGATCACTGTTACCACTTCTGTGCATGAAGGGTGAATAGCTCAGGAAAATTGGGTGTTGCCTCGGCTTGAGGAATTAGCAAAAGTCTGCACCATTTTATTTCAGCAACAGGGGAAGAGGGCAGGCAACTAAACATTGGCATTACTTAAAGCTATGAGAGCTTTTACAGTATGAAACATATGCTACAAAATCAATAATGCCCAGAGGAAGGAAAAGTACAGAAGATGGGCCAAATGTAAGACTAACACATACCCGTTTGATTCAAAAGAAACGAGTCCAATTTGCACTTCAGTAACTGAATTAATAATTTGGCCACATTTCAGAGTGGTCTCTGCATGGCACACATACGAGTGGCCACAGTGGAGATAAACTAGCTGGATCTGAGGTTTGGTCTATGCTGCAGAGTTAGTTTTATGCAAGGCAGTATACATAGACCTAACTCTGCAGGCTAAGTCTGCATGGCAGAGCTATTTTGGTATACCTCGGTATCCCAAAATTGCTACTCTGTGTCTTTGAAACATGCCTGTTAATTCAAAATGTTTAGGCATCCCCTGTATACCTTGTTGCAGGAGAAGTAAGGGATGCTTGGAAATAGTGCAGTATTTTGACATTTAGTGACGTTTAGACAGTGCTAAATATAGAAATAACCTATTTTGAAATAAACTCTAAATACGATATGCAATTTGCACTTCGCAAATTTTATCTTATTTTGAGTTTAGGATGCTGTGTAGCTGTAACCTAAGCATGTACATCAAAAATTTGCTCCCATTGTGCCAACTTAATAATGCCATCTCTGCAAGAGGTGTAAAATTTGTGTTTAAGCAGTTATGTGAATAGCTGCATCAGCCTGGGCATCTCCTGGCTTACATTGACTATTATTGGCTTTCAGAAGCCAACCCACAATTTCCTGCATTGCCAAGACAGTCTGGCAAGGACACACCACTGACACCAGGAGAGTTATGTGAACACCAAAACCAAAACGCTGTGTCGAAGCACAGCCCCAAGGGGGCTTCCAGAAGGAAGCCTGTCTTCCGGTGGCCCCTTCTTCCTGGAAAATTTTTGGGAAGAAGGGGCCTTCTGGAAGCCCCCCCAGAGCCACACTTCTACACAGCATTTTGGAGTCCAGAAGAATGGTCTTCTGGACTCCAAATCATGTGACATGATGCTAATGAGGCATGGGGAATTTGCATCCACACTTCATTAGCATATTTCACACCGTGTATTAGCATGCCACTTCCAAGGGAAGTGGCCTGTGTAGAAACAGCCCTTGAGTGGTCCCTTAGTTTATTAGGAGTAGTTAGATCCTATTCTATTTGATCTTGTATTTAGTTTTGACAGGGAGTATCTTTCCCAGACCCGAAGGAGTACTGTGCAGCTTGAATGCTTGTCTCTCTCACTAACAAAAGTTGGTTGGATGATATATTATTACCTCACCCATCTCATCTCTTAACCCAGACATTCAGTACCAGTGCAATGTCTACACGGGCACAAATCTTTGAAATAGCCATGCTATTGAATATTCAGCGCCACTTTCGAAAGTGTGCGGCTCAGCGTGGCTAGAAGGGGGTCCTTTTCAAAAGGACCCTGCACCTTTTGAAATCCCCTTATCCCACTCACTGATTGGGATAAGGGGATTTCGAAAAGTGTGGGGTCCTTTCGAAAAGGATCCCCTTGTAGCTGCACCGAACCGCACGCTTTCAAAAGCGGCACGGCTGGAAGCGTCCTAATGCTAATGAGGCGCTGAATATTCAATTCAGCGCCTCATTAGTAATCTTCGAAATATGGCTATTTCGAAGATTTGTGCCTGTGTAGACACAACCTATGAGTTGGAAGCTTTGTGTCTGCAAATGAAGAGCCATGAGAAGTCTACAACCTGCTTCTTCAGAGTTAGCGCAAGGTTTCCTGAGGTTGATCACACCACTCTAATCTTTCCCAAGTGAGGCACTTGGTACATGCAACTTCTGTAGACAGATAAGCCCTAGTGTCCTGATCAGAGAGAGAGCCACATGGTATTTCTTAGCTGGTGAGTAGAGGGCTTTTTTTTCTCTTTTGGGATACAGTGTCTTGTCTAATCTGTTATGCAATCACCATTGCCATCGTATCTCTACTACTCTCTTAGAGCCAGCTAATGTGTCTAATGTAAAGACTGGGGCACAAGTACTAGTCATGCAGGTCAGCAAACAGGAGCCCATACCATATGTGATAGACCCAGGCCCACAGCCAGCTACAGCACCCTTGTGGAGGGGAGATATACAGGCAGCTGAGTGTGTGCTTTTATGTTTCCCAAGGACTAAAGCCCAGGAAGGAGCAGCCTGCAGCACCATGGTAAGCCAATACCTGGAGCTAATTAAGCAGCTGTGGCCAACCAAGGCCTGTGGAGCCCTTGAAAAAGGCTTTCCCCCAGGAAGGAGGGGGAAGGGGATAGAGGATGGACTGGGACTGTGGAGAGAAGGACTCAAAAAGGAGAAGAACTGTAGCTATTGGAGGAAGGTACAGGGGAAAAGGGGGTCTAGTGGAAGTGGCCCAGGGAGGTGGACTGTGGCACTAGGAGGGCCCAAGGAGGGAAGCCCCTCCTGCCACAGATGCCTAGGGTCCCTGGGCTGGAACCTGGGATGTGTGGGAGCAACCAGGTTCCCCCCAGGCCACCCTATGCATCAGGCCAGCCCTAGAGGGGTGGTGGGCAAGGAGTGAGCCTCCTCCCCAAAAGACTGCATGTGTGGACTAGCCAATGATGAGAGTGGCCCAGTGATGCTGTGAACCAAGCCCCTCTGAGTACGGGAAGCAGAGCAAGGGACATAGCAGGCCTCTGAGGCTGCTTTTAAACTGACAGTGCAGAGACCCACAAGGACAAACCTGGGGTTGTTATACATATCATAACTTGATGAAATTTTAATTGCAACACAACGTGATGATTTCAACCTTTAAGAAGTGTTCACAAAGCTCATTCTCCACAACTCAGATGTTAACAGAGGAGTAACTATAGGGGAAAGAGAATAGCCACCCCTCTGGTGCCCTCCTGCTGTGGGGTTAGACTCTGTAAGCAAAAATCTTAGGAACTGACTTTGTAATGTGAGGTAGATAACACCAATTCTACCATAATTTGGAGCTTGTCTTTCTGACTTGTATTGGATCAGTTTGGGTAGTTCCAGGGTGGTTTTTCCTTATAATTCATCCATTACAAGTTCACAGGCAATTTAATTAGAACAATCATCTGTCACAGAGATTCGGTACTCTAGCCAAGCTTGTAATTCAGGTGCTTGAGTTCTATGCTGATAAGTTCATAAATGCTTAGAGAGCTAGAATGCTATTTGCTCTCCTACCTTCTCCCAGTTGCCATGAAATTTTCTACTTTATCCTATAGTGTGGATATAGGAGTATTTTAGAGGAACTGCTGTCTGGAACAAGGCAGAAAATTGAAAGCATGTAACCTTCAGGAGAAGAAAGCCAATTCAGTTATCTCCAATTCCTGTGGAGGTAAACAACCGCTTTTGGGCTCTCTGAACAGGCATTACACTGGAGAATGCTGTGACCGTGACCTCTCAGGGAAGGAATCAGAAGACGACCTCATTGACTGGAAGGCATGGGATATGTAGTCCTATGGATGGGGGTTCTATGACCACCACCCCTAAGAGAAGAAGACAGGTGGTGGTGGTCAGGGACTTCCTCCTAAGAGGGATGGAGTCAAACATCGGCCATCCAGACCTGGAGTCTTGGGACGTTTCCTGCCTACCAGGAGCTAGAATCCAGGATGTAACAGAGACTCTTCCAAAAAATAATCAAACCTGCGGGTTATTACCCCTTCCTACTTCTTCTTGTAGGAACAAATGACACAGCAAAGAACAACTTTGAGCAGATCATCACAGATTATGTAACTCTGGGAAAGAATAATCAAAGAATATGGAGCACAAGTGGTGGTCTTGTCCATCCTCCCTGTTGAAGGAAGGGGTCCAGGTACGGATTGTTGAATCATGCGAGCAAATGCATGGTTGCACAAGTTGTGTCACAGACAGGGCTTTGGTTTCTTCTATCATGGGATTCTGTTTCAGGAGCACACATTGCTTGGAAGAGATGGGATCCACCTAACAAAGAGTGGCAAAAGCATCTTTGTGGGCAGGCTTGCAACCCTAGTGAGAAGGGCTTTAAACTAGGTTTGTTCGGGGACAGTGACAAGCTCTGGGTAAGTGGGGAAGGAGGAGGATATAACAAAGGAGGGGTCCTGATTCAAAAGAGGAAAGTAGGCCAATCAACTCATTATCTAAGGTGTTCGTACGCAAATGTAAGAAGCCTAGGAAACAAACAGGAAGAATCAGAGGCACAATCAAAGGACTATGAGATGATTGGAATAACAGACTTTGTGGGATGACTCACATAACTAGAGCATTGTCATGGAAGGGGATAAACTGTTCAGGAAGGACAGGCAGGGGAGAAAAGGAGGAGGAGTGGAGCTGTATGTAAGAGAGCAGTATGACTGGTCAGATTTCCAGTATATGGAGGGAGAAAAGCCACTTGAGTGTCTTTGGGATAAGCTTGGAGGCGGAAGCAACAGAGGTGATGTTGTGATTGGGGTCTGCTGTAGACCACTAGATCAGGCAGACAAAGCTTTCTTCAGACAACTAAGAGATGCTTCCAAATCAGAGGCCCTGGTTCTCATGGGAGACCTTACTCACCGTGACATTTGTTATGAGACCAATAGAGCAGCACAGACTGTCCAGGAAGTTTTTGGAGAATGTTGGGAATAACTTCTTGGTACAAGTGCTAAAGGAACTGACCAGGGACTATGTGCAGCTTGACAGGCTGCTCACAAACAAGGAAGAATTAGTAGGAGAAATAGAAGTGGGTGGTTACCTGGGCTGCAGGAATCACAGGATGGTAGATTTCAGGGCCCTGAAAAAAGGGAGGAAGGTGAGCAGGAAAATACAGACCCTTGATTTCAGAAGAGCAGACTTTGACTCCCTGAGAGAATTGATGGACAGGATCCCTGGGGAAGCTAATATAAAGGAGAAAGGAGTTCAGAAGAACTGGCAGTATTTTAAAGAAGCTTTATTGAAAACACAGGAACAAACCATCTGGATGCACAGTAAGAAAAGCAAATATGGTAGGCAACCAGCTTGGTTTACCAGGGAAATCCTTGGTGAGATTAAACTTAAAAAGAATGCATATAAGAAGTGGAAACTTGGACAGATGACTAAGGAATAGTATAAATATCTTATTGGAGAATACAGAGGAGTAATCTGGAAGGCAAAAGGACAGTTGAAACTGCAGCTAGCAAGAAATGTGAAGGGTAATGAGGGGTTTCTATGGCATGTTAATAAGAGAGTGATCAAGGAGTGTGTGGGGCCATTACTGGATGAGGGAGGTAACCTGGTGACAGATGATGTGGAAAAATCTGAAGTACTCAGTGCTTGATTGGCCTCTGTCTTCATGGATAAGGTCAGCTCCCAGACTACTGCATAAAGCAATGCAGTAGAGGAAGGAGGTGGGCAGCCTCTAGTAGGTATAGAACAGGTTAAGGGCTATTTAGAAAAGCTAGACATACAGAAATCCATGGGTCCAGATTTAATGCATCCAAGGATGCTGAGGGAATTGGCAAATGCCATTACAGAGCCTTTGGCCATTATCTCTGAAAACTCATGGTGCTTGGGAAAGGTCCTGGATAACTGGAAAAAAGGCAAACGTAGTGCCTATCTTTAAAAAAGGAATGACAGACAATCCAGGCAACAATAGACTTGTCAACTGTACCTCAGACCCTGGAAAAATGATGGAGAGGATCCTCTAGGAATCCATTTTGAAGCACTTGGAAGAGGAGACATGATCAAGAGTAGTCAACATGGATTCACCAAGAGCAATTCATGCCTGAGCAATCTGATTAGCTTCTATGATGAGGTAACTAGCTCTGTGGACATGGGGAAGTCAATGGATATGATATACCTTGACTTTAGCAAAGCTTTTGATACAGTCTCCCACAACATTTTTGCCCATAAGTTAAGGAAGTATGGATTGAATAGATGGACTGTAAAATGGATAGAAAGCTGGCTTGACAGTCAGGCTAACAGATAGCGATCAGTGGCTCAAAGTCTGATTGGCAGTCGGTTTCAAGTGGAGTGCCCCAGGGATCAGTTCTGGGGCCAGTATTGTTCAACATCTTTATTAATTGCCTGAAGGAGAGGATGGATTGCACCCTCAGCAAATTTGTGGAGGACACTAAGCTAGAGGGAAAAGTAGATACATTGGAGGGGAAGGATAGGGTCTACCTTGACCAAGATAAATTGTCAGATTGGGCCAAAAAAATAATACGATGAAGTTCAACAAGAAGTCTAAAGTCCTGCACTTGGGACAGAAGAAGCCCAAGCATTGTTACAGGCTGGGGACTGACTAGCTAAGCAGCAGTGCGGCAGAAAAGGATCTGGGGATTACGGTAGATGAGAGGCTGGATATGAGTCAACAGCATGTTGTTGTAGCCAAGAAGACTAATGACATATTCAGGTGGCTTAGGAGAAGCATTTCCAGCAGATCTGGAGAAGTTGTTTTTCCCCTCTGTTCGGCACTGGTGAGGCCACATCTGAAGTATTTTGTCCAGTTCCTGGCTGCCCAGTACATAAAGGATGTGGATTAATTGGAGCAGGTCCAGCAGGAGGCAAAGAAAATGATGAGGCAGCTGGAGCACATGACCTATGAGGAGAGGCTGAGGGATCCGGGCTTATTTAGTTTGCAGAATAGAAGAGTGGGGATTTGATAGCAGCCTTCAACTTTGACTACTGGAGGGTATCATGGTTGGAACTGGTTGAAGAGGAGGCTATAAAGAGGATGGGGAGAGGCTGTTCTCGGTAGTGACAGATGGCAGAACAAGTAGCAATGATCTAAAATTTGAGAGGTACTCTTAGGATTTTGCGGGGAGGAAGAGCTCAGTAGTTTGAGCATTAGCTGGCTAAACCCAGGGTTGTGAGCTCAATCCTTGATGTGGCAGGTTAGGGGTCTATGGCAAATAGATGTGAGGGGAGGGATAGCTCAGTGTTTTGTGCATTGGTCTTCTAAACCCAGAGTTGTGAGTTCAATCCTTGAGGGGGCTATTTAAATTTTTAGCAGGGAGGGACAGTTTTAGTGGTTTGAGAATTGGCCTGCTAAACCAAGGGTTGTAAGCTCAATCCTTGAGGGGGCCATTTAGGGATCTGGGGCAAATAGATTAAAAAAAATCTGTCAGGGGTGGTGATGGATCCTGCTGGGAGGGCAGGGGGCTGGACTCAATGACCTCTGAGGGCCTCTTCCAGTTCTATTTTTTTAAAAAAGTTACAGAGAAGATACTGGGTTGGATATTGGGAAGAATTATTGCAACAGAAGAATAGTGAAGCACTGGAGTGTGTTACCTTGTGATGTGGTTGAATCTCCATCCCTAGAAATTTTTAAGTCCCAGCTTGGAAAGGCCTTGCTGGAATGATTTACTTAGGACTGATCCTGCTTTAGGCAGGGAGTTGGACTTGATTACTTCCCAAGGTGATGAAGTGATGGGGAAGAAAGCAGCTGGTAAAAGAAAAAGAGAAGGGCCATAAAGCAGCTGACGTTTGGGTAGGGGATGGAACAAAAAGACATCTGGGAGAAGCAAGAAAGTGAGGCCCTGTTGGGAACCAGCTGAGATGACGCATAAGACAAGGGGGGGATTGTTCCTTGAACATTGTAAGAGGCGTGTGTGAGGAGGATTCAGGAGCAGGATATGGCTTGTAGGGGTGCACATACAAACTTCCCTGAGCTATTTCCAGCCTAGGCTGATATTGGAACTTCTAAAGAGGTGAGTGTGATGTTACAACTTACATCGTGTCTGAAAGCAGTATGGCTGCTGTCCCTCTGGACTTCCTATAGGAAGCTGTAAATGATGTATGTAGAGGGAAGAATCCCTGTCCAGTGGATGCATGTTCTCTCCAGTGCAGAGAGCCTTCGTATTGTGGCCCATAGCACCTAGGAAGCTCTTAATGTGGGGGAGGGAGGTAAAAGGGTGTGTATGCCCCTGTCCTGGTTCCCTGCACTGGAGTAAGTTTGGTGGTTGGCAAGTACATTTCAATGTGTGACAGATCCCCCTCATCCATGCCTTAGGGGTTCTGCACTTCCAGGCAGCTCCTTGTAGGCCTCAGAGGCTCAGAAGCCCTTTTGTTGCCCTGGGGCTTCACAAAGACAAGGCCACTTCATCAAGCCACTTCATCACATGCCACTCCTAACTGAAAGCAGAGTAGGACCTTCTCCACCAGTCTCAAGCTGCCCTGTTCTGGCCTGAGATGTGTACCCCTCCAGGGTAAGTGTGGGGGGAGTGCAGTCCCACCCACTACCCTGGACTCAGCCCAGGGACCCTAGGGATGGAGGGAGCTAGCAGGACTTTTGGCCTTACCCCACAGC
The DNA here is from genome assembly GCF_033958435.1 of Carettochelys insculpta. Taxonomy (NCBI): domain Eukaryota; kingdom Metazoa; phylum Chordata; order Testudines; family Carettochelyidae; genus Carettochelys; species Carettochelys insculpta. Next base: position 73,415,280 of record NC_134140.1, read on the forward strand.
AGAGACCTTTCCCAGGGCCTCTTCCCCAACCACTTCCCTCAGGTATCTTGTGGCTGGTGTCATTCAGCACTGCTCTGTTCTAGCCTGGAGTACCTTTCCCTCAAACCTCCAGCCACCTCCTTTCTAGGTACCATGCCCTGTCCTGCTGCCTGGGGAAAGCCTTTTATAGGGAGCGCCAAAACCTCAACTGGTCATAGGTGTTTGATTGCAACCTGTTGCTGGCTGACTCCTGATGAGCCCCAGCTGCCCATCCAGCCTGCAGGACTGCACCTTCTTGGAACTTAGGAGGGGAGCAAAAAGGAGTTCATCCAGCACCCAAAATGTTCCCCCTCCATCAGACACTTGTCAGCTGCACCTTCTGATCTGCCACAACTGGAATAAAAAAAAGTACAAAGCTGGCAGATGTGACTGCTGTGTGACAGATAATGTGGTCGGTGGCTGTCATATTGCTCTGAGTTAAGAGGAAGAAAAGCTTAAATTAGACACAGCCTCAGAAGTCTGTAATAGCTATTTTGGAATAAAGACCTGTGGAAAGTTAATGCTTTGCTATGGGTAGTGTTTTGTGTAACTGCTTGATTAGACACCACAGCATACTTGTTTTTGATACTCCCTGATACTGTTCCCTCTATTGGGCTTCCTTCCCCACCTCCTGCTGGGTAAACTGTAGAGCTTGGAGAATTCCTTTTACCTTCTATGCAGCCTCCATTTCCATACTTTTACTCACCTGGGTGAAAACTTCCCACCCTCCAAATCCCAAGATAAAGCTTCCTGAAAGTATCCAATACTGAGATGAGAAGTATTTACCCTCTTCCTTTTTTTTTTTGGAGCTTGATGGTTTAAAAATCTCAAATCATAAAGGTTTGTATTTCCTACCACAGCACAATGACTTTTCCACCTCAGAATGGGAGACAAAGTGAAATTGTTGCCCAGAAAGCTATGAACTAATATAAAAAACAAAACAAAATCTTTAAACTAAGTCTTCCCTGTACGTTACTGATATGTTGTGGAACTGAGATTTTTGAGCAAAAGCCACACTGAGTGAAAGGTATTACTATCTTTATATCAGCTAAAATCATTTAAATTACATGGCAGGCAAGGTACTTACGTTGCCTGAAATGGGAAAAGGCTGGTAACTTCAGTATTTGAAAGTGCTAGAAATTTGAGGGATCCTGCCCCACCCCCACTGTTTAAACAGTCTTTGATCAAAATAATTATTAGCAAAAGAGAGAATATACTGTATGTCCTGGATTATATTTTATGGCTTCTACATACATAAGAACTACAGTGACATTAATTCTAGTGTGTATGTTAAGAATTGATTATCAAGGTAAAATGAAGGCATATCCTGGCAGCAAATTCTACTGCTCCCTAGAATTCCAAAAACAGTGGACTAGAGAAGATGGAGATATTTGGCACTTCATAGACTAAAAGATGACAAGTGGAGAGTATCATGGTTGGACTTGATTGTGTGTCTCCCCCCCCAAAAAGAAAAATTGAGTATACTCATCCCTCGCTATACGAGCACAACTGGTTCCCAAATTTCTGCTTGTAGGCAAAAACTCATGAGTGACACTAAATTCCCATTAAAATACATGTAAAAGTCTCCAAGAGCCTGTAACTTGACATAAACCAGTTGAGTTTAGGTAATTTTCTGATGTATTTGAATAGTTTGGCACCAGAAATAGAATGCAGCGTATATATGTAGAGCCGGGATTTCCAACCTATGGGACGGGATCCAAACATGGGTCCCATTAGGTATGTTAAAGGTTGCCAGCTGGGCAGTTCCCAGCTGCATGGGGCTGTTAGAGAAGCCATTTGCAGTTTCTTAATACTGCTACCTCAGGCATATATCTATCAATAGCGGTAACTACTGGAGATGGCAGCTATCTCTGTCACTAGGAATAGCGATTACCTTATGCTTAGGTGCTAAAACCTTAACAGTAGAGTTACTTGCTGGGAGCAGGAGGGCTGGGGGAGCCACCCAGTCTAGCAGCCCCGGCAAAGAGGCTGCAGGAGGAGTGTCTAAGGCTGGGGCTGTTGAGGGATGCAGTGGGAGTCTAAGACTGGGGGAAGTTTGGGGCTGCAGGGAGAATAATGCAGGAGGTGGTTTGGGGCTGCTGGGGGCGTGTCTAAGGCTGAAGGAGGTTTTCGGATGCTGGGCATGTTTAAAGCTGGAGGCAGTTTGGGACCATGGGGGGGGCAGTTAAATCCTGGCTGAGGGTGAGATCTGTGGGGCAGGCAGGGGGGTATAATACAGTAAACCCTGGCGTTACCCAAGGGTTGTTCCTGCAACCCCTGCATGACTCAAATGAGCCAGCCGCAGGGCTGCAGTTCTGCCTGCCCCCCGCAGCCAGGGACACCACTTATATAAGTGGGGGAAGTTCACTCATAGGCTACGTCTACACTAGCCCCAAACTTCGAAACGGCCACGCAAATGGCCATTTTGAAGTTTACGAATGAAGCGCTGAAATGCATATTCAGCGCTTCATTAGCATGCGGGCGGCCTCGACACTTCAAAATTGACGTGCCTCGCCGCCGCGCGGCTTGTCCCAATGGGGTTTCTTTTCAAAAGGACCCCACGTACTTCAAAGTCCCCTTATTCCCATCAGCTCATGGGAATAAGGGGACTTTGAAGTAGGCGGGGTCCTTTCGAAAAGGAGCCCCGTCAGGACAAGCCGCGCTGTGGCGAGGCACGTCAATTTCGAAGTGTCGCGGCCGCCCGCATGCTAATGAAGCGCTGAATATACATTTCAGCGCTTCATTCGTGCACTTCAAAATGGCCATTTGCGTGGCCGTTTCGAAGTTTGGGGCTAGTGTAGACATGGCCACAGTGAATAAAGATAGGTATATATGTTCCTCATATTAGCGAGTACTCATAAGTAAAGTACTCATTAAATGTGGGCTGAGTGTATATCCTAACTAAAATGTCTGTTAGGGATGACTGAAATAAAACATTAATTGGAACATATGTTCCTGTGAATTGTTTTGGTTTCAATCAAAGGGCATTTTTGAAAAAGCCTGTGATAGTGAAGAAGAAGAAGAAGAAGAAACAGCTTCCACCCCAGAGTAGCCAATGCGTGAGGAGGAGCAGGGTCTGTCACACCTCAGATGAGCACCCAGACCACTGGAGTGGATGTTTCACTGTTTTTATTTTTGAAGCAAAAGCTTTTATTCCAAAGCACAACAAAATAAATAAAAAATAAAATAAACTGCATCCCCCCTGGAATTCTTGTTTTTTTAAGGCAATTTCTATCTGCCAGCTTTAAGTGACTTCACTACAATGTTACAATCTTGCCATGCATGTGAGAGAAATTCTTAATTTCTCATGAGATCTCATTCTGTCTTCATAATAGTGTACACATTAACTAAATTTTCTGTAACAGACTACTTGAAGGAAAAGCCGGAATGTGTACTTTCAGCTATAGTATGTTGTTATGTAGTTCTCAGGTCAGTTAGGCTACGTCTACACGTGAAGCCTACATCGAAGTAGCCTATTTCGATGTGGCAACATCGAAATAGGCTATTTCGATGAATAACGTCTACACATCCTCCAGGGCTGGCAACGTCGATGTTCAACATCGACGTTGCGCAGCACCACATCGAAATAGGCGCAGCGAGGGAATGTCTACACGCCACAGTAGCACACATCGAAATAAGGGTGCCAGGCACAGCTGCAGACAGGGTCACACGGCGGACTCAACAGCCAGCTGCTCCCTTAAAGGGCCCCTCCCAGACACACTTGCACTAAACACCACAAGATCCACAGAGCTGACAACGACTTGCAGACCCTGTGCATGCAGCATGAATCCCCCGCTGCAGCAGCAGCAGCCAGAAGCCCTGGGCTAAGGGCTGCTGCACACGGTGACCATAGAGCCCTGCACGGGCTGGAGAGACAGCGTCTCTCAACCCCCCAGCTGATGGCTGCCATGGAGGACCCCACAATTTCGACGTTGTGGGACGCGGATCATCTACACGGTCCCTACTTCGACGTTGAACGTCGAAGTAGGGCGCTATTCCAATCCCCTCATGAGGTTAGCGACTTCGACGTCTTGCCGCCTAACGTCGAAGTTAACTTCGAAATAGCGCCCGACGCGTGTAGCCACGATGGGCGCTATTTCGAAGTTAGTGCCGCTACTTCGAAGTAGCATGCACGTGTAGACACAGCTTTAGATTTGAACTTTACCAGCGTATGACACTTTTACAAAGAGCCGTGCAAGCCTTGTGCTGATGCTTTCTGACTGGAAGATGGCCAATATAATGCCAATATTTAAAAAAGGCTCTAGAGGAGACCCTGGCAATTATAGACCGATAAGTTTAACATCAGTACCAGGCAAATTAGTAGAAACACTAGTAAAGAATAAAATTGCAAGGCACGTAGAAGAGCACGAATTGTTGGGCAAAAGTCAGCATGGTTTCTGCAGAGGGAAGTCGTGTCTAACTAATCTATTAGAATTCTTTGAAGGGGTTAATAAACATGCGGACAAGGGGCACCCAGTGGACATAATATACCTAGATTTCCAGAAAGCCTTTGACACGGTCCCACACCAAAGGCTTTTATGTAAATTAGGTGGTCATGGGATAGGAGGAAAGATCCTTTCATGGATCAGGAATTGGTTAAAAGAAAACAAAGGGTGGGAATAAATGGTAAATTTTCACAATGGAGCGGGGTAACTAGTGGTGTTCCCCAGGGGTCAGTCCTGGGACCGATCCTGTTCAACTTGTTCATCAATGATCTAGAAAATGAGGTAAGCAGTGAGGTGGCAAAGTTTGCAGATGACACCAAGTTGTTCAGGACAGTCAAAACCAAAAGGGATTGTGAAGAACTACAAAAAGATCTCAGCAAACTGAGTGATTGGGCAGCAAAATGGCAAATGAAATTTAATGTGGGTAAGTGTAAGGTAATGCATGTTGGAAAAAATAACCCAAATTACACGTACTACATGATGGGGTCAAATTTAGCTACGACAGATCAGGAAAGGGATCTTGGAGTTATAGTGGATAGCTCTCTGAAGACATCCACGCAGTGTGCAGCGGCAGTTAGTAAAGCAAATAGGATGCTAGGAATTATTAAAAAAGGGATCGATAATAAGACAAAAGATATCATACTTCCCCTATATAAAACTATGGTACGCCCACAGCTTGAGTACTGCGTGCAGATGTGGTCTCCTCACCTCAAAAAAGATATACTGGCATTAGAAAAGGTTCAGAAAAGGGCGACTAAGATGATTAGGGGCTTGGAACGGGTCCCATATGGAGAGAGGCTAGAGAGACTGGGACTTTTCAGTCTGGAAAAGAGGCGATTGAGGGGCAATATGATAGAGGTATATAAAATCATGAATGGTGTGGAGAAAGTGAATATAGAAAAATTATTTACCTTTTCCCATAATACAAGAACTAGGGGACACCAAATGAAATTGATGGGTAGTAGGTTCAAAACTAATAAAAGGAAATTTTTCTTCACACAGCGCACAGTCAACCTGTGGAACTCCTTGCCCGAGGAGGCTGTGAAGGCCAGGACTCTATTAGGGTTTAAAAAAGAGCTTGATAAATGTTTGCAGGTTAGGTCCATAAATGGCTATTAGCCAGGGATAAAGTATGGTGCCCTAGCCTTCAGTACAAGGGCAGGAGATGGATGGCAGGAGATAAATCACTTGATCATTGTCTTCTGTTCTCCTTCTCTGGGGCACCTGGCATTGGCCACCGTCGGCAGATGGGATGCTGAGCTGGATGGACCTTTGGTCTGACCCAGTATGGCCATTCTTATGTTCTTATGTTCTTATGATTTGATATTGAACTGAGCAGCCTTCAAAATTTCTCTGCAGTAGATGCATTGATTGAGCATTGGGTTTCAGCATAATACTTATGACCTTTTTAATGTACAGAAGTTAGCCTTCTTGCAGGCTGTGAGGTACGAATGTCCTGGTCACTCAAGTAATAGGAATTGCTCTTCGTAATTTCAAGCAATAACTGTTAGCATGTGAACTTAATCCTGTTACTTGATTGAGGACAACTTTTCATATGTCAGGTGGCTTTGTAATAGTTTTAGGTGGTAACCTGGCTTTGGTTGTAGTGAGGGGAGATATCAGAAGTCCAGTAAAGCAATGCTGCAAATATTCTACTGGTGCTTGGTGGGGAGGGTTGTGCTTTAAACCGATTACATCAGCTCAAGATTTCTGGGAATCCGGTCTAGGCAACATAGTTGATGCACATCACTTTGGTAGCTGATCTCCTAAAGCCAATGCCAACCATTGGGCTTTGGGGAGACACTTGCTTTTTCATACTTGGTGTGAAAAGGAAAAGATTAATTTCCTTCTTTCCCATTGGCAATATCCAAAGCTCATCTGAGTCACTCAGGTTTTGACCCATAATTTAAGGCAGTACCTTTCTAGCACACAGGGTGGTAATTAGTTGCTCTCACAGCTAATCTCTCCTAAATCAATGAGGTGAATTTGTCACAGTCTGGCCCCCAAATTAAAAACTTGCTAAATATTTGCCTCCATTTGTCTTAGCTTTATTTTGAAAGTGAGCATTGTCTTTTTCATCTGTATTTGAGAGGACAAGACTAGCTGTGACTTGAAATAGAACCTACAACAAAAGAAAGTACATACTTGACTTATTGACTCAGAATCTTGCATACGCTGACTAAAATATCCTATGTATTGCCACATTGTCTGCTTTGACTACAACTTCATCAGGAAACATAAGTCTTCATAACTTGAGTGATGCTATGTACTGTACTGAGCATAGACTTGCACAAAGGGAGACATTCTGTCCCAGGCTGGAAGATGATTTGCAAGAAAACCAGCATAGGGCTGTGCATATCTTCAAATAACCCTTCTTCCTCCATGCATTGTTGTGTTAAGCTACCTATGCAACACAGGGCTATGAAATTTGAAGAAAGACTAAAACACTTGGTACAGCATTCTGTAGGGGGATTGAAGACAGTGAATAAACAGCAGAAACAACATGAGAGTTGCATATGTAATACACACAGAGCATAATCAGTTCAGCGTGCAGGTGTATTCCATGAATTGTCGCTAATGTGAATAATAACCTAAACCACTCATTTTTACTGGAAGCCATTGTCATGCCCTTGGAACAGGTGCCGAACAGAAAGCCATGTAAATCTGAGTTAACCTGCTTGCAGACCTAATGTGAAGTAACTTTAACTTAATTAAGCCTCCTGTTGTAAAATTTTGAGGGAATCATTCTCTGACTGGTTTTTAACAGTGCATTCATCCCCAAACTACTTTTGTGTATTTATTTCTGATGTAGAAACACTGCCACTGTAGGATATCTTCACACAAGCAACTAAGTATGAAAAAGAGGGGCTCTGTTTTAATGGGAGAAGCAACTTGCTGCTCTTCAAAACAAATCTTAAAGTGAAATGTACAGCAAATATTTTCTTTAAGTCAGATACCTGCAGACCCTTAGTCTTTTCTTGCTTTATTTCATATCAGATCAAAGCACCAATGTCTTGGCAGTGGATCTTTTACTGTGGTGGCTTAGAAAAAACCCAGAAGCCCTACTTACACAAAGTTTACAAAAATAGATGCTATAAACAGCACAGTGTGTCCCTATCCCATGCTTCAGTAGAGCTATTGTTTGTTTTGAACATGGCAAATGTTGTAGATTGGATAAGCAGAAATTGAAAGAATGGCTTCCTTGAAAATGATGTTGTGGAAAACTATCTTTTTCCTGTTTTGTGTTTTTTTTTGTGGGGGGTAAGGCCCCAATTCCTAATCCCCACCCTCTTTTAAGCAACATCTAGGTAATTTGGTGTCAGAGAAGCAAACTCCTACCCCATGATCATGGGTAGAAAGGATGCTCTAGTGGGTATCTATAGGTTTAGTTCCAAGCTCAGGCACAAACTGCCACTGTGGCCTTCAACAAGCTTCTCTTTATGTGCCTTGTTTCTCAAGCTATAAAGTGGGATTAATAGTGACCTACTTCATGTGCATTTTGTGAGGCTGAAATCCCTCAATGACAGTGAGATCCTCTGATGCTGTGATGACAGCCCTGTAAGTGGACTGAGAGTTGCATGGCCTAGGGTACATTCCCATTTAGTTATTGACCAAAGTGGGTCTATTGCCTCAGTGAAGTGGGGAGTGGAGGGGGTGGCAAGGAGGAGAATGTGAACAATGGGAATTATTCTGTGCATATGCATACCCACTTTTTTTTAAAGGCAATTTTGTAATTCCTGTTCCTGTCTCGTGTGTGAATGTGATTTGAAGATGGTGATTTTTTTCCCCACCCTTTTGGAAGTGTGTGTGGAGGGGTAGAAGAGTCAACAGCACTGGCAGAGTAGGTGCCAGTCCATCCCTAGGCTTCAACTGAATGTTGATGAATGCATAGCTGAAAACCTCTCAGGCTCACCTGTGCATTAGTATTGATACAATAGGTATAAGATTTATAAAAAGGTTTAGGGTTTAGATTTGATGAAATGCTTGAGTTGCTGCACGCATTAATCATGTTTTATAATCTGAGACACAGCTATAAGTAATGTTTTCTGTGAAACTGTAAATCCCCACCCCCAAAGACAGGAGGGAAGCACTATCAAGTGTGGAATTTTAGTTTGTGAGGTGTTATCTTCATAAATACCATTGGTTACAGGGAGGTTGTATGAGGGGTTAGTCCTTGACAGCATGCAGGCTTTGTATTTTGGAATTTTTGCTCTTTTGTGTTTTTAATTACCCCTTTCTTAGTTTTAAACCATTTTAATAACCTTTTATTATGGGGGTTGTATCTATTAGTTGTTACTCTATTTCTATATAATCTGGTCTGATCTTAACATTGGTAAGAATTTTGTATAAATTCTCAGGTGTAGACAAGAGTGTGATCCTGTGCACTGCTGAGCATCATCTGAGAAATGGAAGGTGCCCTCGATCCCCAAGTAATTGGGATTTGGAAGCACTTAGTGCATAACAGGTTCAGACACGTAACCTTTCTTCATTAAAGAAGCATCTTTATAGCTGAATTATGTAGTCGCAATTTACTGCAATGATGAAATTCAAGGGGTCTCTGAGAGAGATCAGCTGAAACCTTTTTAAGGTGATTATAAAAAAAATTATTAGGCTTGACAGCTTAACCAAAGCTCATAATATAACTGAGGCATTCATCATAAGACACTAAAGCGAACAGGTTTTATTAAAAAGCTGCTTTTTACCTGAAATAATAGTTTCATGCTATTTTTATTATATCTCTCTAAGTGTCATCTTGTCTTGCTTGTTTTATGTCTCTAACTGTCTGAGAATGGGTCTTTGTTCCATTCACTTGATAGCAGCTGTCTGCTGTTTCTTGTATTTTCTGCCCTATGGAACTTGAGTCTTGTCACTATATGTACCTATTGAAATGAAATAGTACTGAATTAATGAGGCTTGTAACACTTCACTAACGTCAGTGATGGTGACGATACTAGCTAAAGCGAATAAACACTTCAGAATGATGCCGCTGTATATCAAGGTTCAGGATTGCCATCACATGAGTATATGATAAAATATAATACAGTGTTTCCTGACGTGGTATCCAAAAAACTTTTAAATAGAAAGATGTTAGAGATCTAATGTGTCAATGATAATAAGACAATGTGGTAGTTCACTTCTTTGCAAAACTACAGTGGGGTTTCTATTCAGCTATTGTATATTCAGCCACATAAAACAACTAGCATAGTATATCACAGCAGCAGTAATTGAGCTTGGTTTTTGTATTCCCATTCTAAATTATTATTTTCAGGTCAAAGTATGGCCATTTTGCATCAAAACCAGGAAAATATCCAGAATACAGTTTGAGATTGAATGAAAATGTATTTATTTACAAACAATTTTTTAAAGTGACTTCAAAAGTCTTAAAATCATATAAGCGTAAGTCTGGAAGTGACCGTGAGAGGTCATCTAGTCCAATACTCTGCACTGGAGGCTAAAGTAAATATTACCTAGGCCATCCCTGAGATGTTTGTTTAACTTACTCTTAAAAATCTCCCGTGGTAGAGAGATCACAGTCTGGCAGACACACTGGGGAAACATGATTTTTCTTTACAGAAAACAAGTTGACTTCCATCCCCACCAAAAAAATAATCATGTTCGCCTTTCTATTGGAATTCTTTCAGGGGGTCAACAAGCTTGTAGACAAGGGAGATGCAGTAGATACAGTGTACTTAGATTTCCAGAAAGCCTCTGACAAGATATTTCACCAAAGGCTCTTAAACAAACTAAACTGTCATGGGATAAGAGGGAAGGTCCTTTCATGGATTCATAACTGGTTGAAAGACAGGAAACAAAAGGTAGCAATAAATGGTCAGTTTTCAGAATGGAGAAAAGTAAATAGAATCCCCCCCAGGTCTCTCCTGGGACCAGCACTATTCAACTCTTTAATAGATGATCAGGAGAAAGGGGTAAATAGTGAGATGGAAAAAAGTACAGATAACACAAAACTGCTCAAGACAGTAAAGTCCAAAGCAAACTGTGAAGATCTTCAAAAGGATTTCACAATACTGGGGGACTGGGCAACAAAATTACAGATAAATGTTAGTTAATAAATGCAAAGGAATGCATATTGAAAAACTTAATCCCAACTATACATTTGAAATGGCGGGGGTGGGATCTGTTAGCTGTTACCACTGAAGAGAGAGGTCTTGCAGTCATTGTGGATAGGTCTCTAAAAACATCCACTCCAAGTGCAGTGGCAGTCAAAAAAAGCAACCAGAATGCTGGGCGTCTTTAAGAAAGGCACACATACTTACACAATATCTTACTGCCTCTTTATAAATCCACATTTTGAATATTCTGTGCAGATGTGATCTCAAACAAGATATTTTGGCAGTGGAAAAAGTTCAGAAAAAGGCAACATGAATGGGGTATAACATGGCTGTCATACGAGGAAAGATAAATAAGAAAGGGGCTTTCAGCTCAGAAAAGACATGACTAAGGTGTGTGTGTGGGGTGAGGGGAAGGATATGATAAAGGTCTCTAAAATCATGCCAGTGAATAAAGAATTATTCACTCCTTCCTATAAAACAAGATTTAGAGGCCACCAAATGAAATTAATAGGTAGCAAGTTTAAAACAAACAAAGGAAGTATTTCTTGACATAATGCACAATTAACTTACGGGATTCCTTGTTACAGGGTGTTGTGAAGTTGGAGACCATAAAAATGTTCAACTAAAGAGCCAGATAAATTCATGGAGGATGGGTGCATCAAGGGCTATTAAACAGGATAGGCAGGGGATGGATCATGGGATGACTACCTGTTCTGTTCATTACCTGTGGGGCAATTGGCACTGGCTGGAGGACCAGGTACTGGGCTAAATGGACCTTTAGTCTGACCTAGTATGTCTGTTCCTATATTCTCCCCAGGCAATTTATTTCAGTGTCTAACTAATGGAATTAGGAAGGCTTTTCTAATGTCCAGTCTAAACTTCACTTGCTGCAATTTAAGCCCATTATTGCTTGTCCTATATGAAAAGATTAATTAGAACAAATTTTCTCACCTTTTCTCGTCAAAATAATTTAATCTTCATGAAACACCTTCAGTTTTTTCATAAAAATGAAACTGAATCCTTCCAAAAAGTGGTTTTCCATGACTATTTTCAGCTGAAGTGTTTTGGATTTTGAGCATCTGTTGTTGTGTTAAAAACTGTCTAGAACAAACAAAAGCAGAGAAACAAAACCCAAACCTGGAAACTTAGGCAAAAAGTAGTATAATTTTGTTTTCCATTTAAAAAAATGATGTTGGCTAAGAAGCCATTTTTCCTTCAAAAATATTCTGAAGAACTTTTAAAAATCAACTTGTGTTATGCCTCCCAAGTGCCCATTGGAGGAGAGAGGGTGTAGGTAACAACACACAACAGCTGAGATTCTAATATGCTCACAGAGAGAGGAAAAAGCTTAATGTGTGGTATGGCTTGATCTAGGATGCTATAAAAAATTCTCTAATGTGCAATAACACCCCAATTTGTTAGTGCTTGTTCATATATAAAAACATACCACTTGTGCTGGTTCCAATGAGCATCTTTACCAAACTCCTGTTTCAACCTGTAACTACTGAAAACTTTGCCACTAGTGAGAGCGTGGGGTTACGACGAAGCTGCTTTATTTACGTGTCCTGAGCTGGGCCAGGCACCAGCTCGGCGACTGCAGCCCCCGGCAGGAGAGGGGGCGTGGGGCTTGCAGAAAGGCGATCGGTCCTTTGAAATGCAAGTCCTGCTGTGTTGGCAGCCCACCTCTATCCCCTTGGCCCTCTCAGCAACTTTGGCCGCCTCCAGCTGCCCTGCCAGCGTGTGACATTGGCCGCGGACGGCTGCCGCGCTAACTGCTCCGGCTGTGGATTATTCCAGCCTTGGAGCATGGCAGATCTCTGCCGCATGACATCATGGGAGCCGTGCGAGAGCCGGTACAGCAAGGGGGCCGCGGCGAGGGGCGGGGGAGAGGCGCAGCCGGGCTGCCTGCCCACTCGGCGAGCTCGGGAGGAGCGCCTGGCAAGCAGCTGGCCGAAGGATGGGAAGGCGCCAGAGCCTCGGCGTACCGCCTGCGCCACCACTTGGGCGGGCCGCCCGCTGAGAAACTTAGCCCCCGCGGGTGAGTGATTCTGCGCGGCTGCAGTTGCCCCGGGAGGCGAGAGGCGAATGCACACACTCGGGCACCCGGCCGGCCACCAGCCGCTCCCAGAGCCGGGGAAGATGTTTAGCGCCGGGGCCCTAATGAGCGATCGGTTCCCTGGGGCGTGGGGAATCCCCGGGAGCAAACCAGCGCGTGGCGGGAGTGACAGCTGTTCCCCGGCGCTGAGGGCGAGCTGCGCTGGGGCGGGGCGGGTGCCCCGGGCTCTCCCGTGCAAAGGGGTGCTGGGGGCGGGGGGAGTTATCCGGGGTCCGCGCCCGTGCCTGGCTAATCAGGGGCGCAGTGCCTGCCTCCGCCCGCGCGTGGCTTCTGGGGAGCGGCGAAGCCGCTGGGAGGCGGGGTGGGTTGCACAGTCCCAGCGCCTGCTAACCCTGCGGCCCCACCGAGCCCGGCGGCGGTCAGACGCCCCCCGGCGGCGCGCCTTCGCCCTCTGCTCGCCTGCTGCAGGTTGCACAGCCGCGCCGCGCTCCTCCTCCTGCCTTCCGGGCCGGTAAGCGAGGCGGGGGTGCGGCTGCAAGCGTGGGAGCCGATTGTCAGTTGCCTCCGCCGATGTGGCTCCCTGGTTTGTAGCGATTTACTCTTAGCTTCTTCCCCACCTGGCCTCGGGCTGTATGCGTTTGCCCTCTGTGTAGTAACGCTCCTCTGTGATAACAAAAAGCAGTCAAATAGCACTTTAAAGACTAGCAAAATGGTTTATTAGGTGAGCTTTCGTGGGACAGACCCACTTCTTCAGACCATAGCCAGACCAGAACAGACTCAATATTGAAGGCACAGAGGACAAATCAGAAAAAGATAATCAAGGTGAGCAAATCAGAGAGTGGAGGGGTGGGGGGGAAGGTCAAGAATTAGATTGAGCCAAGTATGCAGACAAGCCCCTATAGTGACTCAGAAAGTTCCCATCACGATTTAAACCATGTGTTAATGTGCCAAATTTGAATCTAAAAGCCAGCTCAGCTGTTTCTCTTTCCAAAACAGTGCAATAATTCCTTTTCAATAACACACATACAGGATACATCCAGGATACATTTCCTGGACACTACAGTACTAATCAAGGATGGCCTGATGAGTACCACACTGTACCGAAAACCTACTGATTGCTATACTTATTTACACCCTTCTAGTTTCCATCCTGCACACGTGACTAGATCCATTGTTTACAATCAAGCTCTTAGGTACAATCGCATTTGCTCTGATCCAACTGACAGAGACCAAAAACTACAAGAACTTTACCAAATATTCATAAACCTGAATTACCCACCAGGAGAAGTAGAAAAACTAATCAACAGGGCCAGACGAATACCCAGAGACCAGCTACTCCAAGATCGGCCCAAAAAGGCCAAGAACAGAAAACCACTGGTCATCACCTACAGCCCCCAACTCAGACCACAGCAACGAATTATTAAAGACCTACAACGTATCCTTAATCAGGATGCCACACTCCAGAAGGCCCTGGGTGACATGCCTGTTCTCTCCTACAGACAACCTCCCAACCTCATGAGGATCCTCACTAACAGCCACAGTCTATACCCCAGGAATACCAGTCCTGGAACCTTGCCCTGCGTCAAAGCCCACTGCCAGCTTTGTCCACATATCTTCTCTGGAAATACCATCACTGGACCTAACCAGGTTACTCACAGAATCAAGGGCACTTTCTCATGCTCCTCTACTAACATCATATATGCCATCATGTGCCAACAATGCCCAGATGCTTTGTATATTGGACAGATTCTAACTCCCTTAGACAAAGGGTCAATGGTCACAAAACAGACATCAAAACACTCCAGATCCACAAACCAGTCGGTCAACATTTTAATGGAATGGGGCATTCTGTCAATGACCTCAAGGTATGAGTGTTACTGAAAAGGAATTATCGCACCGTTTTGGAAAGAGAAACATCTGAGCTGGCTTTTAGCTTCAAATTCGGCACATTAACACATGGTTTAAATCGTGATGGGAACTTTCTGAGTCACTATAGGGGCCTGTCTGCATACTTGGCTCAATCTAATTCTTTACCTTCCCCTCCACCCCTCCACTCTCTCTCTGATTTGCTCACCTTGATTTTCTTTTTCTGATTTGTCCTCCTTGCTTACTGTTTTTGGTTCTCTGTGCCTTAAATATTGAGTCTGTTCTGGTCTGGCTATGGTCTGAAGAAGTGGGTCTGTCCCACGAAAGCTCACCTAATAAACCATTTTGCTAGTCTTTAAAGTGCGACTTGACTACTTTTTGTTTTGATAGTGTATAGACTAGCACGGCTTCCTCTTTGTTACTCCTCTGTGATGTGTGGGTCACGGCTGGGCCCCCTGTCTGCACACTTCAGACCTTGCTTTTGCTCGGCTTTCGAAGTGGCAGAAGCGGGTTATGAAGGAAGAGAGTCTGTATGGCTGCTTGTATGGAGATAGGCTCCCCCGCATTCATAACTGCCCCAGGGGACGATTTCACACGTCTGCTGAGAATGTGATAGGTAGTTGTGGAAGGTTGTGGAGTTTCTACAGAAGTGTTTTCTGGCAACAAAAGTGGCCCTAGTGATTTGAGAGAAAAAGTTGATTTCTATCAATCAACTTGTCCGAAGTCTCTAACATTCACACTTACTGGTGTGTGAGAGAGATTGATTAGCTGGTGCTTACTAAAGCCAGAGCCTGAAAGCTATAGCACCTTGTGGGTAGTGAGGAGATGTATTCAGATTAGCCCTGTCAAATTTGCCAATATACCTCACTGTAATTGCTAATGATTTTATTTCTGGATCTCACTTGAGCAAAATGGTAGATGTCCTCTTACTATCAGATATATAACCCTTGTTACACCACTGAACTCTGGCTTTCTCTGTTATTGTATGCCCCTTTATTCTTATGCTAACAGATTTGCCTTGTGTAGTTTGGGTTTTTAAATCAAGTAATGGATTTTTTTTTTAAATAAAAGAGAAATATATGTGATTTGCAGCTGCCCCCCACCTGGAGCTGGTTGTGGGGTGGGAGGCTCCAGGGGCTTGCAGCTGCCCCCCTCCAGCCTGCAATCCTCTGGAAGGAGGATGAGGCTGTGGGGGGGGAGGGGAGCTGGCCAGCAGCTGCCTCCCCGCACACCTGCAGCCTGTCTGTGGCAAGAAGGGGTCAAGGCTTGGGCCATGGTCTCCACCTGGCTTCTGTTGCAGCCTACAGCTGGTCTGGGAGAAGTTCTGGGGGATGGCCCCAGCCTCCAATGGCCCCTCCCAGTCTGCAGTCTCTTTGCGGGGTGGTGAGGTGGTGCCTGGGGGGTCCAACCTCAGCCTCCACCTGCCTCCCCCACTGGATCTGCAGTTTGGTCCTAGGGTAGGATGTCTCCTGGGTGGGGCTGGGCTCTGCTTCCCAATTCCTAGGGTGGTCCTGTGGGATGCAGAATGCTGGGTTTGGGACTTCCTGCCCCAGCTGAGTCTTCTTGGAGTAAGGGGGCCATGTACCCAGTCCACTGGCTGGTGACATTTAGACCCCTGACCTCAGGTGGTCCCTCTTCTACAGGTGCATCTACTCCCCTCCCCTAAGAACAGTGTAACTGTCCCTTTTGCTTGCTGTCCCCAGTGGTCATTCTGCAGAATAGCATCCCTCTTCTTTGCACCCTCCCTTTCCATGGCCTGGAAAACATTCCCTTTCCTGACATAACCAACTCAGCCCTTGGCTTAAATTAAGGTAAGAGGAAGCTGCATAACAAATTTGGTGGCTCTAGCTCTTATGGTTTAGGAAGATTTCTAGAACAAATGGACTCACAGGCAGAAGGATGCACAAATGCTCTAAATAAATTATATTTAGATTGACATTTATTCTTTCAGGAGTACAAGCTACAAACATGGCCACTTCCTCATTTATTACCTCTGACTCTTTACAGCCATAGGTGAGATAAAAGGGGAAAACACCAAAGAGTAATAAACCAAAACAATTTTAAGAGCAGTTTAAATTGTGAAAGAGGAAGGTAAAATTTATCCTATGGTGGGAGAATGGGTAATAAACTATTGCGAAGACCAACTTTTGGGTCTAAACAGTTCTCTGAAAGCCTAATAACTTTACTGGCTTTCTTCCTTATGTCACTGTGATACATGAATCTAAGTGCAATCTCTCTAGTACAGTTGAGCTTACAATAATGTACTGCTTAAAAGAATGACATTTCCTTGTAGAAAACTTGACTCTTAATACCAAACAACTACAGTTGACCGTGGTATGTACTTTGTTAAATAATGCAGAGCTAATTAGCTGTTTTGTGCAGTTAGAGTTCAGGTTGTAATTTAGGTTTCCAGATTGAAGGCACATCGAAAACAATTTCTCTTTTTTCAGGTAACAAAGAGGAAAAAATAGCTCTTCTAAAATGCTGACTGGATTTTGTACCTAGATCTATTTTAATGAAGATTTTGTTTATCTACAAATAAGAGGGGAGCTGAGTAGTGCTGAAGCTCATAGCTCTTACTGTCTTAAGCTATTCCAGCTCTGTGATAACATAACACTTACATGTCACTTCTAATTAGTATGTTTTGCCTTCTATTTCACAGAATGCGGTGAAAGTACCAAATATATCTGAGGCAAAATATTGTGCTGGGAGACTGATGTAAGGATATGAAGAAGTGTGAATTGTGGAGTTATGCCTTATATTTGATATATGAACAGTGATTGTTCTGAGAGGTTGTTCTTGGTACTGGGGATAGTCTAAAATGGGAGGAGGCTTCTGTGGGCAGGTTAAGGTTCTTTCTTGATCTCATCCCGTTTCATCCTCCCTTTCTAGTGTCAATCTCCACCTAATTCATGAGGATGTATTTCACCTACAACCCCATCTTTTTGCAGACGCTACTTGAGTGTTGTGAGGTTCCTATGCACATATACTGGAAAGGTGGTGTCAGGGAAGTGGAGCGTACAGCAGTGAAAAGGCAAGAGGGGAAAGTGGTTGGTTGGGAGATGTGCCTGGCTATGATGTGGGAATGGATTTCAGGACAGTAGTGAAGTTGGGTGTGGCTCTGGTCTTATGAGGAATGAGCATGGATGGATCAGTAGCTACAGGCAGGGTTGGAACTGGAGCAAGTCAACTTTTTTTCCCCCCAGTGAAATATTTTTTGTTTAAGAACTGGCGGTTGGTTAAAACTTTTAATAAAAAAAGCTGAAGTTTTGCTGGATATACTTGGGTTTTCATTTTAAAAAACAATTTTTTGGCAATTGAAAAATGAAAACAATCCCTTAAATGTCTAGCTCAGACAGAATGCTTTGCAGGTGAGAAAATGTTGAACTGCAGGAGTGATTCTTCCCTTCACTTTACAGCCATTTACTGGGTAAGCTTTGCACTTGCAGAGCTCATGATCGCTTATGGAGAAAGATGGTGACTGCCAGCTAAAAAAGTCTTCAATCTGAGGTCAGTTGTAGATTTCACTGAAGCTGATGGGCATGATACTTCTATTTCATTCAGGCTAAATGAAAGAGCAACTTACAGCCCTCTGTTTCAGCTACCACTATACAATAGAGGCTACTGTCCAAAGCATGGATCAGCATGGCAAGCCTTTAGTAGCTCACCCAGGTCGCTTGAACAGTTTCCCTGGAGGCTGATTGCAAATTCTGGGACTGGGGCATGGATTTGGTTGCAGGTGAGTGTGTGTGGTAGTGTGGCCCTGAGAGGGAGCGGAAACAGAGTGCTTTTTGGGCACACAGGACTGGCTGGAAAGCAGGCTTAGATTTCCAGATAAGAAACTGGCTCTTGTTTGGTAGCTCTGTGTTCAGGAAAACAAGACTTTGTATACATCCTATATAAATCAACAGAATTGCATCAGAAATATCTGGCCTGTATAATTTTTGTCTTCCAATGCGAACAAGGTAGAAAAGCCAAAAATATTGGCTAACCAATGAATAGCTTTTTGTAACTCTGTAAAGGTATTCACAAAGTACATGTGCACCTTTGTGCATATGTCCCATGAATACAAGGAGCATAAAGAGAGTCTTCTGAACAAAGGTCTTTTCCTACAGCCATGATGTTTTAAGTTCAGCGGAAATGCTCACCTAATAGCCTCAGATGTTTCCAGAAGCAGCAAACAGAGGAGAGAAAGGGCTTTCTGTTCAATCTCAACTTTAGACATTAAGTAGTTAGCATGTATAACATAAGTGAAACTCTTCTAGTTACTGTTTTCTACTGGGGGCGGCAACAACATGTGACTGCACATTAGCTTCATGGAATCATGTGTAGTTTGAAATCTCTATCTGGTTTTCAGCAGCCCATGTTAAAGAATGAATTTAGTCTATTACAGTATTTCTTTCTAGAGAGGGAATTGAGTTATAATTCATATTAAGAGTAGTTAATTATTGCTTGGCTCTGCATGTCCCTTAGTCCTAGCCATACTATTGTCATTCTGTTACGAAAATGCTAATCCGGAGCTACAAATTCACTGAAAGTATAAAGAAAATGGCTAGAAGCAGTGGTGCTAGTTGGGGAAAGCAAACATTCCCTCCACTTTAAGGATTTGCATTTACTGAAAATTCCATTGCCCTCAGTGGTAAGGGCAGGGTGTGATTAGGTTGGTTTTGCCCAGTATCTTATGCTAAGTCTGCAGAGGTGCTGCTGGAGCAGTCTATTGCATCATCCCACCTGTTGAAGAGAATTGACACCAAGATGGCTGCCAGGCCAAATTTAAGTGAGTGGGTTGTGCTTTTGGTGCATAGGTTGCAGTGCCACTAAAACTTGGCCGAGTTGTGCCCACACCCAGTGCAGCTGGGCCAAATTGTGGTCTGACCTGAAGTAAGGGGATTCAGTTCCTGTACAGTGGTATGATAGGGAGGCCATTAGAAATGTGACTCCAGTGCCATCTGTGGGTAAGAGAGGACTCACTGCTCAGCTGGGGTCCTCTCTTCTTTAGCCCTCTGCCCCACTCCCCTCAAGATACATGTGAATTGGTGCCACTAGCTGTCAGGTGTGGGGAGTTCAGAGAATGGGAATATTTTAAATTTTCTGCTGAAGTTAGATTAAAAGGCTCTCATCTTAGTGTTCATGCTTCACACAGATGCCATTTAAACACCAATACCAAGGAGGATTCCCGGACATTAATATGATGAATATGTAATGGTTATTTCCAGTAACACACTGTATTCCTGCGGACCCAAACAACGAGAATTGTTTTGATTCTGTACTTGGCTCAGTGCCTGGTAAGGGCTTTGGCAAATAGGTAACAGACAAATATGTCTGAGTTTTGGTTAAGGGTTTTTTTCCTATGTATCTGAATGTCAATTGTTTGGAAGCATACTGTCTAAGCATCCTATCCCTGTACAGTAATCTAGCTCAAGATTCCATGTTGGCAGTTAGTGGGCATTCAAGAGTAGGTATATGCTATGGATAGTAAGTTGAAGAGATACACCTCTAACTATCCTCAAGTGCATTTTTGAGTTTCAGTTGGCAATGGATCTTATCTTAGGCAGTGTGTGCTGTCTATAGCACAGATATCTTCTTGGGAAATAATGGATAGAATAACCCATAGTAGTAAAAAGCAGCTTCTCTGGTATAGGTTACCTCCACACTGTCATCATACCTCCAGATGGATCACAGCTGACAGCCAGTTCCAGGTCAGACTGACAAAAACAGGGCAGGCATTCTTACATTCTTGGTTTATTCTATAATCAGATATAACCACACTAGTAATTAATACGTGCTCCTATATTGCTCTACTAGCTTAATATTAAGCCACGGACTATCCACATTAGGTTCTTCCTGTTCCAGGTTACTTACTTAGGTCAACAAATGCTCAGGACCTTACACCAAAAAACAGCACTCTAGCTTGTCCTTTAATAAATGTGAACTGAAGATATGTTAGCTTATTTCTTTTCTTAGCTATTAAATGGCTGAAACAGATTAAAGTACATGACAGCTGTCTCCGAGCATAAAAACGGAAGTAATATCAAGGATGTTAAAGCCGCTAAATAAGTCTTCCTAAGCTACCCAAATAACTGT
This sequence comes from Carettochelys insculpta, assembly GCF_033958435.1. Lineage (NCBI taxonomy): Eukaryota > Metazoa > Chordata > Testudines > Carettochelyidae > Carettochelys > Carettochelys insculpta. Next base: position 73,435,820 of record NC_134140.1, read on the forward strand.
GGGGATCTCAGTCCTTTTTGTTCAGTACTACTTCTGTCAGAATTCCCCATGAAGAGGTGGGGTAGAAAAGTGGTGGTCCAAGGTCTTTGTTCTCTCCTTTTGTTTCTTGACCCCTTTTGCTGGAAAAATCCTGGCTGTGTCATGCATCAGGCAGCTTCCTGGCATATGTACTTGACCATCCTTCCTTCACATGAATTGTAAATTCTAGTTTGTGTCTTTGTCTACTTGCCATTTGAGGAGTCTTTGGGGACAACATACAGATGCCCTTAGTTACAGTTCCTTTCTTAACTTGTTGACGTGTCTCAGAGCCACAACATGTTTGAATTACAAACAGCAAAATGTCATAATTCCATGTACAATGTCTATACATATAAAAATATCCATCAGATTGCAGCTTTTTCCAACAGTACGTCAGCCTACTTTGTATTTATCACATTTTTGTAACCGTGGTGACCATATTAGCATAGACAGTCACTTTTCCATTTAGGCAACATTACACACATAACGAACGCTTTGCCGGTATACCACACCCATGCTGATAAAACATTCCTGCTATAGGCAGACTCTGAGTACTGATGCACCAAATTCTGCTTGGTGACCACAAGCAACTGAATTTAAGTTGATAAAGCTGCACAAGTAACTTCAAATAGAATGTCAGCTGATACTTCATTGGTTTAATAATGAGCTTATGACCAGGGTGAGGAACAATTGATATAATCTTTTCTGCCCACCTAATAAAAGGTAAGTGTTGGAGCAGTGCCAGCCTCTGTATATGGCATTTTTTTGATTTCACTCATCAACTGTAAGGCCCTCTGGAAGATCCTGTGACACTTTGGCTTACTACCAAAATTCATCAACATCCTGTGCCTCTTACATGATGTTGTGAAGCCCATGATACTCAATGGCAATACAACTAAACCAATTAATGTAAGGATTAGAATCAAACAAGGGAGTGTGATAGCACCTAAGCTATTTAATATCTTTCTGGCAGCCATATTCCAGTTTATTGCAGATGATCTCCCAAGTGGACTCAAAAACCCTACAGGATGGATTAGCCTTGTCCATTTCAGGTCCAAGACCAAAACAGTATTGGGGAAGAACTCCAGTATGCCAATGACACCAAGGTCTGTGCTACCTTTTAAGATGGTCTCCAAGTAATAGTCAACATTTTTGTTGCAGCCTATTGCGGGTTGAGACCAACTCTCAATACACAAAAAAACAAAGTTCTCTTTCAGCCAAAACCTGCCATACCATTACCCGCACCAACCATCATGGGAGAGGACCAAGTGCTGGAAAATATCGATAGCTTCAGAGATAGGGAAAGCTAATCTGTCCAGTAACACAGACATTAATGATGAAATCCACCACAGATTTTCCAGTGCGATTTACAGATGTTTAGGGAGGTGAGATGTTGACTGTGATATCAAGATACAGGCCAGGATTAACGTCTACAATGCTGGAGGCATCCCAGCATTGCTATATGGAGCTGAAGCGTTGACTGTCTATAGACCTTATAAAAGACCTTATAAAAGATCTGAAGAAATTCCACCAAAGGTACTTGAGGAGAATATTGGGCATCACATGACAGAACAGACTATTAGAGTCCTCGTAGAGACCGATTCTTGAAGCATCAAGGCAACAATAGCCTACTGGCAGTTATGATGGTCTGGTCAGATGGTCAGCATTCCTGACATACATTTGCCTAAAAAGATTCTCTATGCTCAGCTGAGGGCCAGGGAAAGATCTTGTGGTGGGCAAAGGAAGTGCTACAGAGTCGTTCTTCAGAATTCATTGGTAAAGTGCAACATTGACGCTGACATCTGGGAGAGGCAGGTGGAAGATTGGGTGACCTGTGCTCAAGAACTGAACCCAACACTTGAAGATCAGAAAACCAAAGAGTCAGACATTCATGGCCCACATTGCAGCTACATCTACACGTGCCCCAAACTTCGAAATGGCCACGCAAATGGCCATTTTGAAGTTTACTAATGAAGTGCTGAAATGCATATTCAGCACTTCATTAGCATGCAGGCAGCCGCGGCGCTTCGAAATTGACGCACCTCGCCGCCACGCGTCTTGTCCAGACGGGGCTCCTTTTCGAAAGGACCCTGCCTACTTCGAAGTCCCTTTATTCCCATGAGCTGATGGGAATAAGGGGGCTTCGAAGTAGGTGGGGTCCTTTCGAAAAGGAGCCTTGTCTGGACAAGATGCGCGGCGGCAAGCCGCGTCAATTTCGAAGTGCTGCGGCCGCCCGCATGCTAATGAAGTCCTGAATATGCATTTCAGCGCTTCATTAGTAAACTTCGAAATGGCCATTTGCGTGGCCATTTCGAAGTTTGGGGGCTCGTGTAGACACGGCCTGCTGCTGCTGCTGCTGATGGCGCTGATGGAGACAGACCACATATGCACCTACTGCCAAGAGTGTGTTCTGGAAGAGGAATACTATTCCTTGCCTGGATTGGCCTAATTTCTCACCTTTGCTCTCATCAATTATAGGTGTCCAAGGGGAGATCTTACTTTGTGCAAGGGATCCCAGAAAGATGGGGGGAGAAAGAGAGGGTCTAATAACATAAATTTTGTGGAAACATAATTGTCTGCAGCAGTACTGACAAAAGTCTCCTGTAGATGGTTTCAAGTGGAGTGTCCCAAGGATTGGTTCTGGGGCCAGTACTGTTCAACATCTTTATTAATGACCTGGATGAAGGCATGGATTGCATCCTCAGCAAATATGCAGATGACATTGTAATCCTCAGGGCCTTTTCTGCTGCTCTGGTGTTTAGCTAGGAGGTCAGGTAGATGCATTGGAGGAAAGGGATACGGTCCAGATTGACCTACCCAAATTGCAGGATTGGGCCAAAAGACATTTGATGAGGTTCAACAAGGAGAAGTGCAGAGTCCTGCATTTGGGATGGAAGAATCCCAAGCACTGTTACAGGCTGGGGATCGATTGGCTAAGTAGCAGTGCAGCAGAAAAGGTCCTGGGGATTACAGGCAATGAGAGGCTGGATATGAGTCAACAGTGTGCCCTTGTAGCCAAAAAGACTGATGACATATTGTGGTGCCTTAGGAAAAGCATTTCCAGCAGATCTAGAGAAGTTATTCCCCTCTACTCAGCACTGGTGAGGCATCATCTGGAGTATTGCATCCAGTTCTGGTCATATAGAAAGGAGATGGATGCATTGGAGCAGGTTCAGCAGAGCGCAGCAAAAATGATTAAGGGGCTGGAGCACATGACCTATGAAGGGCAATTTGGTCTTGTTTAGTTTGCACAATGGAAGACTGAGGGGTATTTGATAGCAGCCTTCAACTTCTCGAAGGGGAGCTTTAAAGAAGATGGAGAGAGGCTGCTGTCAGTAGTGACAGAAGGCAGACCAAGGAGCAATGGTTTGAAGTTACAGAGGGAGAGGTCAAGGTTGGAAAGTAGGAAAAGCTATTTCACCAGGAGGGTGGTGAAGCACTGGATTGCTTTACCTAGACAGGTGGTGGAATCTTCATCCCTAGAGTTTCTTAAGTCCCGGCTTGACATAGTCCTGGCTGGGATGATATAGTTGGGGTTGGTCCTGCTTTAGGCAGGGGGCTGGTCTAGATGACCTCCTGAGGTCCCTTCCAGCCTTAGAATTATCTAATTCTATGCATTGGATACCAAATTTTTAGTAGCGCTCCTCTTTAGTGCATCTCTATTATTCAGCCATTTCTGAATATGCTTTATTGGAAAACATAGTCCTCTGAACTCATACTGCTGTCTCTATGCTCAGTACTCTTCTTATAGTTTGCTGGGGTTTTTTTCCTGTCATTCACCAGAAAAAAGTAACTAAATGGTGTTTCTCAATGAAAACTGAAAAGAGGATAATCTAAAACTGGTAGTTATTTTAGAATTGAGGGGGGAAATTAACTTTTTAAAAGAAACAGTCAGTGAAGATGAGCAGAGGTAGAAAGATTAAAAGAAATAGCAGTAGGGAAATGAGATGATCAAGATTTAAAATGAGAGACTGGGTGAAGAATTTTGAGAGGAAAACTTAAAGGAATCGCTTGAAGAGAAGGGAGCACGAAAGATTTAGAAGATGGAAAAAGGCCTCAGGAGATTAAAGCGAACAAGAACCAATAGACTGTAGGGAGAAAGGCCTCTATGAGAGCTGATGAGACAAAAATTGTAACAAAGAGTGGATTTAAGAGTGGAAAGGAGTAGGCAGAAAATTATCAAAATCAAGGCCCAAGATATGGAATAAAGACAACTATGTGGCTGGAGGAAGAAAGAAACAAAAAACTTATTGTAAGGTGTTGAGTGAGTACCACAACGATTATTTAGGAGAATTTGTACATCTTTAAAAGGAATTTTAGTTCAGTGTGCAGCCCCTTCATGTTGATTTTAGAATAGTCTAAAGAACAAATTCATCAAATGGTCCTGTCAGGGTAACTCAAATTTTAAGTGCATGCTTTTCAGGGACTGTGAATTTTGGTTTGGTAACTTCAAATATTTATACAGAAAGCCTTATTTTATGGCCGTCTTGCCATGGAATGCAAAATGTTATATGAGTTCTGAGTCTAAGCAAGAGTCTGAATCTCAACTGAAAAATTGGACGAGAGAATTTCAATAAAAGCGTAGTAGATAATGTTTGAACACTTCTTATCCACTTTTGAAAAATAGTAATTTATGGTGGTTTTCCACTGTTCAGGGTAGAGATTAGGATAAATTTAGTAGATCGTTCATTGTTCCTCAGCTTGTAGAACTGAATTCCATAATTTGAGAGAGAAGACTAACAGTTTGTCCTTTAATTTATTTTTGCTTCTTTAAAATAGTCAGTTTTCATCATTATTACAGTATATATACTCTGACAAGCCCCCATCCAGGAAAGCTCGAATCGAGGGAAAAGGTTGACTAGCACTGCTGTAGTAGCATATTAGTACTGCAGGGAGCCCCATAGCTGGGATCAACAGAACTGCAGTGTGGGAGTGTGGGGACCTAGAGATTACAATTGTGTGAGTGAGTGGGGAGTGGAGAGCTAGGCTGGCAGTGGAGAAGGGGGCAGGCTGGGAAGAGAAGGAAGGAGCTAAGCTCTAGGGTAGAGCTGGGCATGGGACTGTAGGGAGCAAGCATTGCTGGGGGCAGAGGACCCAACTTAGGAAGGGAAAAGAGAAAAGGTATGAGGCAAAGATAGGCAGGGGTGACTGTAAGAGAGGGGCAGAGTGCGGGGCACTGGACCACTGGGGGCAAAGGTTGGCTTGGGGAGGCATGGGGATAGAGGCTGAGATGGGCTGGGGGCTGGCAAAGGTATAAGGAGCTGAGCTGGGCATAGGAATGCTGGGAGGAGTGGAAGAGAGGGGAAGGAGGGTGAGAGGGGCACAACCAAGCAGGTGGGAGATGGGGCTGTGGCCGACCAGGGGTCCGCTGGTTGAGGGGTGGTGCTCAGGGGTAGGGGGTTCCCTGGGCGAGAGTGGGCGGTGGCTTGTGGCTCTGTCTGAGGGAAGGGGCTGGGGGGGCCCACTGATTGTGCTGTTCTAGGGCCCAGAATTAGTGTCAGCTGGCCTAACTGTAGGAGAAAGAACACTTCTATTTCAGTTTGCCACTTGTTTGTATGTTAAAATAACAATGGTGTGTTTCACATACATTGAGGATCCTGCTTTGTTTGTTTACCAAGGTCCCTCTTTCTCTTGCAAGAAGACACTTCAGTCATATAAATGACATATTCTGGAAATCATTTTTGCCCCTGCTGGAGTTGGTGGGGCCGTTTGAGAATTAACTAGTGTTAATTTATTTCCATCAACCTTAAATAAGGAAAGGAAAAACACAGAATCATAGAACTGGAAGGACCTCGAGAGGTCATCAAGTCCAGTCCTCTGCACCCACGGCAAAACCAAGTACCATCTAGACCATCCCTGACAGGTGTTTGTTCAACCTGCTCTTAAAAATCTCCAATGATTGACCCCACAACATCCCTAGATAACTTATTCAAATGATTAACCAGCCTGGCAGGAAACTTTTTTCCTGATGTCCAACCTACACCTCTCTTGCTGCCATTTAAGCCTATTGCTTCTTGTCCTGTTGTCAGGAGTTATGGAGAACAATTTTTCTCTTTCTTCCTTGTAACAACCTTTTAGGGACTTGAAAGCTGTTATGTCTCCTCTGTCTTCTCTTTTTCCAGACTAAACCAACCTAATTCTTTCAGTCCTAGGTCATGTTCTCTAGTCCTTTAATCATTTTTGTTGCTCTTCTCTGGGCTTTTTCCATTTTGTCCTCATCTTTCCTGAAACAGGAGGCCCTGAACTGGAGGCAATATTCCAGTTGAAGCCTAATCAGCATGGAACAGAGTGGAGGAATTCCTTCTCATGTCCTCCTTACAACACTGCTGTTACTGTATCCCAATTTTTTTCCCCTTGCACTGTTGTGACTCATGTAGCTTGTTATCCAGTATGACCCTTATATCCCTTTCCACAGTACTCCTTGCTAGGTAACGATTTCAATTTTGTATGTGAGGAGCTGACCCTTCTTTCCTAAATGGAGTACTTTGCATTTGTCCTTATTGAATTCCGTCCTGTTTACTGCAGACCATTTCTCCAGTTTGTCCAGACCATTTTGAATTATGATCCTATCATCCAAAGCACTTGCAACCCCCTCCAAATATGGACAAATTAGCAGAGGTGTAGGCTGTTTTAGGTCAAGCTGCAAAGGCTCATTCTTTCACAAAGGGTAGTGGTAGATTCTCTATCACTTCAAATCCTTGTCAAATAAAGGTATCTTTTAGAAGGGGAGCTAGTATTCAAGCTCAGCTAAGTATTCTGAGATCATGTATCAATTCTTGGGTATAACTCTATGACTTCATTTTATGTAGGAAGTCAGACTAGATAATTTTAATGGTACCTTCTGGCCTTAAAAATTTTATGAATGTGAAAGTCAAGAATGATTCTGTGAACTGTACTCTTTCTAACTTTTCTGCATTTAATCCTAAATTCTGTTCTTCTTTCCGTGTCTAACACATTTCAAGGTTGTATGGATGTTACTCAGGGCAGCTTGACTTCTAAGTTGAAATCCCATTCCATTGCAAAGAGCCTGTGTAAGTGCTCTTTCCACTGTGGTGCAAGCCTTGTATGAGATATTTGCAGTGTGGTAAGTTTCACTTTAATGCTTTGAAATAAGGATGGTCTGGTTTGGAATGGACAATAAGCACTCATCCCATGCCTTACTGTTTATCCTATTGGTGATTGATTGGATGCGGATGGGGAGTAAGTTCTGGGTAGTGAATAAAACCTTTTTTTTTTTTTCTAAATTTCGTCGAGCATCTTTTGGCTGCCCAAATTATTCCAAGACACCTCTTCCTCTTTATGGTAATTTTTGTGCCATGTACAAAATTCTTCCTCCTGACTGCAGGACCAATACATTCTCTTCTTCCTTTGCACTGTAGTTGGCTAACTAGCCCTTAAGGATTTCAGCAGACAGTTTTGCCTTTGGGATCAATAATTGGAGGGTTTCTTATTTCCACCAAAAAGCAAATGGGAACACAGCAGAGAGCTAAGAATAAAATAAGTAGACTCTTCTGAAAATAGAAGTACTTTCTGCTCAGTGGTATAAACAAAAAGAAAATTAGTAATAAAAACGAGTGCTGTTAAAGTGAGCTGCACTTGCTATCGTGTCTTTACCTGAGGGAGAAAATGATTTGCATCACTCAGTTGCTATATGGATAGGTATGTGTGTGTGAGAGAGAGAGAGGGGGAGAGAAATTAGCCAGTTGTTCTCTCACCCTCTATGGAAAACATTATCTTCTTTCACTGGCTGTCTCTCTATCAGAGGTTGTAGCTGTGTTAGTGTGTATCCACAAAAACAATGAGAAGTCCTCTGGCACCTTATAGACTAACAGATTTTTTGGAGCGTAAGCTTTCGTGGGCGAAGACCCACTTCGAAAGATGCACATAGTGGAGATTCCTGTGGCAGCTCTTAAATATACATGCTCATGAAAAGGAGGGAGTACCAATCAAGAGGAAGGCCAGAGATGACGAGGTCAGTTCAGTGAGAGAGGATGTGGCCCACTTCCAGCAGCTGATGTGGAGGTGTGAACACCAAGAGAAGAAAAACTGCTTTTGTAATTGCCCAGCCATTCCCAGCCTCTGTTCAATCCTTGTTTGATAGTGTCAAATTTACAAATGAATTGTGGCTCTGCAGTTTCTCTTTGAAGTCTGTTTTTGAAGTTTTTTGTTGTTGTTGTAGGACGGCTACTTTTAAATGTTACTGAGTGCCCAGGGAGACTGAAGTGTTCTCCTACAGGCTTTTGTGTGTTACGAGTCCTAATGTCTGATTTGTGTCCATTTATTCCTTTACATAGAGTCTGCCTAGTCTGGCCAATGTATATGGCAGAGGGGCATTGCTGGCATATTTTACATTAGTAGATGTGCAGGTGAATGAGCCCCTTATGGGGTGGTTGATGTGGTTAGGTCCTGTGATGGTGTAGCTGTAGGTAAGCATAGTGATCTGTGGGTTTCTGGTATAGGATAGTGTTCATGTGACCATCACTTATTTGCATTGTAGTGTCTAGGAAGGATATCTTTTTTGTGTGGACTGGTGCACACTGAGGTTGATGTTGGAATGGCAGCTGTTGAAATCACAGTGGAACTCTTCAGGAACCTCCTTCCCAGAGGTGCATATGATGATGATGCCATCAATGTAGCACAAGTAGAGGAGGGGCACTAGGGCATGAGAGCTGAGGAAGCATTGTTTCAGGTCAGCCATAAAAATGTTGACATCCTGTGGGGCCATGTGGGTGTCCGTAGCGGTGCCACTGTTTTGAAGGTATAAATTGTCCTAAGATCTGAAATAGTTGTGGGTAAGAACAAAGTCACAAAGCTCCACCACCAGTTGTGCCTTAGCATCTCTGGAATCTCCACCACAGTCATCTGACACCATGAATCTTTGCCCATGAAAGCTTATGCTCCATAAAATCTGTTAGACTATAAGGTGCCACAAGACTTCTCGTTGTTTTGGATAATTTCTAGCAGTTGTAACTTACTGAAGGATCATTCCAACTGGCTGTTCCTTCAACTCTTCAAAAGTGGCAAATGTAGAGCCCTTAAGCATGACCAATTGCTAGAGGTCGAGAGCCATTTTAGTTGTCCGTTTCAGCAGAACAGATAAAACAGACATCTTATGGATGGCAAAATCTGATGTACTACTAGGAGTAAACAAATTCACAGGAGATGATGAAATAAAGCTTTTGCACTCCTTCTTCAAACTCCTTGTACAAAAAATGTTTTGAGAAACCTCTCATTTTCTTGCAGTGAAGAGTACAGTAAACCCTCAAAGTAAGTGGCTTCAAGTTGCGCGTAACTCACTTTAATGTCTGTTAAGCACAACTTGAAACTGCTCTGTGGCCCTTACCCCCGCTGCGTGGCTGTCAGCCTGACATTTGTGCAGCTGGAAGAAAGCAAGGGGAGGGTTTTTAGCTTGCTTAGCTGTGAGCAGCTAGGCACAGTAAAAGCCCCTTCTTCCTGCCTTCCCCCAGCCCTGCCAGTTTGGAAATTGACCAGCCCTCGGTTTCCTGGTCCTGCAAGTGGAGGGCAGCTGGGGACCAAGTGGCAGCCTGATTCCTTCTGTGCCCCGCAACCTGCAGGAAAATTCACGTTACGTGGGAGTTGCAAGAACTCAGCCCCCTCATAACTCGAGGGTTTACTGTACATGACTTTCCTGAAGATGGTGTTCAGCTGTGCACACTTGTGGGAATTGGTATATAGGGAAGTAAGATTAAATGATAGGCAATTAAAATCTACTTGTTTAAATATAGGCTGTGTCTACATGTGTGGTTTCTTCCAGAAGTGGCACGTTAATGAGCTATCCAGAAGGTACTAGCAAGGCATGGATACAAATTTTCTGCACCTCATTAGCATATCGGCACATGGTTCGGAGTCCGGAAGAAGGTCTTCTGATCTCCAAAGTATGTGTGCAAATGTGCAGCCCGTGGGGATCTTCTGTAAGGAAGCCCTCCTTCCGGAAGCCCCTTCTTCCCCAAAATTTTCTTCTTCCCCAAAAATGGGAAGAATTTTCGGGAAGAAGGGGCTTCTGGAAGGAGGGTTTCCTTACGGAAGATCCCCACAGGCTGCATGTCTGCACATGTACTTTGGAGTCCAGAAGAGCTCATTACTATGCTGCTTCTTCCAGAAGCAGCAGCACGTGTAGACACAGCCATAGTGTAAAATTCTACCTCTCAAATCAAGGTGTTTGTATAAGGTGAAAGTCTCCATGAAACTGATGTGGCCTGTTTCTCTCAAGGGAAAATAAATGCTGTAGATATATGTCTGAATAAGCTGAAAAGTTTAAAAGCTAACCACAGCTGTAAGGGTCTTACTGAGCAAAGGCATCTGTACAGTTCTCTAAAAGGTGGTAGGTACACTAAATGAAGCATTTTACATATTGTAAAGAGTGCAAATTTCAGTCATAAAGGGAACAGTCAATTAACAACTAAAACAGAGTAGTGTGTTCAAAACCAGTACAGATACTTACAATCAAGTATCCCAAGATGCAATCTGGAACAAGCACTGTAATCTTCACTGAGACAAAATTCCAGATGAAATCAAATGGCATTTTGCCTGAGTGCAGGACTGGACCATTATTTAATGAGAGACCTGAGTAAGCATGGACAGTAGGTAATTTTAAGGGGAACTGTGAAAAGGGAAAAATCTTGGTTACAAAGTACGAAGATTCAGTTCATTTTTCCTTTTCAGAATTTTTGGATGTTTTTTATATTTTCGCTGGGAAACTGGTATGTGGTGATTAGCTCATCAAACTGTAACCTGCACTGAAGCTTTCCTTCCCCTTAATATATAAGTTAAATTAATATGGCAAAAGTAAGGCATGTTATTAATCTGTTCTTATAAGTGTTCAGTATTTCAACCCCAAATGTTTAAAAATCATGAGTCAATGGCCGTGTCTACACTAGCCCCAAACTTCGAAATGGCCATGTAAATGGCCATTTCAAAGTTTACTAATGAAGCGCTGAAATACATATTCAGCGCCTCATTAGCATGCGGGAGGCCGTGGCGTTTTGAAATTGATGCAGCTCGCTGCCGCGTGGCTCGTCCCGACGGGGCTCCTTTTCAAAAGGACCCCGCCTACTTCGAAGTCCCCTTATTCCCATGAGCAGATGGGAATAAGGGGACTTTGAAGTAGGCGGGGTCATTTCAAAAAGGAGCCCCATCGGGATGAGCTGCGCGGCGGCGAGCCGCGTCAATTTCGAAGCGCCGCGGCCGCCCGCATGCCAATGAAGCACTGAAGATGTATTTCAGCGCTTCATTAGTAAACTTCGAAATGGCCATTTGCGTGGCCATTTTGAAGTTTGGGGCTAGTGTAGACGTAGCCAAGGTCTCACAAATTCTGGGGGGACATGATAGCAGATTTCAGGGATACATGAAAATAACGGAAGTGATGTTCTCCTGATTTGCCTTCTGGTTTCTGAGCCTTTAAGGTGCACTGGACTCAAACTCTGAAGCCTTCTCCACAGCCAGAAGGGCTAGAAACTTATTTTTTCCTTATGAATGAAGGCTGAAATCACTGCATAAACATTCCTTAACACAATTTAAGCCCATAGCTTCTTGTCCTGTCATCAGAGGTTAAGGGAGAACAATTTTTCCCGCTTCTCTTTGTAACATCCTTTGAGGTACTTGAAAACTGCTATCATGTCCCCTCTCAGTCATAGTTACCTGGGAGTGGTGGAGGGCGTGGCGCCACATGTGCCTTCTGGGAGCGGGGCACTCAGCCCCTTCATTCACAGACCCAAATCCCCATCCCCCTCATGCAGTCTTCCTCCCTCCATGCCAGATCCTACACCCCCATAACCCAGTGCATTCCTACACCCTCCCTCCTGCCCAGATCACAGTCTTCCAACCCCAGCATGCTCCTGTGCCATGCCTTCCTTCCTGATCCTGTATGTATTTGTCTGTTCAGTATGAAATAAAAGTTCAGTATGTTGCAAAAGGTTTTTATTTTCACCTTCAAAACATAAAGTATACAGGAACAGTGGTCTGGAAAATTCCATAACCCAGAATGGGTGTTTTCCCAGAGTTGCCCGATTAAAGTTTAAATGTATTGTCTCAAATTCCATGCCTTCCCTACCCCCATACTTTGCTCCAATTGGTGTACATGGACCATCATGTATATTTTGTAGACTGAACATCCTTTATTTGACTGGAGGTTTGCAGAGAACCTAGCTTTGAAGAACAAGTATAGTCAGAACTTTCTGTTGCAAAGCAACTTGGTTAAAGAGGGGCCTTTGCGCGGGACCATTTAACCTAGTCCAACAAAACAAAGCAGCAGAAATGTAGCACTTTAAAGACTAACAAAATGATTTATTGGGTAATGAGATTTCATCGGACAGACCCACTTCTTCACGTCAACTTCATTTCCAATACAGACTGACATATATAAGTACAGAGGACCAAAAAGAAAAAAAGAATTGCGATAAAAACTGACAAATCAAATATGATAGAAGGAAGGGGGTGAGAGGTGGGGGGATGTTAATTGTCCTGTCTGAGATAATTATGAGCATCAAAGGAAGGGAAGCAGCCCTTGTAATGTGTGAGGTAGTTGATGTCTCTGTTCATACCATGTGTTGCAGACATAGAGAATTTAACAACAGATTAGAGCTAGAGATTTCTGAGTTAGAGGACATATTCAAATTTGACACATTAACACATGGTATGAACAGAGACATGGTCTACCTCACCCATTACAGAGACTGCTTCCTTTCCTTTGATGCTCGTAATTATCCCAGACAGGACAATTAACATCCCCCCACCTCTCACCCCCTTCCTTCTATCATGTTTGATTTGTCAGTTTTTATTGCAATTTTTTTTCTTTTTGGTGCTCCGTTCTTATATATGTCAGTTTGTATTGGAAATGAAATTGATCTGATGAAGTGGGTCTGTCCCACGAAAGCTTATCACTGAATAAATCATTTTGTTAGTCTTTAAAGTGCTATATTTCTGCTGCTTTGTTTTGTTGGAGTACAGACTAACACAACTACCTCTCTGTTACTAACCTAGTCCAAGTTTTTCATTGAGAACAATGAGGGCAATATGACTTTTGGCTAAGGGTTCCTGTGTAAGAGTCTACAAGGCTATTAAGTGGGCATATGCTAGGTGCTTTTGGGGTTAAGGGGCCTGAGCCAACTGGTATTGCAGTGGGAGTGTGTATATCTTTGCTAGTTTTGCCATTAATGTTAAAAGTAAACATGCACATTTTGTGAATGTTCTTCTACTGAGATGAATGCGGCACTTCAAACCTCACAGAGTTATTGTTTCAGGAACCCTGTACTCTCCTGCACACCTCTTTGCTCTGTTGTTAGCAACATCTTAAGAGTACGTGTGGAACTGTAACAGCTAAATGGAAGCCACAAGGAATGTAGTATCTCAAAGATATGAGGGTTTGGGTCTGGGATGGAGACCAAACTATTTCCTTGAATTTCAAGAAGAGAACTGCAATATTCAGAATTAATTAGTTCCCTTTCGTTACTTCTGTACAGAGAAACTTTAGGGAGGCTACTGGTAGGTTACCCCTTCAGCTGAAGACTGGAAATGCAACTGTCCTGTTCCACTCCATGGGTATGTGGGTGAGGATAAAGGGACAGAAAAGATTGGACTTGTTTAAAAGTGTGCTGTGTACAAGACAGAAATAAACTATTATGTATTTTAAAAGTTTAACAAAGGATGTGGTCTACAGTCAGTCAGATTTTCCAAGGAGACAGTTTTCCATTGGAAAATGCTGATTTCACAGAATTCGATGTTCCCTGGGAATGGTTGATTCTGTCATTTTTATCTGGAAATCTGGCAGATAGACTGGATGCTCACTCAACCTGCTTGCTTGGCTTCCAATCAGCTAGCCAGCCTAGTTCCCCCTCTGCCTGCTACATGGGCTGGGTGGCAGGCTGCTCTGCTCTTACCTGCCTGCTGGGTGGTAAGCAAGGCAGCTTACCTGGTGAACAGAGCCTGAGACAAGAACCCCAAGGAGTAGGCTAATACATCAGCCTACTTAATGAAGGAGTGAAGAGTGTGGTGGGCTGGATGGCAGGAGTTGCAAAGAATGTATTTCATTTAGGATGCTCTGAAATATTTGGTGTGTTTTGATTAGAAATATGTTAGCAATTCTCTCCCCTGAATAACTGTGGAAACTCCATCTTTTGTGGAACAGAAATGAGTTTCTGACCAGTTTCTAATATAAACATGGCTTCCACTTTGTAACGACTCTTCTGGACAAAAACAATTATTTTGAAAACAGGCTTTTCCCCTCAAGTAGTCTTAATAGCAAAACAAATGCAGTGAGACAACTTATTTGCATGATTAAATGTGAGTGGTGATCAGTGCGTCCTTTAAGGCTTTGCTGTTTTCTCAGACTAGCTACTAAAATTTTCCTTCCAAACCAAGGTAGCTGTGAGGTACTGGCATCAGTTCACTCACTCTTTGTTTTGATCTGCAGGCACTAAAAATTGACTTTTCTTTCTGCATGTGCACTGCCAAAAGAGAGACAATTTTAATGTTTTAACCATTGTCCATTACCTATGGCACTTTTTATTTTTGGAGTTGTTTAGCATATGCCTGACCAATCTGATTAGCTTCTATGATGAGATAACTGGTTCTGTGGACATGGGGAAGTCAATGGATGTGATATACCTTGATTTTAGAAAAGCTTTGATACAGTCTCCCACAACATTCTTGCCCATAAGTTCAAGACGTATGGATTGGATACATGGACTGTAAGATGGATAGAAAGCTGGCTTGAAAGGTGGGCCCAATGGGTATGGTCAATGGTTCAATGTCAGTTTCAAGTGGGATGTCCCAATGATAGATTCTAGGGACAGTATTGTTCAATATATTTATTAATGACCTGAGTGGTGGGATGGATTGCACCCTCAGCAAATTTGAGGATGACACTAAGCTAGGGGGAGAGGTAGATATGTTGGAGGGTAGGGATAGGGTCCAGAGTGACCTGCATAAATTGGAGAATTGGGCCAAAAGAAATCTGATGAGGTTCAACAAGGACAAGTGCAGAGTCCTGCACTTGGGACAGAAGAATCCCCAGCATTGTTACAGGCTGGGTGCTGACTGTTTAAGTAGCAGTGCAGCAGAAAAGGACCTGGTGATTTATGTGATAGATGAGAGGCTGGATATGAGTCAACAGTGTGCCCTTGTAGCCAAGAAGGCTAGTGGCATGTTGGGGTGCATTAGGAGGACCATTACCAGCAGATCTGGAAAAGTTATTATTCCCCTCTATTCGGCATTGGTTGCCCTCATCTGGAATATTGCATCCAGTTCTGGGTCCCCCAGTATAGAAAGGATGTGGATGCACTGGAGCGGGTCCAGTGGAAGTCAATGAAAATAATTAGGGGGTTGGAGCACATGACCTATGAGGAGAGACTGAGGTGACTCAATGACCTCCTGAGGTCCCTTCCAGCCCTAGGATTCTATGATTCTATGCTTCGGGTTTATATAGTTTGCAGAGTGAGAGAACAAGACTGAGGGGTGATTTGATAGCAGCCTCCAACTTCCCAAAGTGGGGCTCTAAAGAGGATGGAGAGAGACTGTTCTCAGTAGTGACTGATGGCAGACAAAGTATAAAGTGACAGAGGGAGAGGTATAGGTTGGATATTAGGAAAACCTGTTTCACCAGGAGGGTGGTGGTGTGCTGGAATGCGTTGCCTAGAGAGGTGGTGGAATTTTCCTCCCTAGACGTTTTTAAGTCCAGGCTTGACAATGTCCTGGTTGGGATGATTTACTTGAGGTTGATCCTGCTTTAGGCAGGGGCCTGGACTAGATGACCTCCTAAGGTCCCTTCCAGCCCTAGGAGTCTATGATTCTGCTTTGCCTTTCTCTGATTTGGAAACATTAGTGTTCTGGTTATATGACAGTGATTTCAGTTACGGTTCTGGACCATAACTTTGATAGCTGATGTTACTACTGCACATAATGGGCTGCAGGTCTTTAGTTCTAGTTAATTCATTGAAGCTACTCTACTTTTTTACAGTCTATTCAGTACTGAAGGGGAAAAAAATGGAAACTGACATAAATATCTTAAGATATTAATGTCATGGGACAGTAATATCAGTCTTCGCCGCTGGATCTCTCAGTTTGAAATATGTATACATGTTGAAAGATGCCTAGGTCTTAACATGCCAGGTGGGATTCTGTGGCATCCAGCAGTAGTCGCACACTTTTATATATGCAAGAGGTAAACAATATCTACCAGTCAATAAACATAACGTTATTTGTATGTCAGGTCTGGAGCTTTTCTCTCTGTTTTTAGGATGTCTGCTCAGGAAATGCTGTACATGGGCTAGTGTACTTGAGCTAGCTTGAATCTAGCAGCAGCGAAGATATTGCCGTGCGGGCTGGTGAGCCAAGTAGGTGTCCAGGGACTGCACCAGGTTTTTGCTCTCCGTGCTGAAGCCCGTGATACGCTGTGTTAACTGGTCTACCACATAGAGGCAGACTCAAGCCTTGGATCTTTGGAGCATCTGCAGTTTGAGTTAAAATCCTGCTCCCTCTCAGCTAATGCTGAAGAGGAGCCTGTGGGTCATCTAAGAGCCACTAAATGGGAAAGTGAGCCACACCGCAGCATGTGTGGGTTACACTCTTATTTCCTGTGCTAGCTGGATTCAAGATGGCTCAGGGAGACTAGTTTAAGCACAGCTTTCATCCACTATACATAATGTTAAACAGTCTGGAAGCAGAAAGAAGCACTAAAAGCTACATTTTTAAAAAGAGTTCTTTACACTTTTCTTCCCTCATTTTGATTTAGCCACCAACTCCCATAGGTTGTCTTTGCCCATTTGTGGTTACAATGAGGTGGTGAGATCAGTTTGACTTAAATGCTGCAATTTGTGCAGTAACAGAGAGAGAGAGAGCTGTGTTAGTCTATCAAAACAAAAAGGCAGTCCAGTAGCACTTTAAAGACTAATAAAATTTGTTAAAAACAATTTATGCAGGTCATTTAATTTGCTGTTACGTTGTCCTTGTGCACTTTTTTAAATATAGGTAGCACTTCAGGTTTGCAACAGAGAGACTAGTGGATTGGTAATGTTTTAGAGAATCAGCACCGACTTCAAAATCTACAGAGTAACTGTGCAACTCCATTAGACAATGAAGAGTCCAAAGATTTCAATGGTTTAAGTACGGCTTAACAAATGTATTATAAAGGAACAATTGTTGCCCACACACAGAACTAAGATGCGGGTCCTTCTGAATTTTCCTTGAGGGCAGTTGCAGCACCCTTGCTAGGTCATCACACAATGTCTTCTTCACGCTTGAGAAGAGAAACACATTGGCTATGAGAAGCCACACACAGCTTGGGAGCCATGCTGGGTGAAGAGCTCACTGCCTTATACTTTTGCAAGTGGGGAAAATGCCTTGACACAGCTCTTGTTACTGCAATGTCAATCAATATCCTTGTTTGAAATTCAGAGAGCTTCTTTCTACTGCAGCTCTTAAACCAGGGTACAATTCCTAACATTCTCAGTTATCTCAAATTTTTAAGCTCTGGCTTCGTTTTCCCCTGTAATACTAATGAAGACTTCAGAGATTGTAGCTATTGCACGTGTGAA